>NC_084508.1:18195776-18795776 GCF_024500385.1 Phyllopteryx taeniolatus | reverse complement strand
GCGTGCTCGAGCCTATCCCAGCTGAGTCTGGGCGAGAGGTGGGGCACAACCTGAACTGGTCGCCAGCCAATCGCAGGGCGCTTATAAACAAAACAAACATTCACACTCACATTCACACCTCACTTAACCTACCATGCATGTTTTTGGGATGTGGGAGGAAACCGGAGTACCCGGAGAAAAGCCACGCAGGCACGGGGATAACATGCAAACTCCACACAGGCGAGGCCGGCTTTGAACCCGGGTCCTCAGAACTGTGAGGGGGATGTGCTAACCAGTCGTCCACCGTGCCGCCCAAGCTGCCCTACTTATCAAATATTTTGGAGAAAAGTTGTATTCCATCCATCCATCCATCTGAGCCGCTTCTCCTCACTAGGGTCGCGGGCGTGCTGGAGCGTATCCCAGTTATCATCGGGCAGGAGGCGGGGTACACCCTGAACTGGTTGCCAGCCAATCGCAGGGCACATACAAACTAACAACCATTCGCACGCACAGTCACACCTACGGGCAATTTAGAGTCTTCAATTAATGCATGTTTTTGGGATGTGGGAGGAAACCGGAGTGCCCGGAGAAAACCCACGCAGGCACGGGGAGAACATGCAAACTCCACACAGGTGGGGCCAGGGATTGAACTCGGGTCTTCAGAACTGTGAGGCTGACGCTCTAACCAGTCGGCCACCGTGCCGCCACAAGTTGTATTCCTCCTAGTTTATTTCGTTTATGAATGAAAAACAATTATATGTAAAAAAAAAAAATCAATCTGGCTACTGTTCCTCACACAGCACTGAAACTGCTCTGGTCTGGGTCCCAAACGATTTGCTGCTTGCTGCCAACTTGTGATTTCTTCCATTTTAAATCTCCGTGACCTCACCATTTGACACGGTAGACCATAATGTTCTACTCAACCATCTAAAAGGCAACATTCTCTGGATGCTTTAAGATGCCTCTTTCTTCTGTTCCCCTCTTGTTTGTGGGGTCCTCTAATGATCAGTTGTTCATCAAAGATATGCTGGTATATTGTAATTTTAATATTAATTTTCAATGCTTTGCAGACAATACTCAACTGTACATCCCACTGAATCCTCCAGCCATGTTTTACGCATGATGGCCTGTCTGTCAGAAATGTGAAGCTTGATGGCAAAAATCCTTCTGAAATTAAACAACACTGCAGGTTATTATAATTACATCCACTGGCCCCGGTCCTAGCACCACAAATATTTTTTTCCTCCTTCCTGGGGCCCCCTATCAAAAAATTGTGAGGACATAAATTCAGAACCTGGAAGTCATTTGCGATTCAATGCTGCCCTTTGATTTTCAAGTCGCCAAAGTCATGCAGTCGCGCTTTGCCCACCTCACACAATAAACCAAAATCAGGTCATTTCTCTTCCTCATAGATCTGGAAAAAAGTAATCCACGCTTGTATTACTTTCAGACTGGTCTCCTGCACTCTATTCAGATATTAGCAAACGTAATATCCATAGACTCAAATTAATCCAAAACACTGCTGCCAGGTTTGTTAACTCACACAAATTGAAGTGAGCACATTACCACAATCCTTGCTGCCCTCCACCGGTTGCCCGTGATTGATTTTTAAAATCTTACTACTGGTTTTTAAAGCTTTGAACTGTCACGCTCCTGCCGACCTGCTTACACCATACAGTATCATCCTGTCCGCTGTTTGTGATGTTCTGGTGGGGCCCTACTAACAGTTACGGCCCATCTTGTCACCAAAGGAGACAGAGTTTCTGCTGTCCTTGTCTTGAAAACTCCCTCCTTGGCGATTTCAGGCAGGCAAACTCAGTGTCTGCTTTTAAATCTCTTTTTAAGACTCGCTTTTTTCATTTGGCCTTCTCGTAATGGTGTTGGCCTTATTCTGTGTTCGTCGCAGAAAACTCAACTATTTGCTGTTTTCGTGCTCAGGCCAAAATGATTAAAGCATTACTTTAGCACCGCTTGGAGGAAACTTTGTGTTGTAGTTGCGTTCCAGAAGCATGGTATTGATGCTTTATGATCCTATCTGTTTTAAGTACTCTTATCTGTTGTGGCCTCTATACACAATTACAAACCCTTTTGGGAGGGATGGGGGTGCATACATTTTCGTTTGGTCCCTATCCTGTGCAAAAAGCGGGGGTTCACTCTATACAAATACACCCTATACATATAAGTACAAACCACCAATTCCGATGAAATTGGGACGTTGTGTAAAACGTAAATAAAAACAGAATACAATGATTTATAAATCCTTTTCAACTTATATTTTGTGTTGTTCAAACTGATGGACTTTGTTTTTTTTGTTTTTTTTTTGCAAATGTTCACTGGCGGCACGGTGACTGACTGGTAAGCCCAAATCCCAGCCCTGCCTGTATGGAGTTTGCATGTTCTCCCAATGCCTGCGTGGGTTTTCTCCGGGCACTCCGGTTTCCTCCCACATCCCAAAAACATGCATGGTAGGTTAATTGAAAACTCTAAATTGCCCGTACAATTGTACGAGTGGTTGTTTGTTTATATGTGCCCTGCGATTGGCTGGCGACCAATTCAGGGTGTACTCCACCTCTCGCCTGAAGATAGCTGGGATAGGCTCCAGCACACCCGCGACCCTAGTGAGGATAAGCGGTACAGAAAATGAATGGATGTTCATTCATTTTGAATGTGATGCCTGCAACATGTTCCCACAGGAGGTATAGGGAATGTGCAGTGGGGGAGCTCCTCTTTACAACAACAGCAAATACATTAAACAAAATATATAAGATGGAAGCTGTAAATGACAAAAATCTTAGTCAAGAAATTTGCACGCATGGCTTGTGACACTAAGGGAACAAAAATGCACCCATTTAAAAATCTAATCAAATCATCCATCCATCCATCCATTTTCAACCCCACTTATCCTGGTTAGGGTCGCGGGACACTGGAGCCTATCCCAGCTGACTTCGGGCGAAAGGCGAACTAGACCCTGAACTCGTCGCCAGTCAGTCGCAGGGCACATATAGACACGGACAACCATTCGCACTCACATTCACACCGTCACTGAGTGGGAACTGAACCCACACTGCCTGCACCAAAGTCGGGCGAGTGTACCACTACACCATCAGTGACTCTAATCAAATCAATAAAATTAAAAAAAATCAAAAGATTGAGAACTTTTGAGAGTAGCATGCTAATGCTGGTTAGATGTGTCTTGTGCTCAGTGATGCTGAAAGACAATGCGTGAAGAGAGGAGTTCTCATCACATCATGCTTGTCTCTCAGCTTGAGAGCAACAAAGTGTTTGTCACACACACACAGCACGTCCAACCATGGCAATAGATGTGGCAGTATACATGCTAATCTATGCAATTTACAACTCCAATGTTACATTGTAAGTAGGCCAGTTTTAATGGAGTTTTCACACTATGAACAGAAACACACTGTGCATAATCACCTAATCAGTTGAGAGGGGTTCCACTCCTCATATCAGTGTAGTTCGACATCAATAGCCACTGGTTTGACTTTGACAATGATGGTGTAAGTTCCATTTTACATCGCAGCCTGTCAGTTTAATCCGCATAAAAAATGAGCAGACAACTCCAGTGGGAAAATATTCAGCCTTGTGCAAGCTCAGTATGGAATGATAGACTGAAGCAGAAGAAAAATGATCTGTGAGAGAAGCAGCAATAGATAAGAGGATTATGCCATTATTACCTACCCCAGGGGCTGTTACCCTAGAGCAGCGCAAGACGGTTAAAAAGGGCAAGACCTTGATTCCCCCCAACACTCCATCTGCTGCACCCAATATTGTTGGACAGATTGAGCAGGCAATAGGTGCAACATGACAGTTGATGCCACATGTTTTCAGCTCAAGCCTGAATCCTGAGTTGACCTTGATATTCTCTCCAGCTTTCTTTTTACTCTCCTCCAGAGAAGCCAGATGGATGGACCTGATAATTGGTTTGGACTTTGAAGTTAAGTGTGTTTTTAACAATCAAGGGATTTGACTCTTTTGGGGCCAGATTTTCTATCTGCAAGGATCAAATAAAGATATGACTGTGAATTAAGTCTTATAGATTAATTAGAAGGTGAAATTCTTCTTCAGGGCTTGATGGTCATTCTCATCTTGTCTACCCCAATATTCCCATGCAAGAGTGTGGTTCTTAAACAGATACAATTTCAGTTTCGGTATCATACTACTGCTGTTTTGCAAACACCAAAAGGGTATTTTTTTTGTACAAGAAGGTATTTAATGTTGCACATTTGTACTAAAGCAATTTAAAAGGACAATGAGAAGAAAGAAAGGCTATCTGTATCAAGAATTCATGCAAACACACATGTAAATTCAGTAAATAGTAGCTCTGCATGAGTTAATGAGATCCGATTCATGAGATGTGTAAAGAAAATGTCTTAATATAGCAATGTTACAAAATTTCCAAAAATTGACAATCTATCAAATGCAAAGTCTGGGTGGAATGGCCAGTTTAACTCAGCAAGAATTGTGAAAACTGGATGCTGAGGTTTGGAGAAATAGTTTTTTGTGTGGGGCAGAAAACGGTCATTTGGGGGAATGCTTTTGTGCCTACAGAAAATCTGGTCAAAAACGCCTTCAAATAAAAGTAAAGCAGTATAACTTCATTATTTTGCAACATATGGATGCAAAATTCACACACTAATATATTTGGTTATTCTGAATTCAATTTTGAACTTATTTCTTATGAAGATGCTCATTCAAAGGATCTAATTAACATAAATGGACAAAAAAGTTTGTCAAAATGTCATCTTTTTTAGAAGCGATTGTCAAGTTTTAATTTTTCAAATGAAAAATGATGAAGCTAAGCTATTCAAATGTGGACCCAAAATATGAACACATAATGTACTTTTAAAACGATAGAACATTTTGGAAATGTCAGCATTGGTTGCCATGGTCACATGAGTTTTGCAATAAAATTACATGATTTTACATGTAATGCTATTTCTCAGGAACTACTGCATAGATTTGGCTGAAACTTGTTATGCACCTACTTATAAAGCTATTGTGTGCAACGATGAAGTCTGAAGCTACACAGTTAATTCTACTTAATGCTGGAGATGGCTGGAGCTGTAAGACACACAGAAAGATAGTCTTTGAAGTCTTTGACAACAATATCTTGGGAAATAGTCATTATAAATGGTCGAACTGCACGACCGCATATTTATTTTCTGAATTTAAAAGAGGATTTCGTGCTTTGTTGTTGATACAATTTCAATGTAGATGTCATACTACTACTGTTTTGCAAACAGCAGAAATTTATTTTTTTTTGTACAAGAAGGTATTTATGTTGCAAATCTTTATTAAATCAATATAAAATGACAATGTGAAGGAAGAAGGGCTATATCTATCAAGAATTCAAGCAAACAAATGTAAATACAGTAAATAGTAGCTTTGCATGCTCTAATGAGATTTGATTCATGAGCTGTGTAAATAAAATGTCTTAATATAGCAACGTGATAAGATTTCCAAAAATTGACAGTCTGTCAAAATGCCAAGTCTGGTTGGAATGGCCACTTTAACCGGAGTAAAACGCACGAAGAACTTTGCAAATCGCATGATGGATTTTGGAGAAATTGTTTTTTTGTGTGGGGGAAAAAACAGTCGTGTGCGACGATGAGGTTTGGTGATACAAAGTTAATTCTACTTAATGCTCCCACCTCCCCCCACACACACACAAAGAACAGTGTGGGCAGGGCACTAGAATATGTATATATGACCGCCCATTTTCTGTACCGCTTTATCCTCACAAGGGTCGCGGGCGTACTGGAGCCTGTCCGAGCTATCTTCGGGCGATTAGCGGGGTACACCCTGAACTGGTCACCGGCCAATCGCAGGGCACATATAAACAAACAACCATTCGTGCACACATTCACACTTATGGGCAGTTTAGAGTTTCCAATCAACCCACCATTTATGTTTTTGGGATGTGGGAGAAAACCGGAGTGATGTATATAATATATATATATATCATGTACTTTAGTGATCGATTGTTTTTTCATTTGTCGTGGAGGACGAGAGGCATTTAAATTTCTCATTCTATGTTTTTTAGAAAATTTCACCAAGATACGGGCGACTTGTCACGTTGCTACTTAATTACAGAGAGAGACAGTAAGAGATCGTAACTAATTTCTGGTTGACAAAGACCGAGCAGCATTCATTTAACAATATGTTTATCATTATAGTTGGTGTACCTCAAAAATAGCTACAGTAAATATGGTAATCATAACACCTCAGCTGCTTGTGTGTCAACCAACTGACATTCACATTTATCACCTATTCAGGTCACAACCCTGGCTCCTCAATGCAACATGGGTCAATTTCAAGCTCCAAGCTCATCCACATTTGGGCAGGGTTTCTTCAAGTCAATGATTCTTTTTTTCTGGCGAGTGGTCAGCGAGGTTCATAATGGGTGGTAGAAATTCATTGAAAATGACCTCTGGATAAAAATGTCTGATAAATTAAAAAATTCATATTTAAGGTGTTCAGGTGTGAATTTTCATTTACAGTGGAACCTCTGGTAAAGAAAAACGAACAATACGGATTACGTGCAAACTTTCTGTGGAAAAATTAGCTCGAGTTAAGCATTTTAGTTTCAAATGGTCTTCGTTTGGATGAATAGAAGGAGGCTTCTACTCACGCTGCATGACGATCACTGACCCCGTGCATAACGCATTGCCGTAAGGTGAAAACTACTTAACTGCTCCACGGAGTAAGGCGGAAATCTGTTTTGGTTGTAGGCAGAAATTGCACCTCCACATCCTCGATCATCCAATCATAAATCTAATAATCAAAAAACACTGTTCACAGTATGCATGTTATTTATGGGCAGCACAGTGGACAACTGGTTAGCACATCTGCCTGACAGTTCTGAGGAAACCGGGTTCAAATCTGGCCTCACCTGTGTGGAGTTATCATTTTCTCCCTGTGCCTGTGTGAGTTTTCTACGGGTACTCCCACACCCCAAAAACATGCATGGTAGGTTAAATGAAAAACTCTAAATTGCCCATAGGTGTGAATGTGAGTGTGAATGGTTGCTTGTTTATATGTGACCTGCGATTAGCTGCCGACCAGTTCAGGGTGTACCCCGCCTATCGCCCAAAGATAGCTAGGATAGGGTCCAGCATACCCGCGACCCTAGTGAGGATAAGCGATATGGAAGATGGATGGATGGATGTTATTTACTGAATTGTTGCGCCTCTTTAATGAAGACAATGAACAGTTAATGTCGGCGCAATCATGTCAAAATAGCTGTCCATGTGTTCGGTTGCGTTGTTTCGGTCCTTAAATTTAATGAGCAATAAACATGTTTATTTAGTGTTTTATTTCTCTATATTAGTGTGTTTTAACTTATTTCTACATTGCACTATATTTATTTTTAACCACAGTGATAAAAATTGTAAGTATAACAATTTAGGGGCTGCAATGGGTTAATTGCATTTGCATGCATTTCAATGGGAAACATTACGTTGGTTTAATAACTGTTCGGGTTACAAACAGATCACGGAACAAATTCAGTTTGTAACCCTAGGTTCCACTGTATTTATATACAACTGATAACAAATACACTCTACATTGATGATGCCTCGCAACTGCGTGGGCATCTGAGTTAGGGCTCCCACTTTGGATTAAACAAAGACATCAAGAGTGCTGCTGCTGTCACGTCAAGAGTGAAGTGATAATTACTGTGATTCAGGCAGAAAGCTCATAGCACAGGCGGGAATTAATCTGCATAAGCTAATGATGCTGTCTTTATGTTAAATGAACACACAACAGATGTTTGAGGCATCAACTCAACAACTGAAACCTCCCCCGCCTTGAGCATCATGTCCTTACTTAAAGCTGTTTGGCCTTTATTACTTGATATGGGAAATATGCCAAGACCAGAATTCCTCCCAAAATGTTTGATGCCAATAATGAAAACTCTAAGATATTACCCTAATTTCCGCATTTGACATAACGTTTTAGTGTTAGGAATTAATCTGCATGGTCAAATTCTGGTAATAAACTAACATAAATGTTATAGTATTTTGCTGCCTTGTTTCAGAACATGACAACCTGGCATCGCCCTCACCCTGATCCAGTGTTTCAGAATATCACCAACCCAAACTGTACCCGACATGTCCCTAAACACAGAAATCCATCAACCCTTAACTCCGCTCACATTACTGTCACTTGATACCGGGACCTCAGAACTGTAAGGCGGATGTGCTAACCAGCCGGATTACACTGACAAACACTTCAGAGCTCGGCTACCTAAATGGTAGCAATTGGATGAAACAGCGTTGCGAAGATTTCATTACAAAAACAACCCAATTGAAGCCTTAATAAGCTTGTTTTGTGAAAATTGTGCAAAAGAGTTTTCATACCACCGAAGCACTTCAACCCTTCAACATGTGGTCCAACTTTTCAACTGCCAGGCAGAAACCATTTAAAGGCTATACTGTTCTAAAAAAAAACGCCTAAAATGGCACTTAATGTTAGGTCTGTTTAATTTTGTCCAGGGATATTTTCTATTAGTTTTTTTTATTTTCAAGTCGCCAAAGTCATGCTTGTTTTGTTTTTAAATGCAATTGAATTTAAGTTAAAGTTAACAGTATTCTTGTCTGTGACAGTTATTTGATTCAATCATCCAATAAAATCCATCTAAATTAAACCATGTTGCTTATTAGGAGAAATATTGTTATATGATTTAAATGTGATTAATCAAGATTAATTCATTACAAATTATTATTATTTGTATTATTTTTCTTATTGGCTCCCACGCCTATATATATATATAGTATACATATTGGCCCAAAGTCAGCTGGGATAGGCTTCTCTTCCCGGCGACGGTGTCCAGGATAAGTGGTATTCCCGGTGGGACGTTCCCGAAACACCTCACCAGGGAGGCACCCAGGACACATCCTAATAGGATGCCTGAGCCACCTCATCCGGCTCCTCTTGATGTGGCAGAGTAGAGGGTCTGCTCAGAGCCCTCTAAGGGAGAGTTCAGACACCCTACAGAGGAAACTAATTTCATCTGCTTGTATTCGCGATCTTGTTCTTTTGGTCAAAACACACAACTCATGACTATAGGTGAGGGTGGGACTGTAGATCGACCCGTAAATTGAGAGCTTCGCCTTTTGGCTGAACTCCTTCTTCACCACGACAGATGATGCAGCGTCCGCATCTCTGCCAACACTGCATTGATCTGCCTGTCAATCTCCCACTCTATTCTTCCCTGACTGGTGATCAAGATCCCAAGGTACCGTAATTTCTCATGTATAATGCACACCCATGTTGAATGCGCACCCCCAAAGTTGACCTCAAAATACTGGAAAACCCTTCTAAATATGTATAATGCATTTTTACAATGCATGATTTTGCTTCTACCCATATGATCAAAACATGAAGTATTATTATTATTTTGTTAGTTTTTTCAAAGAATGATTCTGAAGTTAAGCACTTTACTTGAACACGTAATACTTTTTTTATTTACTTGGTCTTATTTTGAAATTCACAGCCCTACTTTTATTTAGTAAATGAGAAAACACACAGTTTTGCTCATATGTTTGATTACCCAAGCATAATTTGTAAGATGGGTACAATTCTTTGAAGAAAATATGTAGGTCTAGGCGAAACACATTTCATTTTATTTTAATGGGATTCCCGCCTGTGTGGAGTTTGCATGTTCTCCCCGTGCCTGCGTGGGTTTTCTCCGGGCACTCCGGTTTCCTCCCACATCCCAAAAACATGCATTAATTGGAGACTCAAAATTGCCCGTAGGCATGACTGTGAGTGCGAATGGTTGTTTGTTTCTATGTGCCCTGCGATTGACTGGCAACCAGTTCAGGGTGTACCCCGCCTCCTGCCCGATGTCAGCTGGGATAGGCTCCAGCACGCCCGCGACCCTAGTGAGGAAAAGCGGCTCAGAAAATGGATGGATGGATGGATGGATGGGATTCAAATTAAACTGTCAAGCATTTCAGAAAAGTATTATCATTAAACAATAAATAACCATAAAGAAATGAATGATGTTGTTCAGTCATCAGTCATATTTAAAAATAAACAATATTTCACAAATTCTGCCAGGGTATGTAAACTTATGAGCACAACTGTACATATATGCAGTCATACGTACCCCTGTCATATTGGAATTTTAAATTTTTAATCTTTAAATACTTGGGGTCAACAGTCCAGAGAAATGGTGAGTGTGGTAAGGAAGTGAAGAAACGGGTCCAAGCAGATTGGAACGGGTGGAGGAAGGTGTCAGGTGTGTTATGTGACAGAAGAGTCTCTGCTGGGATGAAGGGCAAAGTTTATAAAACAGTGGTGAGGCCAGCCATTATGTACGGATTAGAGACAGTGCCACTGGAGAGACAAAAGGAAGCAGAGCTGGAGGTGGCAGAAATGAAGATGTTGAGGTTCTCTCTAGGAGTGACCAGGTTGGATAGGATTAGAACTGAGCTCATCAGAGGGACTCAAGATTAGATGTTTTGGTGACAAAGCTAGAGAGAGCAAACTTTGATGGTTTGAACACATCGAGGATAGAGATCGTGAGTACATTGATAGATTGATGATGAGCTAGAATAGAATGATGATGAGCAAAAGAGCTAGAGGAAGACCTAAAAGAAGGTTGATAGATATAGTGAGGGAAGACATGAGGGGAGTTGGTGTTAGAGAGGAGGCTGCAGAAGATAGGCATGAATGGAAAAGGATGACACGCTGTGATGACCCCTAACGGCACAAGCCGAAAGGAAAAGAAGAATGCACTGATTTGATATAATAATTTAAAAAAATCAATTAACTCTATAATGGATGAAAAAAATTAGCTGGCATATCTCATTAAATTTATATTTGAAATTTACGCAGGAAAGCAGGGTCATAAAATGAAATGTCAGACCCACTTGAATCCAGATTTGATCCAGATTGCTAATTTGGCATCAGTTTTTAATCTAACAATCCCATTTAACATGTTCAAATCTCATTCAAATCCTCATCAGGTCTCGTATTTCAAAAATTCCCTCTGGATCAAGAAACAACATAATCATAGCTGTTCACAGGAGACAAGATTATTAGAGTTTGTTCTGTGCTTAGTGAATGTTCTTGTTTTTTAGTTAACAAAGATGGAAGTAAAAAACCTTTTCTCTTTTACATTTGAAACTGAAAACATGGAGGAAAAAAAATCTAAACATGTTCAGTCATATGTAATTTTTTTTTTTACTTGAAGTGAGAAATAACCAACACAAAAATCTAATGTATAGACAATGCTCTACAGTGCAATCATCACTTGTGTGTATCTTCCATAAGTGATGGACTACATGTGTTAACGTGGGGCACTGGGGGCAATGTATCGGGGAGAATGGATTTTCCTTTTTCACATTTACAAGCTGAGTGACCTTTCCCCCCTGAGTGCTTCTCTCTGATTTTTCCTTGTATGGACACAGGTAGATAAAACACACACCGACACACACAACAGCCTCCACAATTCCTCGCTAAAGCAGACTCCCCCTTGTACAGTCACTGTCCAGCAGTCAATATTTTCTGAAGGATGGCCTCTCTGAAGAACGAGCAGGCAATCTGAGGGGTCCCTGCAATGAAAGGGCCTGTGATTGCATTAAACCGAAGCCCTTACAAAGACGTCATACATCAAATGCCAATAGATGAAAAGCCATCCACAAAGAGTTAATCAGCAGAGTAGCTTTGATGGTCACGATGCAATCTGTCTCAATCTCATGACAAGAAGACAGGCTCTTCTAAAAAACACCAAATATAAATAAACACAAATAGAAAAAACACGTACAGTATTTGTGGTACGCTAAGTGTGATCCTATCCTCAGACTCGTCGATGGTTGCAAGTAACAATTTCGTTAATGAAGCTTTTTCCAAATTTGCCTGACCTTGAGGAGTGTCTATGCCACTGTCAAACTGTGCCAAGATGCCCTCCCCTCGGAGCAGACTGATTCAGCTGGATTTGAAAGCCCATCCAATTTACATTCTGTGCAACAGTAGAAACGTGCATTCGAGGTTATTTAAGCTCTCTGCATACTTTTCACAGCACACCTGATGTAACACTCGAGTGTGATTCTTATAGAGTGGATGATTGGCTGTCAATGAGGCTTAATCATAGCTGTTCTTAACCCCTATTTCTGACCTCTTGCACTACTTATTACAATCAAATTAATATATTGGACCCACTGATGCCGGTAGACTACACAAGACGATCAATGGCAGATGGTATTTAAATGCTGCAAAAAACACATCGAGGCAATTGAAAAATTCCGCTTGAATGATTCAGGGATCATACAGATGGAAGGTTTGCTTTACACAATGTTTCTTTTAATTATGCATCGTATGTGATTGTGATGTGTGTTTGAATTTCAAAGCTGTGAAGGGGTGACTTAGGGTGAGAGGCAGGCACACTGTACTGATCGCTAGTCACTCCTAGAATTGACACATTGAGACAGACCACCATTAACATTCAAATCTAAAAAGTGTCCTCGTGACATCACCCTAGTAAAGATAAGCGGTGTAGAAAATGGATGGATGGACTTTTGTGAATACTACATTGAATACTAATATATAAAATCCTCTGTTTGCTCCTCCTTTGTGTCCCAATTGGAGTTATACTATTATTGGGCAACCAGTCAGTTAGCTTGTCGGTAGGACCTTGGCTTTCATATTAACATGCACATGACACACCAGTTAAGTTCGCTCATTCCAATTCAAACAGAGGACAGTGGTGCTTTCGCTGACCAGCTGAAACATTTTTTGTCTCCAAAAAACCTCAGCTAACTCCTACCTAACAACATAAACAGTGAGCTACGATGGATCCAGGAATATTTTTTTCAAATTTGTTAACAGTGTAAGACAGGGCCCAACTCTTATTTCCTTATTCATCAATAACAAATTAATGAATTGATATTATTGTCTAAAATAATGGAAGGCATATTTTAGAGGAGGGTAGGTAATTTTAATGGTGCTGATACAATCATGCTGATCTAAGTTAAGATGGCCTTGGCACAGATCTGTACTTTAAGGATTGCCATTCTCATTCAAGCTGTTCTTATTTAAAATCCCTCTAATACATTGGCTTTGGTCATATGAATTGATATTTCCAAATTCAATTTTTTTCTATACACTTACAAAATATTCTGTTGCCAAACACAGCGTCACCTTGGGAGATCGAAATATTTTTGAGCTGTCCATCAGACATCTACTCAGCACTTCAACATGAAAGGTTTATTCCCTTGCATTGTCGTGCCAAGATCTGGCAGGCGCCATGAAGCCTTCCACTCAGTCACCAAGGTTAGGTGAATGACAACACAAAGTAAGTGAGACGCAAGAGGAGGGATGAGAGCTATTGAGGGAATTCACACTGCTCAGTCACATCCATGTCTATGCCTTTCTTTTGTCATCCTTTTTTTGTCTTTTGAATTCCAAGCCAGCATTTTTGCACCACATGGAAATCTCAGCTTTGTTTATTTTGTATCTAAACTGTACATAAAAGTGTACTTGCTTCAGACACTGCAGCCAGCGTGACACTCACAGGTCTGGTGGTTGTAAAGAATATCTTTAAGATAGAAAAAGGTTACATATATATAAAAAGTTATGTAAATGCTTTCCAAATATCAATACAATTAGCCAGTGCCAATGCAGGTAAATTCTCATTGTGTGTGTATTTCAAAGTATTTCATTAGGAAAGGCTCATGGAAACCATTTATTTTGAAAATAATTTTTTCTTTCCATTATCCCACACCTAATGCTCAATTATGATATACATTTTACTAATTTGCATTACTCGATTTCAAGCAGCAGACCACTGTGGTTTAATTATTATGAGTCAATATTCATTATACTGCATGACCTTAGTTCGATGCTACAACTTTCCAGTTTTTACACATAAGAGTTCATCCAGAAATCATAAGGATTATTGCCATCAAAAGTTTATAAATTAATCTCATGCACTAAATTGATGCACTTACCAATCGCTAAATGAGAAGAAGACCTTTCTGTGTCTGCTGACCAGAATTACTGGATACAGATATGTAATATGTTTAGGATGGGAAAAAATACAAATTTACAGCTTATACAATATGAAGTGCTCCATAGAACACACTTTATTCAGTATGCATAAAATGGTCTTCTCTTCATCTAATATATGCAATGCATTAAAAATACCCCAGACACCTATTTTCATACTATACGGGAATGCACACCAATTCAATGCTTTTGGACTTTGGTTATGCAGAAATTCGCATATTTTGAACTGCAGGATTCCACTTTCCCCAAGATTGTGCATATTTGGTGACTTAAGCATAATCGACCTCCCAAATAAATATTCACAATCAATACTTGTTGCGTTAGGTGCCGCTAACAATTTTATTAAACTGGAAAAATAAACAATCTATTAATATTAATCACTGGTTAAATCTCATCATAGACTATACTGTATTAGAAAAAATATCTGCGGAACGAAAAAATCAATAACATAATTACACAGATAGCTGGTCACCTTTCTTCAACATGCTGAATTTAGACCTTTGATTCATCTGCCTGGGTAGAGTGTCATCTGACAACAATACTATATTGTAAATGTAAAAGTAAACTATTGCCTTTTGTATTCTTTGTTGTTGAGGTTGTTGTTGCTTTATTTTTATGTATTATTTTTTTCTTACTTGTTTATTTACTTTTCTTCTTTCTCACACTTTATACTAATTTGCAAAGGACACATACATGGATTGGGGATCTTCTCTTCTTGACCCTGTGTTTGGGGTCCCGGTGTCTGTGGGGGGTGGCGTTTGGTCCCTGCGGCCTCCTTCGGGTGGCGGGGTTTCAGGGTGCCTCAGTGTGGGAGGTGTCCCGTTCACCGGCCGCTCTTGGGTGGACTCCTGGGCCCGACCCACGGTGCAGGCACAGCAATTAAAGGACACTTCTGAGGGTTATTGTGCATGCGAAACTCACTTGCATGTGTCCGCAGACACACACCCCTGGGACTTATTCGCTGAGTGTGGGGGCCACTCACTCATTCCAACAAATAACACATTTCTTGGGTATCCCCTCACTTACACTCTGGTCCTACAGATGTTCATAATTTACAAGCCACTCCCACCACATTTCAGTTGTACAGCCGGGTTCACGACCCTTGTCCTCCATGCTTCCCCTCCTGTCCTTGTCCTGTCCTATATTCTCCTGTCCTTCTTTCACAGGGTGGAGCACTATTAACCGATATAACACTCGAATCCAATCTTTAATTCTACGAGTTATATCTTTCCTTTCCTTTATCTTGTTTTGAGCTAGGTCTTCTTTTGTCTTCTTTTCCCATATTATTTAGTTACCTTTTCACTCTCTCTCCTTTATTTTTATATTATTTACTTTATTATTCAGTATAGATAAAATATCCATCCATCCATTTTCTGAGCCACTTCTCCTCACTAGGGTCGCGTACAGGCAGAAGACGGGGTACACCCTGAACTGGTTGCCAGCCAATCACAGGGCACATAGAAACAAACAACCATTCGCACTCACATGCACACCTACGGGCAATTTAGAGTTGTCAATTAACCTACCACCCATGTTTTTTGGATGTGGGAGGAGTGCCCGGGGAAAACCCACACAGGCACGGGGAGAACATGCAAACTCCACACAGGCAGGGCCGGAATTTGGACCCCAGTCCACAGAACTGTGAGGCAGACACTCTAACCAGTCATCCACCATACTGCCGTATAGATAAAATAGATGAATAAAATTATATTTATTTCAAACAGAAACCAAAAGAACAGTATTCCAACATATCAGACATGTTTTTTGGGGAAACTATTTCTTCAGGACTTGGGCTGCAGCTATTGAATATTTTAGTATTCGAGTACCTTACCAAACCTTTATTGAATAATCGGGTATTTGGATAAATCATATTTTTGCTTAGTTAAAGAGCAATTATGAATACACAAGACAAAAATAACCAATTTCACTTAAAATGAATGACCAATTGTTTCTCTTTTTTGAGATGATCAACTCTTTTATTTCTTAAATCCACATTGAGCAGCAAACTTTTTTTTGTCTAGAAATACTGTATTTTACGTGAGGGAATTTCAAATGCAAACAAAAATAAATAAACAAATTTCAGGTTTTTTTTTTTAAAACATTTCTTTTCAGTATAAAAAGCTAGTTATTAAAAAAGGCATAAGGAGCCTGTTGTGCAACTTCACTTGAGCAGATAGCGTTTTAGGATGTGACAACATAATACAGTAAGTTCGTGGCTGTGCATTTATGAGCTTAGACCAGACTAACGGTGGGACGTGCCCGGAACACCTCACCAGGGAGGCGTCCAGGAGGCATCCTAATCAAATGCCCAAGCCACCTCATCTGGCTCCTCTCAATGTGGAGGAGCAGCGGCTCTACTCTGAGCCCCTCCCAACATGATGATGAAGCCAACAGAACTACATCATCTGCAAAAAGCAGACCTTCAATACTGAGGCCACTAAACCGAACCCCCTCTACGCCGCGGCTGCGCCTAGAAATTCTGTCCATAAAAATTATGAACAGAATTGGTGGCAAAGGGCAGCCTTGGCGGAGTCAAACCCTCACCGGAAATGAGTCCAACTTACTGCCAGCAAGGCGGACCAAAGTCTGACACTGGTCGTACAGGGACCGAACAGCCCGCATCAGGGTGTTTCGGTACCCCATACTCCCAAAGCACCCCCCACAGGACTCCCCGAGGGACACCTGACTTTGGTGCGGGCAGCGTGGGTTAAGTTCCCACTCAGTGACGGTGTGAATGTGAGTGTGAATGATGTCCGTGCCTATATGTGCCCTGCGATTGACTGGCGACCAGTTCAGGGTGTAGTCCGCTTTTCGCCCGAAGTCAGCTGGGATAGGCTCCAGCGCCCCGCGACCCTAACCAGGATAAGCGGTGTTGAAAATGGATGGATGGATGGATATTCAACTTGATATTTCAATGTTAACCCTTAAATATTTTTCACAAGGGTCAAGACCTCTCGAAAATCAAGAGGTGCTCTGATTATTACCTAATGGTCCTTTTCAATCTCTCTCGATGCAGATTAATAATATAATATAATATAATATAATATAATATAATATAATATAATATAGGCGGAACGGTGGCCGACTGGTTAGAGCGTCAGCCTCACAGTTCTGAGGACCTGGGTTCAATCCCCGGCCCCGCCTGTGTGGAGTTTGCATGTTCTCCCCGTGCCTGCGTGGGTTTTCTCCGGGCACTCCGGTTTCCTCCATCCCTCCATCCATCCTTCCATCCATTTTCTGAGCCGCTTCTCCTCACTAGGGTCGCGGGCGTGCTGGAGCCTATCCCAGCTGTCATCGGGCAGGAGGCGGGGTACACCCTGAACTGGTTGCCAGCCAATCGCAGGGCACATAGGAACAAACAACCATTCGCACTCACAGTCATGCCTACGGGCAATTTAGAGTCTCCAATTCATGCATGTTTTTTGGGATGTGGGAGGAAACCGGAGTGCCCGGAGAAAACCCACGCAGGCACGGGGAGAACATGCAAACTCCACACAGGCGGGGCTGGGGATTGAACCCGTGTCCCTCGTGAACTCTCAGAACTGTGAGGCTGACGCTCTAACCAGTCGGCCACCGTGCCGCCCGGTTTCCTCCCACATCCCAAAAACATCCATTAATTGGAGACTCTAAATCGCCCGTAGGCATGACTGTGAGTGCGAATGGTTGTTTGTTTCGATGTGCCCTGCGATTGGCTGGCAACCAGTTCAGGGTGTACCCCGCCTTCTGCCCGATGACAGCTGGGATAGGCTCCAGCACGCCCGCGACCCTAGTGAGGAGAAGCGGCTCAGAAAATGGATGGATGGATGGATAATATAATATAATATAATATAATATAATATAATATAATATAATATAATATAATATAATATAATATAATATAATATAGGCGGCACGGTGGCCGACTGGTTAGAGCGTCAGCCTCACAGTTCTGAGGTGCGGGGTTCAATCCCCGTCCCCGCCTGTGTGGAGTTTGCATGTTCTCCCCGTGCCTGCGTGGGTTTTCTCCGGGCACTCCGGTTTCCTCCCACATCCCAAAAACATGCATTAATTGGAGACTCTAAATTGCCCGTAGGCATGACTGTGAGTGCGAATGGTTGTTTGTTTCGATGTGCCCTGCGATTGGCTGGCAACCAGTTCAGGGTGTACCCCGCCTCCTGCCCGATGACAGCTGGGATAGGCTCCAGCACGCCCGCGACCCTAGTGAGGAGAAGCGGCTCAGAAAATGGATGGATGGATGGATAATATAATATAATATAATATAATATAATATAAGATAATATAATATAGAGTTGTATAGTCGGGGCCCATTAAAAGCTCCACACTCAAGTGGGTTCCTTTTTTTTTTTTTGTCAGGCCACAAAGGATGTGGTGAGCTCCTAGGCCGCATGTTAATATGGCCACAGTTCAATGATCGTTGATGTACTGTCTGATTCAACAAAGCAATGATGGGAGTGAGGTAAAGTTTCACTGCTGTCCACACAAGTCATTGGACCATGTTATTCACGAGTGGAGGAGGAACACTCAATGTAAATCTGTTTATATTGAAATTTATTATATTATATATTGTAATATTTGAGCTATTTCATACTATTTTAGCATCCAATCCAAATATGACATGCTAAAGCATCCAAGGTATTGTGTTCAACATCAGTAGTCAAGTAAAGAGTCTATAATATATGGAGGGAATGAAGCATAGTTACTGTGTAATAACATAAGCATGGGTAAATGCCATATTTGCTTATCTCCATTTTCTCCCATGATTGCTACTCACCACTCATTTGTCGTAATGTGAAGCACTTTCACAGACCACCTGTCAAACCAGCACTCTGTCAAACATGTTTCTTACCACATTAGTTACAACTCAGTAGCTGTTTACAACAACTATTGAATGGGACATGTCAGAGGAAGCAGCAGAAAAATATGTAGTGGTTTGCCCTAGCTGGAGTGTTTTTTTAAGGGATGATCTGTCTGTTACTCTGTCCCAGTCTGGGAGGGGGCACCCCTGGCCCTGGGCCCCAGACTATCACTCAGGCTGATGTATAGGTCCACAGGGTACAAATGAAACTTGTCACAACAAGGGTAATGATGTCAGAGTCACTATAGCTCACCTCTGAAGGAGCACAGGGAGGGAAACGAGTGGTTAGGAGAGTGAGAGGAGGGCTTAAGATAGACGATGGAAGGAAGGGATGGAGGAAGAGATGAGCATATGGGAGGGATCAGGGGGGATGAGGTGGAAGAGGCAGAGAGCAAAGAGGACAGGGAAAGGAGGAAGATGGGGAAGCATGCCAAGGGATGAGGGCATAAAATCAGGAAAAGCAATGGAGGACAAAGGGGAAGCGTAAAGAAGAGATGAGTAAATGAATAATTTGTTTGCTATGCATGTGTGTACTAATGTAGATATAGATTAAATGATGAGGTGGAATAAATTGAAGACATGTAGAGACGGACAAGAACACTGTCAATTTTTGTCCTTGCAAAAGTTAGTTTGATAGAATGAATGTGTCTATTTCCCATCTTAATATCCTCTCCATTAGTCTCTGTTGCCTCAACATCTCTCTATGAGTCTCTCTCCATCCTCCATTGTCATTGACATCATCCTCTCTTTCACCCCGCCCACATTGAAAGCTGTAACTTCCTGCATCCTTCCTGCTTTCTTCTCCTTGGCAATCTCTCTCCATCTCAAGATGAAGCCGCTAATGGATTGGAAGTCTTGTGGAAGAGGCAACAGTCATTTAAAGATTAATGTGGGGCCTGGTAATCTGAAGGGCATGTCACCACAACCTCCTCGTGTGTCCAGTGGAGGACACATATGTCATCTCTGAAAAGATGCCCTCATCATTATCATCCATTAGGCAAAGTCTCACAGATAACCACAGGTGGACAAAATCGAAGATACACCTCCACAGAGCAGAGATCAGCTTGGATGATATGCTGGAGCCTATCCCAGCAGGGCACAAGTAAACAAGCAATCATTCACACTCAGATGCATACCTACGGGCAATTTAGAGTTTTCAATTAAACTACAATGCATGTTTTTGGGATGTGGGAGGAAACCGGAGTACCCAGAGAAAACCCACGCAGGCACGGGGAGAACATGCAAACTCCACACAGGCGAGGCTGGATTTAAACCTCAGTCCTCAGAACTGTGAGGCAGGTGTGCTAAACAGTCGCCCACCGTGCCACCCATTTAATCCAAGGACTTCAATTAATTAATATACGTAGTTTAATATGTGAATGTTCTTCAATATCTTTGAAATATGCCTTTTCATTGTGTCAGATATCCAACTCAGTGTCAACATCTTTGGAAAATCAAAATGTCTCGCACCAAAACCACATTTCAATAAGCAAGTAAATGAAAGCACAGTTACAGGGTAGATGCTTTACCTAGTGGAGAGGAAAAGAAATAATATACATACAGTAACTTATATACCGTAGCTTCTCCCCGACATACTGTACGTACAAAGCTTGTCTCTCAGTTGAGATGTATCACTTCAACATACTTGCTTAATAACAATTCCTTTTTAGACTGGGCTTTGGCAGCATCTTAGAGCATTTTAGAAAGAAAACAAAAACATATACTGTAGGTGAGTGTTTAAATGAATAACTGATTTTTAAAAAAAAATCTTAAAAGGTGAATAGTGAACTAGGAATATGCAGGGGATTACTATACTGTATATGTCAAGTGCAAATGTCATTTTATGAAAAATTGCAAAGGGCTATTCTTGTGAAATGCAGAGAATTACAAAGAACTGAGACATACTTGGCAAAACTAATAGTGTTGAGTTCCCCGGACTATAAACATAGACGCACACAACAATGCAGAGCGAGTACATGAAGGAACGCTAATTGCTGGAAAAGATGCCATTTCACATCAGTGTGTGAACGATAGCATCTATGATCTGAGGTAAGTGCATTTACAGTACAATACTACTACCTTTTTCTTTTCCTAGGGGGAAAGTGTGAGGCGTTTATTTGTTCAAGTGAAACATGCACCTGGCAACCAACTGATACACAGCATCTATTAGAGTAGGGTGCACTGTTTGAGGTAATATGGTATACAGTTCTCCCTCGAAGAAGAAATCATTAAAACACATATTACAAGGAATAGCATTTACATAGTGTACAGTACTACTGTGCATTACTGTATGTTTAAGAGTTTAAAAGGTGTTTAAGAGTATAGAAATTGTTTATAACACTATTGCAGAGGTTAATAAAAGTCTCGGAAAAATTAATTACAGTCTTGGGAGGTTCATACAGCTTTAACATATGTATAAATAATCCCCCCAAAATATGTGGTCAATACTTCACAGAATTCATCTATTGCATGGGTGGTCCAGAACCTAACCCCTGTAATAATTGAGGGATACAATGTGTTAGAAAGCAGGCTGACAAGGTGTTAAGCTCCTACACTTATCATGTCTTGTCAAGTTTTTTAGCTTAAACCCATATGTCCGTGATGTCTGTATGGAATTTCAGTCAACCAGTTCACAGTAACACTTGAAAGGCTAAATTATAGGCACTTCAACTTCTTCTTTTGTAGTTGAGTACATTTCATATTTTATGCAAAAAGGTTTTTTCAACTCTGTGTAGCGCAGAGAGGATAAATATTACTCTCAGGTGGGAGTTGGGTGGTAACATTGGTTTAAAAAATTGCTTGACGAGTTGCTGCCTGGCATATAGGAACCAACGTCATACTGTAAGGGTGGTACATTCAATGTCATATGACTCCAAGGGTGAATGAGTAGGATAGAGTAAGTTGTAAGTTAATGAAAGGAGATAGTATACACCTTTTTTGTTTCGAGATAAGTGGTGAAATATCTCTTCTGAACCAGTTTCACCATGTTCTTTGTCCAGAATCTCACGAATATTATATTATAGAATCTTCTTCAGCAAATTACTTATTATGTCTGGCACCTAAATGATGGCTCCTCTATGGTGTTGGTGCCACTTCTACTGGACAGTTAGTTTAAGGGACTCCATCAGACAGAACTTAAGAAGCCTTTTAAAACAAGGAAATCCAGTTGCCTTTGAATTAACTTGTAGTTTAATAAAAAAATATTTATTGTTCCTATTGTTAGCTTAATCGTGCTTTTTTTTTTTTTTTTTTTTTTTAAAAGATACATTGTCTTAAAGATTTAATTTTTGAACAGGTGTGGCTGTCACATACAGTATGTTTGTATCTACAAATGTGACAAATGCAGTGTATTTGTGATTTTCAGGGGTATTGAAAGAGGAGTGGTCCATTTTGCCAACTTTCTTGCAGCTAGCCTGGATTCACTTCCCAGCCAATGCCTCAATACTCAGACATTGGAGAGCTTAATTGCTGGACCCAAGCCCAGATAAATGGGAAGGTTGCATCAGGAAGGGCCTCCAGCATAGTACTGAACCAAAAAAAAAAAAAGTAAATCATTCGAGTTAGAAAAATGAAAAGGAATATTATAGTATCATATTGGCAGAGGGTTAATGGGCTAGGATGACAACATCTTGCCATGTTTTAAAAAAATATTTTTCGAGGGACTCAATATTTTCCTGGAAGGACTATGCATTGCAACTTGGAGCAAAGCTACTGAAAGTCAGTTAAGGTGAACAAAGCGATGAAACATCCCTGTGTCAACTTAATTTTGTTTGTCTTTTCCAGCCAAAACTGCTTTTAGCGTGTCGCTTCAGCTGTTCACTCGCTTCATTTCTATCTCAATGACAATAGCTGAGACAACAATGTTCAGTCACTGTTGTGAGGACACAACAACTTTAAGAATAAATGATTCAGACCATCAGCTTTTAGGCTTTCCAGTTTTGGAAGCCCTTTATCAAAGACAAAATAGCACTTTCTGCAGTAGACCAAAGCACAAGCAATCTGGAAAGTCAATGGAGCACACAATTTTAACGTGAACTCCTAAGATCATGAAATTATCATTCATGTAGCCTAGAAGTTAAGGGTTTACAGGAGTCAGTTGCAGAAGGGTTGACATTTCAGCTCACCTTGTCCGTCTACTGTCTGTCTTCTTGAGTGTTTAGCCTGGCTGCGCCCTACCGACGACTAATTTTCTTTACAAACACTAAACACGGAATGCTGTGACCTATCTCCTCTTGCTCACTCACTGATGCACACTGTATGAAGGTTAGAATGGTGTGTACGTGTTTGTGTGTGTATCTGTGATGACAGAGATGAATCAAAGTGATGAACAGGGCAGCTCTGAATAATCGGCAGCCTTATTTGGGGTTCGTCAGAGGTCTGACTGATTTATTGAGAAGGAAGTGATGGAGGGTATCATTCTCCTTTTTCCATCCAGACAAAATGGAGCTGGGTGGGTCAAAAAATTCTCTGTATTTTCTTGTTCTGTGACTTTGAAGTCTCAGAGTAGTAAAAGTGGAAAATAATAATGTGAAAGAAAAGTCAAAATGATGTGACAGAAAGCAAGAAAAAGGACAGTAAACAGAGGTAATGACTGAGTGTTTCAAGAGAAAAATGAAGGTCACAAGACTGACAGACAATCTGTGTAAGGACCAGTGGAAAATGTCCACTTTAACTTTTGATTTTGAATGATTTGCCTGATGTCATTGTGGCACAGCAAGGGGGCATACTGTCCTGACCAGTCTTCATCCAAAACGCATTTCCATCCAATATAAGCAAGACAACATTGCCCTCCAATCAATGCAGGTCACTCGACCATTTTCTCAAAATTTATTCCTGTGGAATAAGGTTATTGCACCATAGACTTTCTGTTTAGCCTTTTATGGGGGAAAGAATGTTTGAAGAATTTATCCCAAATACAATGAGGCAGAGATCCACAACCAATTAGTAAAAGAAGGTAAAAGCAATAATGAAGAAATAAATAATGACATATTCGAGTATTCTCGTTTTAATATAATAGACCATTATACAGGGGTTTAATTTTTAATTTCCAAATATTTAGTATTAGTGTCTCACATCACCACATTGCATGTAAGAGATTTTAGTGTCTAAGAAGAGAAGGAGACTAGGATAGATGAGAGAAAAACACAGTAAGAGTAACAAGCGTGAGAAAGGAGGGAGACGACTGATGGAGAATAAGAAGCAGATAAGTTCACCTCTCATTAGCTCGCCTGCCACACACTAGACCGCATGCAATGCAGAGTCCAACAACATGAATTAAACAAAGAGCCAACTACCTCAAAGGAAAGCGGCTCTGCCAGCACTTAGCCAGGCATCATAAACAACCAGCTCGCATTTGTCACTGACTCTTCACCCAGCCAAAGTGACAGCGCAAATAAATTAAATAGCCTTCTTTCTCTCAGCATTTTCCTCCTGCCACCACAGCTGGTTTAAGATAAAGATGCAAGCTAGCCGGCGGTGAATCTGCAAAATAAAGTTCAGGACACAGACAGGCTACACCTCATTAGTTTTATCATCTACCTTTAGCAACAACAAGGACAAAAGTGGGATCTGTGTTTGAATTTCCGTTAACAAATAAACAAACGAACAATTCTGAAACAAAAATATAATACTTGAAATATCTGATAAAATTATCTTACAAAAGTGTCTCAAGGAAAAGTATGGAGACAAATTAACAGATCAATTGACAAGATGTTGAGTATATTATATATATATATATATATATATATATATAACTTAATTTGCACAACAGAAACTGGAGTTTGTCCAAGTGGTGTTCCTGCACCACTTCTGCTGTAGATCGAGTGGCGACAGTAATGTACACAATGTTCAAAAGTTGAAGACCATAGCTAGAAGTAAAAAAAAACAAAAAAACAAAAAGTTTTTTTTTTAAATACGACTCAGTAATGGGTTGCTCCACCATTCTTGTTGCTAACTTCAAAATTTAGTTTCAACATGCTTGATGCAAGTGTTTCCAGGAGGCTCGTGGGACCGTTGCTTCAAGTGGTAAAGATGACTTCACGGAGGGCATTCACTGTCTGGAACTGATCTCAATTTTTGTGAACTTCCCTTGCCATTCATCCCCAAATGTTCTCAGTTGGATTTAGACCAGGAGAACATGCAGGATGGTCCAAAAAAATGACATTATTCCTCTGGAAGAAGTCCTTTGTCAGGCAGGCATTGTGAACTGCAACATTTTGTTGAAAAAGCCAGGCATTACCACTCAGACGAGCAACTTCTCCACATACCCTGCTGCTGTCTGACCCCCCTGCACAACCTGAAGCTCCAATGTTGAAGGAAAAAGCACCCTAGATCATGATGGTGGCACCTCCACTGTGCCGCGTAGAAAACATCTCAAGTGGGATCTCCTTGTGATGCCAGTAACGTTGGAAGCCATCAGGATCGTAATAGGCTTAATTTGGGTAGAGGATCGTCCCATGTCTTGTAGGACAGCCAATCAGATCAACCGGCTCAGCGCCGGTGAAATTGCTTTGGGTCTACTACCCAACCTCAGAAGTGGTGGCCCGTTGTGAGAGGCATTGCTTCTGCTACTCAACAAGCCGATCATGTTTAAAAAGAGAAAGCTGTTTTTGCCTTTGCCCTCACGAGGTCATGGCAGTGTGAATACCTGACACAAAATAACATTGGATCCACATTTTTGTGCAGAGTTTGGCTTTTAAAGGCTTTGGTCTTAAACCTCTGATCCGTAAAAAGTAAACAGTTCATTTTTTAAAATGTAAGCATTAGAAAGTACAGATATTTGTGTTTAAAAAGTAAGACATAAAAGCAAAAAGTCACCAGAAAAATACAAACTCAAAGTACAGATACCTGAAAAATCTGCTTACAGTAAGTACAGAAGTATTTGTACTTTATTAATTCCCACCTCTGCAAAAAAGTGGATATGGAGGTGTATAGTTCCTCTTTTTAAAAAAATATTTTTCTGGTTTGAATTGAAGTCCAAGATAAGAAAATGACAAAACAGGCAGGATGGTATATCATGTAACTCAGTGACCATCGCAGTACTATCAAAGCCCTAAATCCAAATATATAGTTTTTGGGGTTTTTTTTCTGCATGATACAACAATATCCCTAGCTGATATTAAAATGTATAGTTTTTTTCCTTTGTCTCTCTTCACCACTGTCCCACTCGCTCTTTCACTCATTATTACAATAGCTGTAAACACCCCCATTAGTTGCGGGGTTTGGCAAGCTGCCGGAGAAAACACAGGTTTGTTAATCCAGCGAAGACAAAACAATTACTAGAAACCAATAATCAATGACTTTGGACAAACAATAAATTCCTGGTGTAGCTGTTTTGGAGAACAACAAGTGAGAGGACATAAGGTCCTACTAATTAAAGAGAAATCTGATGGTACGCCATCTACAACTAAGAGCTTTGCTGCGACACTATTTAGCCCATCTGATTAGACTACTATAGCCATTACAAAAGCCCTCTCTAGACCTTTGCTAAATTAACAGCTGCATTTTCCTTGAAGGACTTTGAATTTCATGCTAGATTTTTCTTATACAATGAATGCTGGCATTTAAAATGCTATCAAATATGGGTTTGTAAAACATAAACATTGGGGGCAGCACGGTTCAGGTGGTACAATGGTCATCTCCCGACCCAAAGGTTGTGGGTTCGACCCTCGGCCCCTGTGACTATGTCCAAGTATTCTTGAGCAATATACTGAACCCCCAGTCGCTCCTGATGCTGCGTCATAAATGGGTGAATGAGGAGACAGTGTGAAAGCGCTTTGAGTACCTTGAATGTAGTAAAGTGCAATACAAGTCGAAGCTCATTTACTATTTATGGATTTGTAAATGCACCGATATAGTATACAGTGTAATATCGTTATTGGCTATTACATGTAAGGACAGAGTAATGTGGAGAAATTTTAACACTGTTAATTATTAGCATGATCATTGCCAAAATTAGAGCAAACAGGGAATACTTTGTATGGTCCACAGATGTAGACTACCACTCCAAAGTTTGGACACGGTTTCTCATTCAATCATTTGAGAAACCATTTGCAAAACTTTTGACTGGTCTATTAATTGGAGCTCCACAATCTCCTGTGACAATAAAAGACTCAAGATTCAAGGAACACACTCCCCAAATGTATGTCCTCAGTCATTTAGCTCTACGGCAAACATCGTAATCGTCTCCTCTTGAACACATACAGTTTCTGGGTACTTGAGTGGGTGACTTGTGGAAATTCAAAAAAGGTGTTGAGAAGTAACAAACAACAGAAACTGAGCTCAGTAATGAACACCGGGGGAAATCAGGTAAAGCATATCTGTCTGGTTTTATGAGAGCTGTGTGCAAGCTTCCAACAGCAGAATAAAACAGACCTTACACACTAAGGACTTCATCATATGAAGAGCAGCTCTGATTGAACAGCATTGGGATACTGCACATGGTACCACACAGTGCCTTGGGCAATAATTGAAATCTGGAGTTTCCAAATGAGATTGTTTCTTTTATTTTTTTTCTTGGAACAGGTACCGTAACTTCCTCTAGACACACAATCATTACAAAACCTTAGCACAGCAAAAGGTTGTAAGCAGCCAAGCTGAGACATCTCCACTTAGCACAAATGCAACTGTAACTCTGACATGATCAATAGTTGTTCATGACTTGCTTTCAAAAGGTCCCATCCACCACCCTCTTCCTTGATGTATACCGCTGCCTCATTTCCAGTCATCTCTTCCTCTCTGTCTCATCTATAATTCTACCCTCTTCTTCATGCCTTTCACTTTACTTTCGTCAAGTGCTTGCCCCATGTAGCCCTGAATGCTTCTTTCGTTTACTACACACTCTAATCCTCAATATTTTTTCTACCATTACCTCTCATATTCCACAGCTTAACTGCTTCAAGATATACAGGAGGAGGCATCATTTCTTTATCATCCTTTATTGCCTTCCCAGCATCTTTACGTCCTCTCCATATTCTCATAATTTTATCTCCCCTTCTTCCTGTCATCCACTTAGTTTCTTCCTTTTTTCTGTTCTCCTTGCAGGAATTTTCTTTTTGCAGCCTTGTGTTGGAAAATGCATTCATATTCATGGAGCTACTTTATTGGCCTGTGGGTGCTTTAAATCTAATCCTAACTCAATCAGGTAGCACTCTCCTGTAGCCATGAGTAGTTTTTCAAGAAAAACGTTACCAGCATCTTGTCCTGCATCTTCTACAATTTTTTTTCTGTCTCCTCTGCTTTCCTGCAAACCCCAGTTCACAGGTTTATCGGAGCACATTGTTGCATCTCAACGGAAGCTTGCACAGCATTCTGCCATTAATAATTGAAGAGGCCCCACATGGCCAGGCACACTCAGCCTAAATGGATTGTTCTGGGAGAGATCAATGCTAGCCGGTGAGGGTTTTATTAGGCCCTGCAAAAGGAACGTACAAGGACATCGTCAATGGTTGCCGCTCTCTGTCTTAATTCTACCTTGATATTGCATAACTCTCCTCCTTCTCCTCACCCCCAACAACATACCCACAACCGGGAATCTACTCCATGGCTGATGCCTTACAGTACAAATTGAATTAAACATAAATGATTCTCCAACTGTATGAATCATTCATTGTTCGTAATGTCTTTGACTATGATGATGGCTAAACAGGACAAGACAGTGTTTTCTCTTTTCTGCTGTTGTTGAAGGCATTATCCTTGCCAACCTGGCAGGACACATTCGCAGAGAGACTGGAGGAGACATGGCGAAGGATAGAAGAGGTGGGAGAATGTAAAATTCTACCGTGACCTTCAAGACTTACGACCCTTAGGGGTGGTTGGTGGCTGCACAGTGAAATACCCTCAGCAGGACTCTCCACCGAGGACATTTACATATGTCTCTCCCATGGAGAGGTTTCTTAATTGTCTACTCACCACAGAGTATAAATAATTGGTTTGTTATTTGAACCCAGATCTGGTGGGCTACAGTTAATTTTAGAGACGTCGCGCGAGCATTTACCGAACCCTCAAGAAATTAAGTGCTGTCAACGTCGGGTAATGATCAGATGATTGACAATAAAATTGTATAATACTGATTTTAATGTGAAATTTAAAGACAATGCTTTGATTACCGGTACATCATGAGCTTTTTGTGATCATGTACTTTTGACTTTTCTATAGATTGTTAAGAGCTTAGAAAAATGTCTATAGGAGACATAAACAGGCCATTCCTCTATGTGCACATTCTGAGCTCAACATTTTCTTTAATAAAACCAACACACACATCGGACAGTGATGACTGATAAAAGGTGTATTTACATTTCTAGAACTGAATCTATAAGTTGTTTAAGTTTTTTTTTTTTTTACATAATACATTGTGGTGCATTAGCGTTCCTCCTCCCTCCCTGAGCATTCACATTAGTTTGTGGCATTTTTACAAAGGTTTACCCAATAAATTAAGGGTTCACCTTCTTTTGGTTTCATAATAAAAGCCCCAAGTCCTTCACAATCTGGACTTTTATCCATGTAAAGTTCAAAAGCCAGCATCTGTGATGGTATGGGGCTGTGTTACTGCCAATGGCATGGGTAACTTACACATCTGTGAAGGCACCATTAATGCTGAAAGGTACATACAGGTTTTGGAGAAACATATGCTGCCATCCAAGCAACGTCTTTTTAATGGACGCCCCTGCTTATTTCAGCAAGACAATGCTAAACCAAATTCTGCACATGTTACAACAGCGTGGCTTCTTAGTAAAAGAGTGCTGGTACTAGACTGGCCTGCCGGCAGTCCAGACCTGTCTCCCTTTGAAAATGTGTGGCGCATTATGAAGCCTAAAATACGACAATGGAGACCCCGGACTCTTGAACAGCTGAAGCTGTACATCAAGCAAGAATGGGAAAGAATTCCACCTCCAAAGCTTCAACAATTAGTGTCCTCAGTTCCCAAACGTTTATTGAATGTTGTTAAAAGAAAACGTGATGTAACACAGTGGTAAACATCACCCTGTCCCAGCTTTTTTGGAACGTGTTGCAGCCGTAAAATTCTAAGTTAATGATTATTTGCTAAAAATAATAAAGTTTATCAGTTTTAACATTAAATATCTTGTCTTTGTATTGTATTCAATTGAATATAGGTCGAACATGATTTGCAAATCATCGTAGTTTGTTTTTATTTATGTTTAACACAACGTCCCAACTTCATTGAAATTGGGGTTCTACATAAATTAAGAACTCACACAGACACACACCATCTATTCTGATGTGACATGATGCAACCTTCACGAGAGTAGAGTTTTTGATCAATGAATCTGATCTATGACTCCCTCTGCAATCATGAAGTGCTCTTCTAAAGGTGACAGTAAATTGAGACAAGGTTCATCCACTACATCAGCCTTTTGTGATGGCTCTGAAACGACAATTGGATCAATCAATTTGTATTATATATCAAAAACATGCATATAATATACAATTAAAATTATTTTTCATTATTCTGAGAAACATTTTACAAACATTGTTTTTATTCTATTAAACAATTTATTGCCATGGTCTGAACATGTGAAACATTGACAAATCGCTTAATGTTGTTGATTATAAAATTGGTTAATCATATTTTAGTTCAAATTGATATGAATCCAGAAATTTATTTTTGTAGTTTTCTTTTCAAATGGAATAACATATTGTGAATTTCCTGGGCGGCACAGTGTACGACTGGTTAGAGCGTCTGCCTCAAAGTTCTAAGGACCGGGGTCCAAATCCCGGCACCGCCTGTGTGGAGTTTGCATGTTCTCCCCGTAAATGCGTGGGTTTTCTCCAGGCACTCCAGTTTCCTCCCACTTCCCAAAAACATGCATGGTAGGTTAATTGAAGACTCTAAAACTGCCCGTAGGTGTGAATGTGAGTGCGACTGGTTGTTTGTTTATATGTGCCCTGCGATTGGCTGTCGACCAGTTCAGGGTGTACCCCGCCTCCTGCCCGAAGATAGCTGGGATAGGCTCCTGCACTCCCGTGACCCTTGTGAGGATAAGTGGCTCAGAAAATGGATGGATGGATGGATGGAGGAATTTCCTCCAATACAGTGATACCTTGACTCATGAGTGCCCCTACTTACCATTTTTTGAATGATGAGCTTGGTCGATTTTTGGCTTTTTATTGTGAGCCAAAATCTGAATGATGAGATAGGCAGAAATACTTCAGATATGCTGTCACTCGAGTGAAGTGGAAAAAAAAGAAGAGCCACAGTTGCCGTTGCACTTTCACCGTTTATTGAATAGAACAAACAGTCAAACACACAAATACACAATAAAAACACTTGAAAGGAGCATGGAGAATACGCTAACACTGAACTAATCGCAAGCTAAATGACCAACCGGAGCTGTAGTCACAGCTCCTGACGTCACCAACTAGGCCACAACCTTTAACAGCACACATCAAATACAAATACTACAGTCTATGCGTGACTTTCAATTCAATTACACTCTATAAAGCCATTTTATTTCTTCACATATTTTTGTTATATTTTATTATGTATACTGTCAACGAGGAAGCAATTTCTTCTCTTAATTAAACCAAAAAAGTTTTGCCATGCGTTGAACACATTGCTTAACCTTTAAAAGTATCTTTCATCGAAAATACCTGTGTTTTAAAAAGAAAAATGGAACGTGAAGGATCCCTTGCTTGAACACTTATTGGTCAAAATGACATGACAAAGGCTGCCACAAAACAGACATGGTGCTTATCATCGTTAGGAATGAAACTGCAGTTTGCTGCGCATTTTAAACAGAGTTTATTGCTGCTTCACACATAGGATAATAAAGTCTGTACAAAATAGTGTGGGATAACAGAATCTATATTTCTAAATGTTGATGATTATACATATATATACCGGTATGCATAAATTCAAAGCAAGCAGGGTTATAATTGCCATAACTATAGCCTTCATAAAACAAAGCTGTAGCTTATAGTCTGTTACCTTCCAGGGAATGGATCTTGTCCTCACTCTTCTTGACATTTAAGCATGTTGCAGGCAAGTGTGTACACATCAAATACATTAAAGTGTCAGGCTTTACAGAGCAGAGTGTTCATAGTGCATTTTGTGGCCTCATTCTGCTAGTCTAGACCTTCTCTCAAGTATGAGCAATTTGAAATGACAAATTGTTGTTCAACAAGTACAAAGGAAATGTCTTCTACCTTTCATTTTTAAATATCCCAGAAACATTTACAATTTGAAAACCATATGCTTCCTCACAAGCTTAGCTTGAGAATATGGCATACAGAAATTTAACAGAAGGCTGAATGCAATGAAAATGCACATTATACAGTAGTTTTACTTGCGTATTTATGTAACGAGTACTAACCCAAACTAATTCACCCCTTGACTTCCTTTCTCCAAGTTCTTAAGACCACCAACAGCCTTTAACTGTTTATTTACCCTGATTGTTACACGGTGTGAAAACAAACTGCCTTTTTTATGTTGGTAGATGCCTGAATTGGTGAAGGCAAGGTTGGGATGAAATAGGAAATTCAGAGATTGAGAGTCGTTGTACTGCACCTATTTTCCAACTGTGCCAAAGGAAAAATAATAGGAAATAATAACCTGCTTTTCACCTGGAGGTGACAGCTAACAAGCGTGTAAATCTCTCAAACGACACAGTAAACATTGAAAAAGCTCTGTGGACATAAACAAGCCTTTTCTTCTTTCTTTTTGGTCATATAGATTTTGATATTAAGGTCATCATAACTATTTGTATCAAAGCACTATTATTCAGTGGACTGCAAGAAAGTACTTACCGGTAACCTGACCTCTATATCGGTTGCACATGATTAAAATGTGTCCCACCTTTTTTTTTTTTTTTTTTTAGCCACCTCTCAATTTACTTGGACATTTACCTACTCAATGTGAAATCTGGGTCTCTTTTATTGAATACAAAGTGATTTTTTGGGTGTTTGGATGCCAACAGGTTAAAAAGCCTTCTGCCATCTAGAGGAAGAACATTTAACATTTAAATGCTCTGAAAGTCACTGTATGTCACTGGCACAGATAGATGAACAAATATGGTATGCATTTTTGTACCAATTAAGTGAAATTCGATAAGTTCCCATGGCATACCTGATGATCTCTCATGACACACTAATGTGCTGCGGCACAGTGGTTGGAAATCACTGATATACACTATGCAGTTGACTCTATTTCTGCCCCACTAAAGCACCCAGTGCTGTATATGCGAGCTTGATAAGGGCTACAGTAAATAATGTTACCGTGGTGAAACGAATGAACTGGGCCGCTTAGTAGGTCATAAGAAAATGGAGGAATTATGGCTCACTCCATAAGTACTGGCATTTGGGACCAAGAGATGATAAGCCCGACACAAGCTTTTTCTCAAACAAAGCTTGTGTTTATGAACAAAGTATGTGCCACAAAGAAAATTCTAATTGCTGGATGTCCTCCAATTTTCTGCCCGTATGATTATAACTCTATTAATGTACAGTAGATAATACAGCTACCTATACCCTGTCTACAAATCCCTCATTGAAAAAGCAAGCCACATCTGCCATATCCCCCATTTGTATTGGTTTCCATACATACCACACAAAACCACGATGACCGCACACTTGTACGGCTCCAACAACCCTGAGGAGCATGACGTATAGTTCATCTTGTAAATGTAATAAAACGACATGTGCGTGTGTGCGCTAGTGTGCGAGGCATTTTTAACCGTAGTGGCCTCCACCACGGCCCAGAAACAATCTTGGCTGTCCATCTTGTGACAGGTGAGCATAAGTGAGGTGCATTACAGCAGGAGAAAACAACGGATGCTTGAGCATGCCCTCCAATCACCCATCTCATACATAGAGAGTGGCTGCTTGATTGATGGCAAGTCAAGAATTGTGCATGGTGGAGCCATGCTTGGTTTCAACCAGGTTAGAAAATGCACCTCAAACTATGGCGGTACCACAAAGCCACCCAACTAAAAGGTAAAAGAAAAAGTGTTCTGAATAAAAGCTACCTTAAAATCTCAGAGAGAAAAAAAAATATTATGTCCAACATAATGCCAGGAGAGGAGACGCTTCATAAAATGTATCCAGACCATTAAGTCTGCAAGGACTCTAATAGCTGTTCGTCCACAGGCTTCTCTGCTAAGGCAGCAGTGATGGACTCCCTCCTGTCATGGTGATCATTGTGTGGCACCACATCTTAATCGCAACAAGAAAAGACTAAAGTAGACATATCTCTGGGTGAGCGATCACGAGAATTATAATTCAAACTGAAGCTTTCACATATAACAAATCATATCATAAAAAAATCACAGGGGTGCTCTTGTGCCTTTACAACATGCATCACAATAAAAAAAAACATAGTGAGCACATCTCATGGTGTGTATACGCCATGTCATGCATTACATCATCTGTTGCCCAGATTTTAATGACTTCGCTGCAGGAGGCCAAACTTTTCGGTGTAATTGAAAGTGAAATATGGAAAAGCAAAAAAACTCAAACAGCGTATGATTGGTTGCCAGAATAAATCTGAGGTGGCATAAATCAGAATATATAATATATTAGAAAGGGCTGGACTAGTTCCAGGAAGGTTGGGTGCAGGCAGTCAGTGAGCGAGTATACTAATCCACTGGTGGATGTTACATGCCTTGCTTGGATGCCTCCTCCTGGGCATCATAGCAATGAGGTGTTTGTGGTGGGTTGGCTGTTGTTGGGGGACTTAAGAATTTTTCACGACTCAGAGCTTAACCGAAAATTGTAAAACACAACAACATCATAAATTTGATTACATTACATTGTGCTGCGTGCCTGTGAGCCATTCCCAGGCACCGTAAAAATCTTTAACTGGGTTACTGCAGCTCCAGAGTGAAAAAACAAACAAACAAAAAAAAGAATAAAGCCATTTTCTTTCTAACAACCAGGGTGGTGGCAAAATATTGTTCTTTGGATTTTATGAGCTTTGCAGGCACTCATTGCTATAACAGCAGACCATAAAGAATGGAGAATTCATTCTTTTAAAAAATCAATATTTTGTTTGAAGAAAAATATGAATGTGCACTGCAATCATTGTTTTAGAATTATGCCCTTTGTGTACAATTTTGAAATATCTAATTCTAATAATCAAAATTATTATTGCAATTCACTGCCATTCATGTGATCCGAATAGATCAGTCAAATGTGTCATCAGTACCGCATCATCACACATCTGAAAGACATCCTAGAAAATAACCCCAAGTTCTTTCTCACCGTCCGCTTGCAACGTTGGGCGTGCGAAAAGAAAATGATCGAGATCATGGAATGTATACCTTGGTCTCTAAACTCCAACATGTCCACCTGAGGCTCCACTTATGCATATAGACGCCGTGAGGAGAAAGAAGAAGAGAACAGTACTGGTGAGAGCCAGGGAACGATTGTTGGGCAAGCGAGTCAAGTGGAATAAAGTGATTAGAAATGACCAGTGAAAAGAATCACAATCCAAAGCGCAGTCGTGTCTCTCTTAAAAACTCTTTGTTAAAAATTAAATTGACTTTTTACACACGCCTCTGCCCAAATAAGAGTGATAAATATGCTTCAAAACCAGCTAGAAAAAAATAAAAAATAAAAATAAAAACATGCATAGAAACGGGGAAATGCATTCAGTTGCATGTTTGCCAATTATGATTATATTTTTGTGAGTGTGGCAGAGGGAAGCCGATTCCGCTCGAACTGTCTTTTCAGAACCACTGCTGCGCCAACATAATCTGGGTCCTTCGCGTATCGAGACACCAGAAGAAGCATCGCGGTGTTCGGGACACACGGGTATGCATCTGGCAGAATTGTAACCGTCTGTGACCCCAAAAAATATTAGAAACACGGTCTAGTCTACTCCCCTGCATGTGCGCCCTGGGTGCGGTATTTTGATATTAACGCACGGCGCAATTGCGCGCTGCGAAACCGAACGGGCACGTGCCTAAATGGTCAATTTGTGGAGAATAACATGGGTTGGACTCCCGCACCCTTTACAAAATGCCATAAATGTGGGTGCGAAAGTGTACACAGGAGCCTCCTTACCTTTATCTGCCTCGGACTTCCTTTGCGGTTCTTGCGTGTAAACCGTCACATCTTCATGTTGAAAATAAGCAGTAATCCCCGAGTTTTTTTTTTTTTTGTTTGGTTTTTTTTTGCGTTTAAAAGTGTTTCCCAGCGGTAGGTCCAGTCGTTTCACCAGTTTCTCTAGCGGGATTAATATATAGGTATGGTTAGCTACTTAAAATCCAGCTTGCTGAGGACGCGCGTCGATCAGCACCAGCCGCCGTGCGCACTTGGAGGAACTACAAGCGAGTCCGAGCACCGACTGAGCGAATGATGTCATGCGAACGGCCCTCCCTCCTCAGCCTCCCCACCTCACATACAAGTCCCAATGTCTCTCTCTTTCATACGCACCTCTTCCCTTGGCATGCTCTTATTCAGTTATTACTGGGGGGAAACTAACACAGGCAATGGATAAATATTGGACAACCTTCACTGTGCGACTGTTTTAATGAACAATGAATACATGTTTCATCAGTTTTCAAAATAGCGGTGATTAAATGGTCGAAATCAGCACACAGACGCCTCGCATGATTTCCCCCCCCCCCCCCCAGCGCTCCACTTGACGCGATGAAGTCACGCCGTTACCCACGCCTCGTTGGAGGTGTGGTCCAGTAAAGCATCGCCAGCCTCCCTTTGCTATAATCACCGTGCGGGGATGGTGCATGTGCCAGGATCGCAAACCATTTCAACCCTCCTCCTGCCCCGATGCAGCGGGGATATTTTACAGATAAAGCTGGCCTGAAAGCAGCAAAGGTTCATGATCAATATCACGCTCCATTTCAGTGCAAATACATCGCGCTTAAACCAGCGCATATGTGTTTAAGTGCCACTAGGCTAGAGAATCCGTTTTTTTTTTTTTTTTAGTGCGGTTTGTGTTTTGGTTTGACAAAATGTTTTTGAGTGACTGCTGAAAGACAATCATTCACTATAAACATAAATTATTCCCACACTGAAAACACCAAACGGTATTAAACTGTAAACAAGTGTTGTAAGTGTCTCAGATTACTTCTGTACACACACAAAAATATGTGTAAAATCAATTATTATTATTAGTAGTAGTATTACTGTGAAACTGAAGTTACTACATGGCCAAAAAGTTATTTAGATTTTGCTATGTGTGCCCCAAAAATATGTTTATGCTGAGAGACAAGCTATCCCACTATTGTTATTGAGCTGAACAGTCTTACTAATGCTGCTGTGTGGCACAAAAGTAGGACTGCATGCTGCGACAGACATTCACACAAAAATATTTTTTTGGAGTGCATAAGCATTATCAGCATACAAAAATAAAAAATAAAAAAAATAAAAATGTTCCGCCTGTGATGATTGAGCTTTTGTTTTCTGAGCTCAAATTCATTTTGATGCCGTTGGAGTTTTTCTGAGTAGGGAAGCCTATGGAGAGAATAGCAATGACATGACAATGATGTCATTGCATCACCACAAATGACTTAGGGCTATATTTTCCCATGTGCTTAAGTCAGAAAAGGCGCGCAGTTCCACACGTTTCTGGCTGGACGGATTCTCCCATCAACCTCAGTCTGTCATTTAAACACCTTTGTGGCACGCTTTTCGTGCATATTCCCATCAACTTAAGCGCTTCTCCTCTTACGCGCTCCAGTGGCTGTTTTGTAAGTTCAACGCCCCATGAAGGTGAAACATCATATGGCACTTGAAGTTTGGATTCAGTTACATCATATATTACCACGTTGTAGGCAACTTTCAGAAACCTATCAAATGTATGTAAAGAGACTGAACAAAACATGATGATGAAATGATGAAATAGTCGATGTGAGTCAGTTATTACAGCGTTCCAGCTATGATAATTATTGATGAAGAATATTGGCGCTGGCTGACTTTTTTCACCGACAACCGCGTGGAGTGATTCTGCACCCAACATGCTGCCACTGGCTTAAAAGACACGCCTTTTGATTGTTTTCAAATTGCAGATATTTAAAAAAAATTTATACTTGCTTCTATGCCGGTCGTCCAAATACGTTTACATTAAAGTGACTTGCCCGGTCGCTGGTGGAAGGAAAGTTGGGCATCGCTGATCTATAGAATGGCAGGCACACCTCCTTTTTTTATCAATGGACCTTCAAACTTGCATTCAGTCAGTATTCTGATGCAAATTACTTTTATTGGATTTATTTTATACAGAATTTAAAAACATGCTCTGCGTCAAAGTGTTAGTGTGTTTGTGGAATGGTGGACACGTCCAGACTGGCCGATGACACATCTGGTATTTTTATATTTATAGTGTATTTTAGTTTTTGTCATGGATTTAAATGACATTCGCAATTCTCAAGAGAACTCCAGGCTCCATAATTTACAGCCAGCCTCAGAAGTCAAGGACTCATGCCACTTTGCTGTTTGCGCACTCATTCCCGTCATCGGTTACGCGTGGTGGGTGTGTCAGAAGTATAAATGGGAGCATACTTGTAGATGAAAAGTGTACATGCTCAGGTGCATAAAAAATGACTTTCCCACGAAAGGGAGACGATAGCCCTAACAGAGCACTGCCATGTCGGGTGATGTAAAGGGTATGGCTACAAGTGAAGAGTGTTTTATTCCACCTTTCACATTCAACAAGCAGTTTTCTTCCTGATCGTAGTGACATGAATAGAGAGTGGCTGGATCCAAGAGGAGTCGGAGGCAGATGTGAAAGGATGAATAGTTTATTGATGAAAGGTAATGGTGATGGTCCTAGGTGGGTTGGCTGGCGGTGGTGTGGACAGGTGGCAGGCAGTGGTGAGGACAGGCGGCTGGCTTGGCGGCAGGAATTACGTGGATCAGGAACACGGGGGGGAAACACACTGGAACAAGGAGACACAGGAGTCAAAAAGGGAACAAGGAATAGGGTGACTTACAGGAGGTAAATGGGCTGTGGTACCACTGAAAGTAACTGCAATACTTCGGCGAGGATTTCCTGGAACAGGCAGGTTTATATACTGGTGGTGATAAGGCTGATTGCAGACAGGTGCTGAAAACAGACAAGAGAGGGGAGAGAGAGAGCAAGAGAGAGCAAGAGAGAGAGAGAAAGAGAGAGAGAGAGAGAGTGAGAGAACGCAAAGCGCCCTCCTGGCTACAAAAATGGAACTACAGGCAGTATATGACACTTAGGTATTTTCTGGACCCTGACTTTGCTGCAGGAACCAAACAAAAAATACCAAAAATGAAAGAAAAAGGACTGCAAGGGTTTTTAATCAATCAACTTGAAGCTGCTTTCTTAATCAATTTATTTTAATGTGCCTTTCCATCCCCCTCGGTGCAGCTACTTGGCCACAGGGACAAGCTGTGATGCAGCCTGTTGCAAGGCTTTGTCCAGCCATCCCTCTACTAATGCGCCGAGATGTTTTGAGGCACTTAACCCTCAGGTAGATGAGCACTTTCTATCGTGGGAGGTTAAAGTAAACACACTTTTTTTTCCCTTCTTTAAATTGCTGCCATTCATCTGACCACCCTTAAGATCTATGTTTTCTTCTTACTTATCTGTATTCACGGCATGTGGGATATTCATATGTTCACATCTGTAAGTACATTTGAATGTTTAATGTCAACACATACGTTCCTCACCTCACAAAGGAATAGTAATAGAATTACCCCTTTATTCTTTTCAGTAATCTAATCCAGCCCTATGGGGAGCACAAGCCAGTGCAAACTGTAGGCTGGTTCCAAGCCCGGATAAATGCAGAGGGTTGCGTCAGGAAGGGCATCCGGCTTAAAACTTTGCCAAACCAATATAAGCGTTCATCCAAAGAATTCCATACCGGATCGGTCGTGGCCCGAGTTAACAACGTCCGCCACCGGCGCCGTCAACCGGCGCCGTTGGAAATGCAGCTACTGTGGGTCGAAGTCGAAGGAGAAGAAGAGGTGGAAAGCGGGTTCTTCGGCAGAAAGAGAAGAGGAAAGCACAGAGCCTAGAACTGAATGTGGGGACTTTGAATGTTGGGACTATGACAGGAAAATCTCGGGAGTTGGTTGACATGATGATTCGGAGAAAGGTTGATACATTGTGTGTCCAGGAGACCAGGTGGAAAGGCATTAAGGCTAGAAGTTTAGGGGCAGGGTTTAAATTATTTTACCATGGTGTAGATGGGAAGAGAAATGGAGTCGGGGTTATTTTAAAAGAAGAGTTGGCTAAGAATGTCTTGGAGGTGAAAAGAGTATCAGATCGAGTGATGAGGCTGAAACTTGAAATTGAGGGTGTTATGTATAATGTGATTACTGGCTATGCCCCATAGGTAGGATGTGACCTAGAGGTGAAAGAGAAATTTTGGAAGGAGCTAGACGAAGTAGTTCTGAGCATCCCAGACAGAGAGAGAGTCGTGATTGGTGCAGATTGTAATGGACATGTTGGTGAAGGAAATACGGGTGATGAAGAAGTGATGGGTAAGTACGGCACCCAGGAAAGGAACTTGGAGGGACAGATGGTGGTAGACTTTGCAAAAAGGATGTAGTGGCTGTAGTGAACACATTTCCAGAAGAGGCACGAACATAGGGTGACCTACAAGAGCGGAGTTAGAAGCACGCAGGTGGATTACATCTTGTGCAGATGTTGTAATCTGAAGGAGGTTACAGACTGTAAGGTAGTGGTAGGGGAGAGTGTGGCTAGACAGCATAGAATGGTGGTGTGTAAGATGACTCTGGTGGTGGGGAGGAAGATTAGGAAGACAAAGGCAGAGCAGAGAACCATGTGGTGGAAGCTGAGACAGGACGAGTGTTGTGCAGCTTTTCGTGAAGAGGTGAGACAGGCTCTTGGTGGACAGGAGGAGCTTCCAGAAGACTGGACCACTGCAGCCAAGGTGATCAGAGAGGCAGGCAGGAGAGTACTTGGTATATCTTCTGGCAGGAAAGGAGAGAAGGAGACTTGGTGGTGGAACCTCACAGTACAGGAAATCATACAAGGAAAAAGGTTAGCTAAGAAGAAGTGGGACACTGAGAGGACCGAGGACAGGCGAAAGGAATACATTGAGATGTGACACAGGGCAAAGGTAGAGGTGGCAAAGGCCAAACAAGAGGCATATGATGACATGTATGGTAGGTTGGACACTAAAGAAGGAGAAAAGGATCTATACAGGCTGGCCAGACAGAGGGATAGAGATGGGAAGGATGTACAGCAGGTTAGGGTGGTTAAGAATAGAGATGGAAATATGTTGACTGGTGCCAGCAGTGTGCTAGCTAGATGGAAAGAATACTTCGAGGAGTTGATTAATGAAGAAAATGAGAGTGAAGGGAGTGTAGAAGAGGCAAGTGTGGTGGAACAGGAAGTGGCAATGATTAGTAAGGGGTAAGTTAGAAAGGCATTAAAGACAATGAAAAATGGAAAGGCAGTTGGTCCTGATGACATTCCTGTGGAGGTATGAAAACATCTAGGAGAGGTGGGTGTGGAGTTTTTGACCATCTTGTTCAATAGAATTCTGGCACGTGAGAAGATGCCTGAGGAATGGAGGAAAAGTGTGCTGGTGCCCATTTTTAAGAACAAGGGTGATGTGCAGAGCTGTGGAAACTATAGAGGAATAAAGTAGATGAGGCACACAATGAAGTTATGGGAAAGAGTAGTGGAGGCTAGACTCAGGACAGAAGTGAGTATTTGCGAGCAACAGTATGGTTTCATGCTTAGAAAGAGTACCACAGATGCATTATTTGCCTTGAGGATGTTGATGGAAAAGTACAGCGAAGGTCAGAAGGAGCTACATTGTGTCTTTGTAGATCTAGAGAAAGCCTATGACAGAGTACCTAGAGAGGAACTGTGGTACTGCAGGCGGAAGTCTGGAGTGGCAGAGAAGTATGTTAGAATAATACAGGACATGTACGAGGGCAGCAGAACAGCGGTGAGGTGTGCTGCATCAGGGATCAGCCCTGAGCCCCTTCCTGTTTGCAGTGGTGATGGATAGGCTGACAGATGAGGTTAGGCTGGAATCCCCGTGGACCATGATGTTTGCAGATGACATTGTGATCTGCAGTGAAAGCAGGGAGCAGGTGGAGGAACAGTTAAAAAGATGGAGGCATGCACTGGAAAGCAGAGGAATGAAGATTAGCTGAAGTAAAACAGAATATATGTGCATGAATGAGAGGGGTGGTGGGGGAAGAGTGAGGCTACAGGGAGAAGAGATAGCAAGGGTGGAGGACTTGAAATACTTGGGGTCAACCGTCCAGCGCAATGGTGAGTGTGGTCAGGAAGTGAAGAAACCTGTCCAAGTGAGTTGCAATGGGTGGAGGAAGGTGTCAGGTGTGTTATGTCACAGAAGTCTCTGCTAGGATGAAGGGCAAAGTTTATAAGACAGTGGTGAGGCCAGCCATGATGTATGGATTAGAGACAGTGGCACTGAAGAGACAACAGGAAGCAGAGCTGGAGGTGGCCGAAATCAAGATGTTGAGGTTCCATCTAGGAGTGACCAGGTTGGATACAAATATAAATGAGCTCACCAGAGGGACAGCCAAGATTAGATGTTTTGGAGACAAAGTTAGCGAGAGCAGACTTTGATGGTTTGGACACGTCCAGAGGAGAGAGAGAGTGAGTATATTGGTAGAAGTATGATGAGAATGGAGCTGCCAGGCAATAGAGCTAGAGGAAGACCAAAGAGAAGGTTGATGGATGTCGTGAGGGAAGACATGAGGGCAGTTGGTGTTTGAGAGGAGGATGCAGGAGAAAGGCTTACATGGAAAAGGATGATGCGCTGTGGCGACCCCTAAAGGGACATACTGAAAGGAAAAGAAGATTCTTTTCAGTAATCTGGACAACCTAATCTGAATTTTACAATGATCACAATTATGCACATCCACTTTTGAGGCTAATGTTGTTTTACAACATCGCTGTGCTTAGGTTAATAAGGAAGAATTCCTATTATCAAACGTCTGCTTCAGCAGAAATTTAATGTAAAACGCGTAATATCTTCAGTGGTTTGTTTCAGTTTTAGGGCATTAGCATTTAGGGGATTTTACAATGATATTAATACTCAAAATGATTAATTTACTCTGTTACTTTAAATAAGATGATATTGCAAATAACAAGAACACAAACTGTTTCAAAGTAGTGGAAGGAGAAGAAATTAAATGTATTTCAAAAGAGGCCTTGTTGAGTTGATATAAGAATAAAACACAGGGCCATTTAATCACGTTTTTCAAAATTTAACTACTGCTCAAACCTTCAAAACACGATTCTAAAATTGATGCATTTTCAAGATTTTAATTTCAAGAATGAATAAATCAAATACTTGCAACATGAGCTGATGAGGCTGGGAGTGAAGCACCTTCGACGGGACAAATAATTATTGGCAAAAAAGTAAAAAAAGTCTCCCTGCTTTCCCATAAAAGTGAGTATGGATCACTAACCTCACTTCGGGTGTTACCTCTTGTCCATCGCACCCATCGCTTTACTTTCTAAATAAATAGAACAGTAATTGTCCACCAACTTTCCCCCACAGGTCTTTGAATTTCTCACCACACCTCCTGATGACTATTTCGTCATCCTCCATTCTGTTCATTTCTGTTGTCCTTCTAATGTGAAGTCCCTCTCCTTTATTCTTTTTCTTTCCAAATTACATTCAGACCAGTCATTTTAAGAATTAATTATAGTATTTTATGAAGTATAAAAACATATTGTTCTTTCAAATTCTGCTGCTTGCTTAGTTTGCTCATAAAACATTAAGCAACGCAACCCCCGAGTGTCCCCATTGAACTGCGAAATTAATTTAACTGCACACATAGCTATTCATGAACCTTTTATAAAAGAATGCTACTTCACTGTTGCTATGAAACAAAACAAACAAACAAAAAAAACCATGCTTCAAATGACATTTAGATTTCACCGCTGGCACAAGCGTAAAAAAATAAAGTTTTCACAACTAGCATGGCAACCAGTAAGAAGTGACAAACAAAGAAAGATGAACAAAATGTTTATTGGCTGTGTGTGTGTTTGTGTATTTGAATTTGGAAAATTTGCCTGAATTTTGTCATCAACATTCTTGCAAGAATAATGATAAAGAAAATTCTGGACAAACATGCCAGATTTTAAAATGTGAACAGACACATTACCTTTAGCCACATCTTTGACATGTTTTTAATGACTCCTTCTTTGGCCTATGCCCCACCTCTGCACGCATTTACAGTAAACACCGTACTTGTTGTATAGTCCTGCTTATAAACTGGCGGAAGTAACCAAGGCATGATGCATGCAATTTCAACAGCACACACGCTTATTGTACAACCCCAATTCCAATGAAGTTGGGACGTTGTGTTAAACATAAATAAATACAGAATACAATGATTTGCAAATCATGTTCAACCTATATTTAGTTGAATACACTACAAAGACAAGATATTTAATGTTCAAACTGATAAACTGTGTTTTTAAAAAATATTCATGAACTTGGAATTTTATGGCTGCAACACGTTCCAAAAAAGCTGGGACAGGGTCATGTTTACCACTGTGTTACATCACCTTTTCTTATTACAACATTCAATAAACGTTTGGGAACTGAGGACACTAATTGTTGAAGCTTTATAGGTGGAATTCTTTCCCATTCTTGCTTGATGTACAGCTTCAGCTGTTCAACAGTCCGGGGCCTTCGTTGTCGTATTTTACGATTCATAATGCGCCACACATTTTCAATGGGATACAGGTCTGGACTGCAGGCAGGCCAGTCTAGTACCCGCACACTTTTACTACGAAGCCACGCTGTTGTAACACGTGCAGAATGTGGTTTGGCATTGTCTTGCTGAAATAAGCCGACGCGTCCATGAAAATGACGTTGCTTGGATGGCAGCACATGTTTCTCCAAAACCTGTATGTACCTTTCAGCATTAATGGTGCCTTCACAGATGTATAAGTTACCCATGCCATTGGCACTAACACAGCCCCTTACCATCACAGATGCTGGCTTTTGAACTTTGCGTCCATAAGCGGCTCCAATTACTGGAGACAAATTCCTTGTGTGTTTTTTGGACATACTTGGCAAATAAAGATGATTCTGATTCTGATTCTGATGGTTCTTTTCCTCTTTGGCCCGGAGGACACGACGTCCACAATTTCCAAAAACAATTTGAAATGTGAACTCGTCGGACCACAGAACACTTTTCCACTTTGAGTCAGTCCATCTTAGAGGAGCTCGGGCCGAAAGCCGGCGACGTTTTTGGGTGTTGTTGATAAATGGCTTTTGCTTTACATAGTAGAATTTCAAGTTGCACTTACGGATGTAGCGCCGAACTATATTTACTGACATTGGTTTTCTGAAGTGTTCCTGAGCCCATGTGGTGGTATCCTTTACACATTGATGTCGGATTTTGATGCAGTGCCGCCTGAGGGATCGAAGGCCACGGGAATTCAATGTTGGTTTTCGGCCCTGCCGCTTACATGCAGTGATTTGTCCACATTCTCTGAACCTTTTGATGATATTATGGACCGTAGATGATGAAATCCCTAAATTCCTTGCAATTTTACATTGAGGACCATTGTCCTTAAACTGTTCGACTATTTTCTCACGTACTTGTTCACAAAGAGGTGAACCTCGCCCCATCTTTGCTTATGACTTTTATACCCAATCATGGCACCCACCTGTTCCCAATTAGCCTGTTCACCTGTGGGATGTTCCAAACAGGTGCTTGATGAGCATTCCTCACCTTTCTCAGTCTTTTTTGCCACCTGTCCCAGCTTTTTTGGAACGTGTTGCAGCCATAAAATTTAAGTTCAAAGTTTATCCGTTTGAACATTAAATATCTTATCTTTGTAGTGTATTGAATTAAATTAAATTAGGATGAATGTGATTTGCAAATCATTGTATTCTGTTTTTATTTATGTTTAACACAATATCCCAACTTCATTGGAATTGGGGTTGTACAATTTGACTGTATTGCTTTAGTTAATTGGTTGACCATAACGTTGCAAAAGAGAAATTACATAAGAGAGAGAGAAAGTGAGAATGAGAGAAAGAAGAGTTGTGTGTGTGTGTGTGTGTGTGTGTGCGTGTGTGACAAGACAGTTCCTTCCACCTATCAAGAAAATCACAGGTGACATGACAGTATTACAGGTGCAAGTTGTGACAAAAACAAATGCTGTTAGGTGCTGCTGTGAATGCGATAAATGAGTCTGTATCACACTTTTTAATGGCGGTGTGAGGGCAGTATAGTATAGAGGAGGCATTGGGAGGCCCTCGGCTCATTAGGTGGAGGCACTCCATGGGTAAGAGCGGGTATGAGGAGATGTGGATTTAACACGCAAAGGCTTTTATGCACTGACAGGTAGCAGGGCTCATTTTCCTGTTCTTTCCCTTCCATCATTCCCTTTTTTTCAGTTCGCACATGTTCTCTCACTTTTTGGAAACTCACTGGTTGTGGGATTATTATTGTTCACCATTTCCCTGTCTCTTAGGCTCACTCTTTTCTCTGTTCCGCCGGATCTTTCTCATTTGCCTCCTCTCATCACTGGCTCTCAGTCATTGCCATCTCCTTCTTGCGATACTCGCTGTGGATATCTATAGCAGCATCCTGACAGGACACTGAGGTGGGCGAATGTGTGATCATCTCACAGAAAATATCTGTGTGAATACACAATTTTCACAAGGCTGGCAAGTTACCATAGCAGAGGATATTTAGAGTGTAGAGGTGTAAATTTTCTGGGTAGGCCTGTATGGATCCATAGTATATTGACTGTGGGACTGAATATTTGGCACCCGCAATGGTTGCACATTGTGTTAAATGGGTGTCCATTTTTTAAAAAGTGTTTTTTTTCCCCTCCATGTTGGTTCTGTTCCCTTATAAAAACCTCAATCCCAATGAAGTTGGGACATTGTGTAAAATGTAAATTAAAAACAAACTACAATAATTTGCAGATCCTTTTCAACCTTTATTCAAGTAAATACACTACAAAGACAAGATATTTCATGTTCAAACTGATAAACCTTATTGATTTTTTTTTTGCAAATATTCCTTCATTTTGAATTTGATGCCTGCAACATGTTCCAAAAAAGTTGGGACAGGGGCATGTTTACCACTGTGTTCCATCACCTTTCCTTTTAACAACACCCAATAAGCTTTTGGATAATTGAGGACACCAATTTGTGAAGCTTTGTAGGTGGAATTCTTTCCCATTCTTGTTTGACATACAACTTCAGTTGCTTAACAGTCGCTGTTGTTGTATTTTGCGCTTAATATGTGGCACACATTTTCAATGGGAAACAGGTCTGGTCTGCTGACAGGCCAGCCTCGTACTCGGAAACTACGCTTTTGTAACATGTAGATTGTGGCTTGGCATTGTCTTGAAGTAAGCAGGGACATCCCTGAAAAAGACGTTGCTTGGATGGCAACATGTGTTGCACCAAAACCCGTGTGTACCTTTCAGCATTAACGATGTCTTCACAGATGTGCAAGTTACCAATGCCATGGGCACTAACACACCCCCTGGAGGACACGACATCCATGATCTCAAAAAACAATTTGAAATGTGGAACCGTCAGACCACAGCACACTTTTCTACTTTGCCTCAGTCCATCTCAGATGAGCTCGGGCCCAGAGAATTTCTGGGTGTTTTTAATATATGGCCTTTGCTTTGCATGGTAGAGTTTTTAACTTGTAGATGTAGTGATGAATTGTGTTAACTGACAATGGCTTTCTAAAGTCTTCCTGAGCTCACGTGGCATTATCCTTTACACATTCATGTCAGTTTTTAATGCAGGGCTGCCTAAGGGATCGAAGGCCAAGGGTGTTCAATGTTGGTTTTCGCCTTGCGGCTTACAAGCAGAGATTTCCCCAGATTCTCAGATTTTTTTTAATGATATTATTGACCATAAATTATGAAATCCATAAATTCCTTGCAATTGTACATTGAGAAACATAGGGACTATTTGCTCATGCCGTAGTTCACAAAGTGGTGCACCTCGCCCCATCCTTGCTTCTGAACAACTGATTTTTTTGGGTATGCTCCTTTTCCTTTCAATTAACCTGTGCACCTGTGGAATGTCCCAAACAGGTATTTTTTGATTATTTCTCAACTTTCCCAGTCTTTCGTTGACCCTGCCCCTACTATTTTGGAACGTGTTGAAGGCATTAAACAGAAATGCATATTTGCATAAAACAATAACATTCATCAGTTTGAACATTAAATATCTTGTCTTTGTAGTGTATTCAATTGAACATAGGTTGAAAAGGATCTGCAAATCATTGTATTCTGCTTTTATTTATGTTTTACACAAAGTCCCAACTTCATTGGAATTGTGGTCTGCACAAAAACGGAAGTGTATGAAGGCATGTGACACATACAGTATTAGCACGAAAGCTCTCTTACTTACACAGGTTTAGAAAATGAATGGATAGCAACACCATCCCATCAGACACAGGGAATGATGCAACCCCCCTGTTTTATTTTCATGTACCATGACAGAACACAACAGGCTCCCTGAGTAGGTTTAACACGAGCACTGAAGTTTTGACATACATCCACACACAAAAACATACACACATGAACACAAAGTAGCCTAACGCAAACCATCAGTACATTATCGTCCATCCTTTGCCTCCCCTTTACCCCACACTCCAACAACCGGCAAAGCAACATCCTTTTTGCACCAGCACAGTGATAAGATCTGACTTAACCTTGGTGAGGTACATCACCTCTAACAATAGCAATAACAATGCCTTGTCATAACTACAGACCATCAGCTCATGGGCATAGAAGCACCATTAGGTGAGGAATTAAGCTCAACAGACAAGGCTATATTTTTGTTTGGTGCATGCATGTACATATTACATGTCCAATACATAATGAGTTACCCTTCAGACACACACACACACACACACACACACACACACACACACACACACACACACGCACGCATGCGCGCGCACACACACACACACATATTTCACTGTGAAAACATTGCTGTACATGCAAGTAATTACACACTACAAAGGACAGTTTTGAGAAAGGGTGTACCGAACAACCTCAACATTATGACCACTTGCACATGAATACTTTCCACCACACTAGCTCTGGCCAAATATTAGCCTAAATAGGGGTAACAATGCTCAATTTTATAATTATGAATATGTTTATAATTGTGTTTGCAGTTTGCAGTAGTGTAGATTCAAATAAAAGTAATGGTCCAATTGGCCTCTGGTGTGAAAGCAGCACAAGAGGGTCAATTCAATCTGAAATTCTGGATGGTCTCTTTTAATTTTTATGACAGATGGTCTAATAAATCTGTTAAGTACTGTACATCGTACATTAGACTTTCTGTAAATGCCACAAAATTCAAATACTAATGTTGTACTACTCCTACTTGTACTAGTAGTATTACGACTAATCAGGAGTCACTTGAGGCATGGCTTCTTGCCCTTGTTGCGCCAAGTAAGTTACTAATTACATTCTTATTTTAGTATTCTTGTTTCTTACATAAAAACTGTGGAAGGAATTGAAATAATCTTCAGAAAGTCACAAATACATCTATCTTTATACTGTAAGTAAAGGACCGCTGACAGGAAGCAGTTTAATCTATGAGTAATATAGAATTCATCCATCCATCCATCCATTTTCTGAGCCGCTTCTCCTCGCTAGGGTCACGGGCGTGCTGGAGCCTATCCCAGCTATCATCGGGCAGGAGGCGGGGTACACCCTGAACTGGTTGCCAGCCAATCGCAGGGCACATATAAACAAACAACCATTTGCACTCACATTCACACCTAAGGGCAATTTAGAGTTGTCAATTAACCTACCATCCAAATGCCATCACAATCCTGAATTTGACAAAGTGACCAGTCCACACATATGACCTGAACTTGATATTCTACTTATTTTATTAATTTTATTTTAACTCTACTTTTATTCATATTCTTACTATATCATATGTCTTTTTTTCATGTTCTATTATAAATTTGATTTATGACAATATCAGTACTTTAGTGCGCTCCTGCTCCTGTGCTGGTAAGCCAAAGACATTTTTCCACCTCGGTGCACAATAGAGAAATATTCTATTCAATGAATATGATGGAACTTTGTGGAAGGCCCGTTTCTATTTTAGCATAACTGTGCCTCAATACACAAAGAAAGGTCAATCAAGGTGTGCTTGGACGTTGGAAATTGTAGTTTGGGTTGGATGAACTTGAAAATTCAGATCTCAAACCCACCCACCAACTTTGGGATGAACTCGAACAGAGATTCGAGCCAGAGCCAGTGACCTCTGACCTCACAAATGTTCTTCTGGGTGAATGAGACAAGAACAATTCAAAATCTTTTGTAGAGATTCTTTACAGAAGAGTATAAGTTGTTGTAGGTGCAAAATGGAGACCAACGTTAACCTGATTTGCGTTGAACATTAAAGTGTTTTCTTGACAGAAGCTTAACTCACACTTGACACATTTACATGCAAGGAAAAAGTAGATTTACAAGCGCTGCACAATACTTAACATGTTGGAGCTTGGCTTTAAGTGGTTCTCCCTGCCATCGTCTCTCAAATAAATTGAACACTTGGAACCATTTGAAGGAGGTGTTTGTGGTGAGAAAGAAGTTCCTTGAGAGACCTTTTATCCACACCGTCTCCAATGGTGATATGGGGCTATTTAACTTGAGCTTCTCCCTCTTCCTCTATCTCTTCATCTGTCTCCCTCAGTCTGTGCTTCCCACTGTTTGCGTTTGTGTCAACAATCATTAATCATCTGTAGCCACTAGGATACATGTTCTGTGGCACTTTGAGTCAGGTGAAAGCATGGAATAAACAATTTACAGTATATATAATAAAGAATAAAGATAACTTTGACCAGTAGTGCTATTCGTCAAAAGTAATAGAACATGCCAATTTCTTCCTTTTTTTTTTTTCTTTTACAAATTGAAAGTCAAGTCGTTCAAATCCGATGAATAGCCACATACTGTAGTTATGATAACTTGCGTAACAGAGTTGGGAAGAACATTTTAAAGATAATGCCACAAGTGTGTTCAGCTGTGATCTGCACAAGGTTGAGAACACATTTTTGTTTGTAGATTAATTCCATGATTTATTTTGTAACTTGAAAAGTTTATTGGTTCAATGCTTTCATTCCAGAGAAAAATGAGAAATGAAACTGCATAAATGTGAACATGGCACTGTGGATGACTGGTTGGCACATCTGTCTCACAGTACTGAGGACCCGGGTTAAAATCCCGGTCCCGCCTCTGTGTGTGTGTGTGTGTGTGTGTGTATTCTCATTCATTTTCCGTACCGCTTACCCTCACTCGGGTTGCGGGGGTGCTGGAGCCTATCCCAGCTGACTCTGGGCAAGAGGCGGGGTACACCCTGAACTGGTCGCCAGCCAATCGCAGGGCCCACATAAACAAACAACCATTCACTTTCACATTCACATCTATGGGCAATTTAGAGTTCTCAATTAAACTACTATGCATGTTTTTGGGATGTGGGAGGAAATCGGACTACCCGGAGAAAACCCACGCAGGCACGAGGAGAACATGCAAACTCCACACTGGCAAGGCCAGATTTGAACACGGGTCCTCAAACTGTACACCATGCCAAAACAAGTGGATAGAAATACAAAATTACGTGGAGATAAGGCTGTATTTTTTGATAGTGTCTATTTTTGTTCCAAAATATCCCTAAAACATGCGTGGTAGGTTAATTGAAGACTCTAAATTTCCCCGAGGTGTAAATGTGAATGCGAATGGTTGTTTGTTTATATGTGCCCTGTGATTGGCTGGCAACCAGTTCAGGGTGTACCCCGCCTCTCACCTGGGATAGGCTTCAACACACACACACACACACACACACACACACACACACACACACACACATGCACATACACTTTTGTGGATTCTCTCTCACTTTTATTTTCTCTATCCCATAAGTATTTTTCAACGTACATACCATAGTTACAATGTCACTATTTCATCTGTGCACTCTTTCTCATGAACACACATGCCTGTGTATAATGACTAATAACTACAGTCATGCACAGCGAGCTTCTGTCCACCACACTACCCTTTGCTGATCTGTTGGGTCTCTGCCCCACATGGCACCAATGCAAGCTGACTGTAACAGCAAGATGTGAAAATAAACTCTGTGCCGGTAACCGGACATGCACCAAAATACAATGGGCTCTTCGTCGGACAATTTTCAAACATACTATTTTATCCTGCTAAGGCTGCAAATAAACAACAAATGTATGGCAATCAAAGCAACACAACATTTCATCAGTTTTAATTAACATTGCCTATGGTTGTAATTTGAAGTGTTTATTATTGTGGTTATAGTAATGCACAGCATTATAATGAAAGGCGTTTCAAATATATAACTGCGGTAACCAAAATAGCTAAAGTAAATAATCTAACTATGCCAATCCAAACTTTAATTGTAAATGTGTAATTGTAACATTAACTCTATTTTTGTAAAGGCAGAATTTAAGATAAAGCTAAATACTCTAATGGATCTCATGCAAGAGATGTGTCTGTGTTGGGTCGACACATGACCCTTGTTTCAAGCAAATCTTTTCAGTCTTTAAGCTGTGATAAGTGTGTTCAAATATCACCATTTAGTTTCACCAGTACCTAATAAAGAACTGCTCTATAGCGTGTTTATATAAGGCAGACACTTTTGCTATTCTTTACACATATTAAATCAAGATAGTCGCACAAATTATGCAAATTACCTCAAGACATTGCACAAAAGCAAATTGTCGTGGTTGCTAGGCGACAGTGGCTGGTTAAGAAAAGGCATAGTTGAAGATAAAAGCAGAACAGGATTTGAGAAAGGCGTTTTATGACTAAGACCTTTTTTTTTTTTTAACCCGTGTCACAGATGAACTATGTAGGTCTAAAATTGAAACAAGCAGTTGACCACCACCTCAGCATAATATCAATAATTTCCAATAATTTCAATAAAAAGTTACACAGAAGATAATCATAGATTCACATTTTCATTAACTAATATCACATTTAAGTACAAAGTAATCACACCACACGCTTAAGATCAATAGTCACAATCTTGACAATAAAATTGACCTGCACGGATGTAGACAGTACATCTTAATCTGGTGTGGCACGGTGACTGGTGAGGACAAAATTCAGACCCCCTTAAATTTTTTCACTCTTTGTTATATTGCAGCCATTTTCTAAAATCATTTAAGTTCTTTTTTTGCCTCATTAATGTACACACAGCACCCCATATTGACAGAAAAATAACGGAATTGTTGACATTTTTGCAGATTGATTGATTGTTTTGTTTTGTTTGTTTTTTTTCCTACGATGACCAGTCGATTTGAATAATGCCACTATCTAATCTACATAACGTAATAATGCAATAACATCACGCAATGACAATGCCATTTAGCAACTTGTAGCAATAAATAGACCAGCTTTCAACAATGTCCTCTGAAAATAAGTTGGAATTGTGGAATTTTGGCAGCCAATACTGCATATTTTTTGCTTTTCCCCTGAATGAGACAGGATTTTAAATGTGCAATTTATTATGGCCGTAACAATATGTTTATGGTGTTAAAATTTTGTTGTAAAGTGCGATTGTGTCCTTACAGCAGCAGCATCACAGTACAATAGTCACTTCTTTCTGGGCTGACTGATAAGCAACTGTCTGCTCTTCTCTATTGCAACACTATCTGTCAACAAAGTCTGTCTCAGGGTCTTATTAGTGCCCACATGGTCTCCCTCAGAGTTCCCTTTATTTTTGTATTAGTTTGTAACAAGAACATGTACTAGAAGTCCACTAAACTATGGATTTATCATGTATTCTTTTTTAGTACATTTGGTCAAATATTGCATTTGTAGGCCATTGCTAACTTGGAGGTCTAGCACCTACAGCATGTTAAACTGATGGAAAGGTTTGTTAACGGTCCCCTTTCATCAGAATAAAAAAAAAATTCTACTGTTTTATGCACAACATACAGTAGGTCAACATGAGTCTGTGACATGATTTCAGTTTGACATCTATGCTGTTTGTCGATTGAATGCAAAATCCGTTAAGGCATGAGGCTTGCAAAATAGGTGGATTTGAAATCACATTGTGACATTGTGACATAGGTTTGTCAGTTAATATTTAAGTACCTGCCCACTTCGTGGTTGGTACCCACCCACTGAACTCGGCTGAACGGCAACATGGCATCTCTGGGTTTTAAGTCAGCGAGCGTCAGCTGTGGCCAAGCTATACAAATATCTCGCCCGAAAATAGCTTGGATAGGCTCTAGCACGCCTGCGACCCTAGGATAAGCGGAATGGAATATGGATGGATGGATGCATGATGTAACAGTGGATGAAATAGCGAAGTTTGAGCCCACCCTGAACTGGTTGCCAGCCAATCGCAGGGCACATAGAAACAAACAACCATTCAAACTCACATTCACACCTACGGGCAATTTAGAGTCTTCAATCAACCTCCCATGCATGTTTTTGGGATGTGGGTGGAAACCGGAGCACCCCGAGAAAACCCACGCAGGCACGAGGAGAACAAGCAACTTCCACACAGGCGGGGCCGGGATTTTAGCCCCGGTCGTCAGAACTGTGAGGCAGATGTGCTAACCAGTCGGTCCCCGTGCCACCAAGAGTGATCAATTCAGAGGATAATACATGTCGCATAATAATGAGAATTAAAGAGACCAACTAGAATAGCTTGAAAAAAGACATTTTGGGCATTTCCAGCCAAAATGATCATTTAAACCCAATAGATTAGAAGATTATCAAAATAGAGAAAAAGTGATTGAAGGGGACTTTTAAGCTTTGTTTACACACAACACGACGTACAATAATCATAGGCCACACGTATACAGGATCATGAGTACTTGAAAGAATGCTTGGTTTTCTGGGCATTTTAGGTTTGTGTACATCTAAAGCCACAGTGGGACTCTCCAAAACTCAATATTCAGGATTAGCGTATCGGCAAGAAAAACTGTTATCTGATTTAAGCAGCAAAGAATATGCCTCGTGGCAGTATTTTGTATGTACTTGGTTCAGTAATAACACCCTTGATGAGTCGGCAGACACTCCAGAGAGCCAACTATTTTTATACAATCAAATAAAATGTCAATTTTCCATATGTCTTTTTGCTCAAAACTACCGGTATATTCTTGTCATCTTTAGTTATATTTTGGAAAAGCCACATTTTAAATTATGTAGAGGAACTGAAACAATTGTTTTCAAAAATTCGTCACTTGCTGACTTCTGTTGCACCAGTGGTATGTTTGGATTTTATTGTGTTTTGTCTCTTGATGAAACTTTATGCTCAAGTATATCCTTATAGGCTGACTGGAATGCTGCACTCTCATTGGTTTGGTTAATGATGTTTTTACCCTGTTATTTTAAAATAATTATCTGTATTTCAGGTGGCACGGTGGACCGACTGGTTAGCAAATCTGCCACACAGTTCTGAGGACCGGGGCTAAAATCCCGGCCCCGCCTGTGTGGAGTTTGCATGTCTTCCCCGTGCCTGCGTGGGTTTTCTCTGGTTACTCCAGTTTCCTCCCACATCCCCCCAAAAAACTATGTGTGGTAGGTTGATTGAAGGCTCTGAATTGCGCGTAGGTGTGAATGTGAGTGCGAATGGTTGTTTGTTTCTATGTGCCCTGAGATTGGCTGGCGACCAGTTCAGGCTGTATCCCGCCTCTCGCCCGATGATAGCTGGGATAGGTTCCAGCACGCCCACGACTCTAGTGAGGATAAGCGGTACAGAAAATGGATGGATGAATGGATGGATAGCTATATTTCATGGTACTAATACTCAGGTCCATAGTTGATGCATGTGTGCATTGTACCCCATAAAAGCCATTCTATTGTAGACACATTGTGATTTTGGCAATGCCCATCTTTTATGGTCTTGTTTTTCCTAGAATCATAATGTTTTTTTTGGGGGGGGGGTGGTTATGCCTGAGGCAGAACCATTGCATGGATTCTCCAACTCAAATATGCATTGTGACATTCAATTTTAGTAAATGCTGTCCTACATTGTGTTTATTCTGTTACCTTTTAATCCTCTGTTTAATAGCCTTTTAGATTTTATGTCATTTCCCTTGTAGTATCCTGTTTCCTTTTCTTACATTAAGTTTCTATTATTGTTTTATGTCCTTTACTGATTTTTTTTTAATGGCCTTACCGATATTGCATTTTCTTTTAAATCTCTCTTAATGAGATTCTTGTGGATAATAACCTTTTACTGTTTTGGATTTCATAGCCTTTACTTCAAATGATGTATTTTTCCCTCCTATTTTTGTGGTTTGAGTGCACTGCAAAGTACTTTATGACTTGTATCAAGAAACAATCTAAACAAAGGTATAAATCACGCAAATGCTCTGATCTATATTGCAAATACTTCTCTGTATACGGCCATCTATATGCACATTCAACGAGAGAGCGAGAGTTCATGCAATGTTAATGTGAGCCACCATTTCATGTAACTTCAGCTTCATTGTTTATGAATGTTTATATTGTTCTGTTGTTGTCCACCTTGTTATTGGTGTAGCTATTAAAACATGCTCCTGGTTATAGCAAATGGAATGCCATGTAGATATTTTTTGTCATTTAAGGCCTTGATTGTGAACCATAGTCAGTCATCGCGAGTTGTGAAAATCTATATTCACACGTATTGTATACTGTATAGACAAAGGCAAAATAACAGACATTTTCTGCATGGGTTATTACAGATTTGTGCAAAACTGGAACTAGATTAAATTATATCATGACTTTGTAGGAGTTTTAGGTTGGCCATAGAAATAGTTTGGCCTGCTCTTGTGAGGCCTTTTTAAACAGTGAACTGCCCTCCTGACATCACATCAAATTGCTGATGTGACCTCATGTCCCAGTGCTGACCTGCCGGACTGGCCTTATTACAAAACTGCCATGTTAGTGCCAATTCCAAGTGGCAGCAGAGCCTGTCGATGAATTCCAATCATGACCAACAATTGGCAGCAAGTGCTGACTGCCCATGTGAGATGTCAGCATATACAGGACTGTATATAATGTTCATCAGAGGGTATTAAACAACAAGTTTTTAAATACAATGCTTTTGATTCTCCGTCTGTGTACCGATTACAAGGTCCAGACAATACAGACTTGACAAAAAGCTGGATAAAAAGCAGCACAACTAAAACATCCCTCCATCTTCTGTATCTCTTTTCCTCACTAGGGTGGCGGGAGCCTATCCCTGCTATCTTCAGGCGAGAGGCAGGGTACACCCTGAACTGGTCGCCAGCCAATCGCAGGGTACATATAAACAAACAACCATTTGCACTCACACTCACACCTATGCGCAATTTAGAGTATTTTTGGGATGTGGGATGAAACCGGAGTACCCGGAGAAAACCCACGCAGTCATGAGAAGCACATGCAACCTCCACACAAGGGAGGCCGGATTTGAACCCGAGTCCTCAGAACTGTGAGGCAAATGTGCTAACCAGTCCCTACCATGCTGCCACAACTAAAGCAAATTAATGATATTACAAAATGTAAAAAATACGTGGAGATTAAGGCTGTTTTTTTATATTGCCTATTTTTGTTTGATTCAAATGTTTTCATTAAGAATAGATAAATGACTGAAAACATTGTTAAATCAGAAAAACAATTAAATATATTTTTAATTTCAATATTATTGAGAACCAGTATTACACAGTGTGCACTGAGATGTCTGCATCTCTGCAACCTGAATCAAAAATGAAACCTAAAATTTGGGCTTGTGATTTATACAGTTAAAATGGAATGATGTGACTCTCCGTGTCATGTGACTTGAATGTTCCCCTGAAGCATTATGAGTATAATCTCTCTCTCTCTATATATATATCATCCATCCATCCATCCATTTTTGGTGATGGACTTAGTTCACTCTTACCTCCTTTGTAGCAATGATGTGAGTTGACTTTTTACATTGTCCAACTGCAAAACAATAGCCATTTTTATCATTACTCATTCATTTTATTTAATGTTGTTCTTTTCCTGTTCTTTTTATTTAATGTTGTACTTTCATTCACTATACTACAATAAAATATAATCCATGTTTTATATATATATCCATCCATCCATTTTCAACACCGCTTATCCTGGTTAGGGTCGCTGGAGCCTAACCCAGCTGACTTCGGGCGAAAGGTGGACTACACCCTGAACTGGTCCCCAGTCAGTCACAGGACACATATAGACACGGAAAACCATTCGCGCTCACATTCACACCGTCACTGAGTGGGAACTGATCCCACGCTGCCCACACCAAAGTCAGGCGATAGATAGATAGATAGATAGATAGATAGATAGATAGATAGATAGATAGATAGATAGATAGATAGATAGATAGATAGATAGATAGATAGATAGATAGATAGATAGATAGATAGATAGATAGATAGATAGATAGATAGATAGATAGATTAATTAACAACTCTAAATTGCCCGTAGGTGTGACTGTGAGTGCGAATGGTTGTTTGTTTGTATGTGCCCTGCGATTGGCTGGCAACCAGTTCAGGGTGTACCCCGCCTCCTGCCCGATGATAGCTGGGATAGGCTCCAGCACGCCCGCGACCCTAGTGAGGAGAAGCGGCTCAGAAAATGGATGGATGGATTGAACAGAAATCTCTATTAACCAAGTTATAGTACAGGGAAGGAAAATGAAATCTTACGGGGTAGTGAGATGCAGTGCAACTCTGACCACTAGAGGACAGTGTTTGCTGCTTGGCGTGTGTGACCTGAAGGGAGACTCTTATTTTGAAAAGAAGAAGAGCACACGCAATGTGGAAACACCGATATTATGAACGTTATGAACAAAATCTTCTCTTTTTGTATTTTATAAGGCAATAACACAAACTAAAAAAAATATAACTTTTCAAATTAAATGTGTAACGAGGTGGCACGGTGGACGACTGGTTGGCACATCTGCTTCACAGTTTGAGAACCCGGGTTCAAATGAGGCCTCCTGTGTGTGGAGTTTTCATGTTCTCCACGTGCCTGTGTGGGTTTTCTCCGGGTACTCCGGTACCCACCCACATCCTAAAAACATTCCAGGTAGGTTCATTGAAAACTCTAAATTCCCCATAGGTGTCAATGTGAGTGTGAATGGTTTTTTGTCTATATGTGCCCTACGATTGGCTGGCAACCAGTTCAGGGTGTACCCGGCCTCTCGCCCAGAGTCAGCTGCGATAGGCCCGTGACCCCAGTGAGGATAGGTGGTACCGAAAACGGATGGATGTGTAGTGACTTTAAGTCCTTTCTGCACCACGCTACACTAACACGCACCCAAACAGTGTTATGTCATGAGTCCTTCCCAGTCAGTCGGAGATCACAAAACTCCATAACTTCCTTCCCTCAGGTAGGCGCTACCGATCAATGCAAACTAGAACTAGTAGACATTCCAACAGCTTCTTCCCTCTTGCGATCAACTTCTTAAACACCTAACCTACCATTCCATTACAACATGCTGGCAATTTTTTGACATTTCTGTGGGGCCAATTATGTATTACTCGTGCACTCACCATAGTTGTCTTGCCATGCTGCACTATTTGCATATACTGGCCACTCATGCCAGAGTAGCATCTGCTCCATTTGCACACTGATTGAGGAGTATCTGTAACATTTGCACAACCAACATTGTCCCAGATTATCGCACTACTCGGCACTTTAAACCACATACACTCCTTGAAGTCTCAGCGCCCTTTGAACAATGGTCATTGCACCGGACTATTGCAATATTAGTCATTCGAACTGCTCTAAGTGCTAGAGGACTCTGCATCTTTTTGCACAATTGTCAAAAAAATAAATAAATAATGTAACGGCTTTACCAGATAACTAGCAACCCTTTACTGCTCAGTGACTGTTTTTTTTGTTTTTTTCTCAATGTCTTTCTGTCTCCAAAGTGTTCGTACTAGAGCGGCTCCAACTACCGGAGCCAAATTCCTTGTGTCTTTTTGGACATACTTGGCAAATAAAGATGATTCTGATTCTGAATTTTAACAATGCTTCAATTATGTAGAATAAATTTGTTTTATCCATTTAGACAGCTATACTTCTTGGCTTGCTTCTTCTTTTCAAGACAACAAGTTGGAATGCAGGTGCCTCCAATTATCACAAATGCTTTCATTGATCCAAACAGGCTACAGCTATTCCACTTGGTTCAAAAGTTTCTCTTGGCCCTTTCGAAATTAATTCACTCCCTTGGCTATGTCACCAGCAACACAAAAGTGGCAATTGTGGACTTATTTCTTCCATGTTGTACTTGTCAGAAAGCCCTGCAATGAGTGTGCCACTAATACAGTACACTGTACAGTACTCCTCACAAATCATCTTTCTAAGTCCACGAGTCACTACCTCTTGCCACGCTTGTCTGTTGCTTTTCTTGAACACATATTGACTGAGGAAAATGCAAAATAAAGGAGAAAAACACCAAAAAGGCACACAATGATGCACTAAGCAAGGGGTATCAAACTATTTTTTGCCATATTGTTGGTACGGTTTTCTCTCAGAGGGCCGTTATGACCATGAAACCATATAAATGTTTCATCATGTGATCATCAAAATGATGGATAACTAATTTTCAAATCAGTGGTCAAGGATAATACTTTGTTTAATTATTGTTTCAAGTTACTGTAAAAAGGGGTTAACATAAAATTAAATGCTTGCAATATCTCAACGTTATTATTTATTACATATAACAATGTGAAATTTTGGTCCAGATTTCAGCAAGAATCATGGAAGTTGACGCAAATGATTTGCTTTCGCCGGCCACATAAAATGACGTACCGGGCTGGGTTTGACATGTCATATTATGCCTGTTAGCACATCTGCCTCACAGTTCTGAGGACCGGGGTTCAAATCCCAGCCCCACCTGTGTGGAGTCTGCATGTTCTCCCTGTGCCTGCGAGGGTTTTCTCCGGGTAGTCTGGTTTCCTCCCACATCCCCAAAATATGCACGGTAGGTTAATTGAAGACTCTAAACTGCCCGTAGGTATGAATGAGAGTGCAAATGGTTGTTAGTTTGTGCCCTGTGCTGTACTAATCTATTATTTTTACTGTTAATTATATGTGGACCCCAGGAAGATTAGCAAACTGTTACGGGACAAGCTAATGGGGAAGTCAGCAGCAGCTGCTACTTGAGACAATCATTGATATTTTCACCAAAATACTTTGCCTACAACACCAAAAATAGTCAATATCCAAAGTAATTTAGTATATGATCGCCAGCACTTGCGGAAATTGCTGAAATCTTGAGATTTTTTGTTTAAAAAAAAATTCCAAGTGTACTTTGCAAATTAATGTCAGGATACATCTGAGCACTACAGAAGTTATGGTAGCGTGAATTTAACTTTTCCCTGTGTCCTAAAAAACAATCAAATATGTTTACTTACAACAGTCATTGGTTCCCATTGTTTCCCAGAGTGGCATCGGAGGCGGTGACGCAAGAGGGCACATAAAGAAACAGCCTTTATCGCCATACCCTTTGAGTTCATAAAGATTTGCTGAGGTTGAAGTGCAGTGAGACACTACTCACAGGAAGAATTGAATCAACATCTTACACAGATGTACAGTGACACCAAAATAAAGCATGTATTGGGAGAGTGTCAAATCCTCATCAATCCCAAGTGCAGTTCAACATGTCGGCGCTGTGGCTGAAGAAAATCAGAGTGGTCAGCCAGCTCTGCACCAGGTCCAAGTGGCACTTCTTACAAAATATAGAGGAACTGTCTCAAAGTCCTACTGCTGCTGTTGAAAAGCCTGCAAATCTAGAAAGAGAAAGGTCCCAAATAAAAGGTGGGTGTTGGGAGGGGTGTGGATACCTAACGTAGAAAATTCCACCCAGGATGACCAATCCCTCATTATCTCCCTTCTGTGCAGTGGGAACAAAAGCAACCTGTCAGTGTTATGGCTTGACCTGGGAAATGCTTTTGGCTCCATTCTACACGAGTTAGTCTAGCTCACTCTGATTAAATCTAGTGTCTCCAGTAGGTTTTATACAACTCATCGCTAATTACTACAACAATTTCAGCATGACGGTCTCTTTAGAAACAATTATTTCAGGTTAGCACAAGGTGGAGATCAGCATCATCACATGGTGCACTCTCTCTGTGACAGTGACACTGTTGAGCTAAGAACATACTCACTCAGTCTGCTGAGCCAGAGTGCAGAATGCCCCGAACGTATTCTCTGCAACGTCCACCACCCACCTGGGCATTCATGGATGACTGCACAGTCACAACAGAAGCAGTCTCAGTTGCAATGTGGATTCAAAGGGAATTTGAAAGCTGGTGGAGTAGGCCAGGATGCCCTTTCAAACTTGTCAAAATCAAAATCTTCTGAAGAAAGGAAAGGCAGAGGACACGATTTGGTTCAAATTACAAGCACAGCCATTCCAACCATCACAGAAAAGCCAGCTTGGGCAAGGTTTTTGACAGTTCTCTGAGAGACACAGCCTCCATCCAGACAACCTGCACCAACCTGCAGTGAGATGGCCGACTCAAATCTGTGAATATGCCTAACTGGAAATTCCAAAGCCTGGGTCTACCAATATGGCATTCTTTCAAGGATCTTCGGCATCTTCAACAACAAACTGCAGCTTCCCTTCAAATCCTTGGAAGATGAACTCAAGATTACAAGAGCTGGAGTGCAGCAGGGTAACAGGATACTTGGACAACATGGTATAATACGGTAGAGGGGAAAGTGACCTGTCCTGGACTGAGCACTGGAAAACCTAGCCTAGGAGTCATGTTGGTTAAAGCCTTGTTGTGTAGAGTTTGCATATTCTCTTCGTACTCGCATGGGTTTTCTACACTGCATGTATCCTCTGATTGACTGGCAACCAATTCAGGGTTTATGTTGCTTCCTGCTCACATAGACAAGAAGATATTTTTTTTGCTGAATTCTGAACAGTACTGGCAAGACAGTCATCTCTTGGTTTGCTTTTCTGTTGAGAAACAAAATCTGTCTTAATAACTCAGTCAGTTTAAATAAAAATATATTGCTGCTGGCAAAGCACTCTGGTGCGCCATTGATGATGAAACTCATAAAACTTTATGAGATAAAAGTAAGAATTTTACACTTTAGGGACTATACTTGTTTGCAGCAGAAAGCATATCTGTTACAATGGAAGTTGTCAATTGTTGCCTAAAAGTGCACTTTGTAGTTCATTGCAAACATTTGCATCAAAAGAGAGAAAAGTACAATTGAAAGAGGTACTTGCTAATGATTATTTTTTTGACAGATGTGTATGAAAAGGCTAGCAAAGGGTGAGATGCTGAAGAAGTTGGGATCATTATAAATAGTTGATTTATGCATGAAATGCTAATTAGCTGATTTAGTTTCTTACCACCCGAGATGTCCTTGGGCAAGGAATATATAAAAACACACGCGCGCAAACACACACACACACACACGCGCACACACACACACACACACATAAACACACACAAACAATGGCTGTGTTGACAAATTGTAGCCATCAAAAATGTTCTATTTTTTTCAGATTGCAACCCTTAATATTTTTTTAATATAAATTAGATTTGATGGATTTGAAGTTTTGAAGTGAGAAATACAGATATAAATAATTATAAATAAAAAAAATTGGCATGTGCATATGTATTCACCGGCTTTGTTATGAAGCCTATAAAAAGCTCTGATGCCACCAATTACCTTCAAAAGTCACATAATTAGTGAAATGAAATCCACCTCTGTGAATCTACTGTGTTACATGATCTTTTAGTATATACACACACCTTTTCTGAAAGGCCCCAGAGGCTGCAAAGATGAAGCAAGAGGCATCGCTGACCAAACACAGCCGTGAAGACATGATTAACTCCCCAAACAAGTCAGGGACAAAGTTGTTGAGAAGTCCAAGTCTGGATTGGGTTGAAAAAAAAATAAAGATAATCTAAATCTTTGCTGATCCCTAGGAGCACCATCAAATAATCATTTGAAAATAATATGGCATAACAACAAACCTGCCAAAAGAGGGCTGCTCACCATGGACCAGACAAGAAGGGTATTAATCACAGAGATCAAAGGTTACACTGGAGGAGCTGCAGAGTTACACAGCAGAGGCTGGAGTATATGTCCATTGGACCACAAAAAACTGTGCACTTTATAGATCTGGGCTTTGTGGAAGAGTGGCCAGAAAAAAACCTTTTACTTACAGCTAAAAATACAAGGGCACATTAAGAGTTTGCAAAAAGGCATGTAGGAGACTCCCAAAATGTATGGAGGAAGGTGCTCAAATCAGATGAGACTAAAATGGATCTTTTAGGCCATTAAGAAAAACGATGTCTTGTGTGCATCCAACACGGCATCACCCCAACACCACCATCCCCACCGACAGTGAAACATGGTGGTGGCAGCATCATGCGGTGGGGATGTTTTTCTCCAGTCACTGGGAAACTGGTCCAAGTCCAGGGGAAGATGGTTGGTGCTAAATACAGTGATATTCTTAAGCAAACCTGTACCAGTCTAAAAGTGACCACCAATCTTGAATGAGCTCCGGCAGCTTTCCTTTGAAGGATGGACAAAAAACTCACTGGCAAGAAGTTCAAGTCATAGAAACATATCAAAAATGACTTGCAGCCGTGACTGCTACAAAAGATGGCTCTACAAAGTACTGACTTTTGGGGGGTGAATAGTTATGGACATGCATATTAAGTTTTTTTATTTAATTTCCATACAGAAGAGGCTGGATTTGAACCCAGAACCTCAGAACAGTAAGGCAGATGTGTTAACCAGTTATCCAATTTTATTTTGAAGTTTTGATCTTGAAATCCTATAATCCTAAAGTAGACCACTTACTAACAGACTCATACAATTATGGTTGATCTTAATGTCAAATTTAAAGTTATCGTAATTGCTAACATACAATATTTATCCCTGATATTGCCTGTGGGAGACTTTTACGCTGACAACAGCTCAGACGGGTAAGGGTGCAACGTGATGTTAATGAAAGAATAAAGTCTATATAGAAACCAAGTTAAAAATATGTTTAAAGAATTTATGGCTTTATTAATTATTTCTGATATTTTGAACAATAATGATTACAATTTTGTGCAAATTTTAACCAAAGCATTTCAGTCATTCCCATCACTTAAATACCATTCATTTCTTGGGAAAATTGCTTTACATAAACAATTTTTTTTTTGACAAGCTCTTCCATACAATTTCATTTTCATTTCATTTTGCTAATTTAGCACAAAAACATTAAATTGAGCCACCATTAACTTCCTTTTTGTGTTGAATAAACAATACAATTGTGTGGAACTGCTACAAATAAATACTGTAAATACAGTAATAGTTTTGTTTTTGGGAGTGTAGAAATATAGGTATACCTCCAAATATGTAATTATTGTTATGGTCTTAATTATTTGTTTCATAAACAATGTTACAATTAGCAATCAATTTTAGGGAATTTTGGCTTCCTGCCCCAAAACCTGAAAAATGACTGAATTAAGCAAAACAAATTCATATACCAATGTTCATGTGTCTTTAACAAAATAAGCATTGTAAATTATAGAGATGTGTAGAAAAATGCTCAAAGCAAAATACTGTTGCATTTGCATTTAGTTACAGTTGCTTCTTAGGTGTCCTCTGGCAGCCTTGTAGGGATTTAGGGCTCTGGCAAACACCTGTGGGGCTGCAGATAGAGAGAGACGGCCCGGCCTGCCTCACCTTTTTATATTTAAGTCGTCATTATTTCATTACTCATTCCATGCTTACATTGTGTTTCGCCTCAGACTCCTAAGCAACACACCAAACCTCACCCTCACCCTCACATGCGAGCGCAAACACGTGCGTATGCATGCCCTCTATCTACCATCTTTAGAGAATGAGTATTACATAAGAAATTAATGTGGTAGCAGCATTTTGTTACTGATTGTGACAATGGACATTATGTAAAGATGAGCGGTACGTGTTACAGTGGATTAACTGGAAGTATACTGTACATACGGACCCTTTCCAAAAAAAAATTTATATCATGGAAAAGTTTATTTATTTCCATAATTGCATGATTTGCTTTCGCCGGCCACATAAAATGACGTGCCGGGCTGGGTTTGACATGTCATATTATGCCTGTTATTTGGTTTTATCATAACCACTTGAAGCGGCACGGTAAACGAGTGGTTAGCACATCTGCCTCACAGTTCTGAGGACCGGTGTTCAATCCCTGGCCCCACCTGTGTGGAGTTTGCATGTTCTCCCCGTGCCTGCGTGGGTTTTCTCCGGGCACTCCGGTTTCCTCCCACATCCCAAAAACATGCATTAATTGAAGACTCTAAATTGCCCGTAGGTATGAATGAGAGTGTGAATGGTTATTAGTTTGTGCCCTGTGCTGTACTAATCTATTATTTTTACTGTTAATTATATGTGGACCCCAGGAAGATTAGCAAACTCTTACGGCACAAGCTAATGGGGAAGTCAGCAGCAGCTGCTGCTTGAGACAATCATTGATATTTTCACCAAAATACTTTGCCTACAACACCAAAAATAGTCAATATCCAAAGTAATTTAGCATGATCGCCAGCACTTGCAGGAATTGCTGAAATCTTGAGATTTTTTGTTTCTAAAAAAATTACAAGTGTACTTTGCATATTAATGTCAGAATACAGCTGAGCACTACAGAAGTTGTGGTAGCGTGAATTTAACTTTTCCCTGTGTCCTAAAAAACAATCAAATATGTTTACTTACAACAGTCATTGGTTCCCATTGTTTTCCAGAGTGGCATCGGAGGCGGTGATGTAAAATCCACAAAATCAAGAATTCAAAAAAATTGCATCTTCTCCTGCCACATTTTATCCTTCCACTAGTTTCCACTGATATGCTTCGTCACAGCACTCTGTGAACAGCCAGCCTCCTTAGCTATGAACATTTGTGGCTTACCCATCCCATGGAGGGTATCAATGGTCTTCTGGCCACTTGTCAAGTCTGCTGTCTTCCCCATATTGAACCCAACTGAGACAACTGAACCAAACTGAAGCAATTTAATGACACTTGGGGAAACCTGTGCAAGTGCTTTGAGTTCAGTAGATGATTAGTGTCTGACACCGTTTAAAACATTTATGGCCTGCAAAATTTGGGCTGATTTCTTCACAGTATTCAAATTTTTTGAATTCCTGATTTCGTGGGTTTTATGTGAAATTAAAGATAAACAAATAAACACTTTAAATTGTTTAATTTAATTGTAGGCCCTGAATCAATAATCTATGAAAGTTTAACTTTTTGAATGCAATTATGGAAATAAATTAACTTTTCCAAGATATTAAACATTTTTTGGAAAGGGTCTGTACTGGAGTTATTCGGCCAACAGGAATTAAAAAAATGGCAATCAATATAAAGAAAAACTATTTAACAATAATGTTTTTAGGACATGCGATGAACTGTTCCAAGAATTCCAAATAACAGGCAGAAACTTTCTTCAATACAATAAATCAAAAGCAGCAATAAAAAAAAGAATACCAAAACTCCAGAACACCCTCAAACTGCCAGAGTTTGTCAACCAAATAGTGAAGCTTCTCCCGTAAAGTAAAAGAAATTTCTCAAAAGTTTATAAATTAATTTCATGCACTAAATCAATGCACTTACCAATCACCAAATGGAAAGAAGACGTTTCCATGTCCGCTGACCGTCGCTACTGGATGTAACATTTAGAATGACAAAAAAAACACAAATCTACAGCTTATACAATATAAAGTGCTCCATAGAACACACTTTACTCAGTACACTATGCATAAAATGTGCTTCAATCCATCTAATATATGCACGCAATGCACCAAAAAATACCCCAGACACCTATTTTCATGCTATATGGGAATGCACACAAATTCAATGCTTTTGGTATTCGGTTACACAAAAATCTTGTATATTTTGAATTTCAGGATTCCACTTTCCCCAAGGTTGTGCATACTTGGCGTCTTAAGCATAATCAACCTCCCTAATAAGTATTCACAATCATTACTCGTCGTGGCCTCCACCGGGTGGTCAGTTGTCAGGGTGCCTCGGTGGGGTCGACGGACCGCCCTGGGTCCCTCGGTGTGGGACGTGTCCCGTCCACCGGGCTGCTCTTGGGTGGACACCTGGGCCCGATCCCGCCCCTCGATTGATTGGATGGGTTCCTCATCCTCCGCGGTGCAGGCACAGCAATTACAGGACACTTCTGTCAGTCTTTGCGCATACAAAACAGTGTCAATTCACTTGCATGAGTCCACAGACACACACGCCTGGGACTCTTTCGCTGGGTGTGGGGCCACTCACTTTTTGCGACAAATAACTCATGAATATGCGAATTGCTTGTGTATCCCCTCACTCACACTCTCGTCCTATAGACTTTTATTATTTACATAGTCAATCCCACCACACTTCAGTTGTACAGCCGGGTTCACGACCATGGTCCTGCATGCTTTTTCTCCTGTCCTTGTCGTATTCTATCTAGTCCTGTCCTTCCCTCACAGGGTGTAGCACTACAGCCCCATGCAACACTCATATCTAATGTTGAATTGTTGTGGATATGTAATGATTTACTTTTCTCATCCTGTTGACAATTAGTGCTTTGTCTTTTGTCTTCATTTCTCTCTCCCCTCTAGAAACTTTGTTCTGTTCGACTGATCGATTCTGATTCTCAATCAACATCAATTATAACACTAAGAAACCACAGCGGATGCTTAAAAACTCCACTGTGACACAGTAAAACTGTTCCGGCATAAAAGGGATTCAGATCCTCCATTCTGCTTGACCTAACAGGACAACAACAACAACAAAAAACGAAAACAAACAAAAAAAGTGAATCATGTAAGGAAGTAAAGTGCAGAGAACCATTCGCACTCACATTCACACCTACGGGCAATTTAGAGTATTCCATTAACCTACCACGCATGTTTTTGGGATGTGGGAGGAAACCAGAGTGCCCAGAGATAACCCGTGCACGCACGGGGAGAACATGCAAATTCCACACGGGCGGGGCTGGTATTTAAACCCGGGTCCTCAGAACTGTGAGGCAGACGTGCTAACCAGTCGGACACGGTGCCACCCCAGGAACAATTGTTACAAAAAATATAAAGATATTACCAGGCAGAGAGACTCCACCAGCAGAGGTATGAGGAACTTCTCTGAAGCAGTTTTGAGGTAATAATTCATCTTCATGATTAACAAAATCCAGATGATTCATTCCATAACTTCCCCAAAATGGACTTAAATGTTTTTGTTTGCTTAAGTTAAACTATTCAGGAGAAATCATTCATATTCATCAATTTTCCCAAACTACAGTTTGAACGTTCAGATCGCTTGAATCCCTAACATTAATTGCACAACTTTTTAATCTACAACACTAATTCCAATCATATGAGTGTTATAAAATGTTATTTAAAAAATTAAAATCACTTAAACCCCCTACCACAACTTTACCCTGTCCACATTGCACAAGAATAACTGAGTCCAGGATTGGCCTCTGCACGAGTGAAAATAAATTGATGGTCTTTATGGGTGACCAGGTATGTTTTCCTTCTACGTCACCACAACGCAAAGTCATACTTATGTTGGCACAGACCAGAGTAAAAGGAGGGCCGTGTGAGCATTTGTTCATTTACAAGAGACATGACCACCTCAAAACTGTCTGATTACACAGGACGATAAAAAGAGGATTTAAAGTGTACTGTAATTCTTGAGGCGGCACGGTGGGCGACTGGTTACAGCGTCAGCCTCACAGTTCTGAGAACCCGGGTTCAATCCCCGGCCCCGCCTGTGTGGAGTTTGCATGTTCTCCCCGTGCCTGCGTGGGTTTTCTCCGGGCACTCCGGTTTCCTCCCACATCCCAAAAACATGCATTAATTGGAGTCTCTAAAATTGCCCGTAAGTGTGAATGTGAGTGCAAATGGTTGTTTGTTTGTATGTGCCCTGCGATTGGCTGGTAACCAGTTCAGGGTGTACCCCGCCTCCTGCCCGATGACAGCTGGGATAGGCTCCAGCGCGCCCGCGACCCTAATGAGGAGAAGCGGCTCAGAAAATGGATGGATGGATGGATGGAATTCTTGATTCTTGGGAGTATTTTAACTGAAGCATGTCAGAGACACGTGATGCACTTCTGCAGCATAGCACCATAACGTACCACACAAACCCTCTTCATGAACATGCTCTGTTTGGGGTAATTACACACAAATGAAATAAAAGCTCTGTGTTATTAATTTATTAGACACATAATTTGTTTCAGTTCCTACAGGTTTTGGCACAGCATCAGGGAGATAATTTAAAAAATGCCACACTGTTGTTGCTGTTTAATAACACTGAGTGCCTGTTATTGTTGCAGAACTAATTTACAGATTTAACTATGAGAAATGGCACAGTGACACATGAGTGACAGAGGCGAGATGAATAAAATAATAGACTCCATTACTCCCTGCTTTCTCACACTGTTACTGTGCCAGCTTAATTTTGACTCACTGCTTGCAAGACACATCTGGTCGGCTTAGGGGTCAAAGTTTACCTTTCTCAAACAGAGATGGTGATGCAAAGTGTGTTGTGTGATTAACATGCTGCTCTGGGACTGTGTTGATGACAACATAGTGGGTGTGTTTGCTTCAAAGATCTGGGGCTAGGCATGCATTCCCCCTTTTCAACTTCGAACAAAGATACAGAAAAGCTCGTGCTGAAGGCAGCAAATGTAAGCCTGTTACCACATCCCCGTCTCGGACACACCCCCACATGCTTGCACACAGTGCATCACATTTGTGTATACATTGGTAATTAAAGCCATGTAAGTATAGTACCTACATGAATGGTACTAATCACATCGACAAACTAACATCTGTCATGAACGGAACAGAGGATAGGACCCAAAAATGCACGACTCCAAAACAAATTGACAGTTTCCAAAAAGAGAGGTTTAATAGACGGGCATAGGTCGGTACACAGGCAGGCAATCCAAGAGAGGCAACAGTATCCAAAAACATGAGGCAAAGAGACAAGGTCGATAATCGGAACAGGGTCAAGTCTTACTGTGAATCTATGACGTGGAAACAAGGAATGCTGGAACGCGACGACAAGGTACAACGAACTGGCAACGAGAGGAAATGAGACACGAGGTTATATACAAGGGGTAATTAGGGTGAACGAGGCACAGGTGATGAAGATGCTCACAGGAGCAGGTGTGTGTGAAACAGGGGGGAAGACAAAACCCGGAACACACACACACATATGACAGTACCCCCCCCTTAACGGCCGGCCCCAGACGGCCCTGGGGCCCCTGGATGCGCAACGTGGAAGTCCCGAATGAGCGAATCATCCACGATAAACGCAGACGGTACCCAGGAACGCTCCTCAGGCCCATAGCCCTCCCAGTCCACCAGATATTGAAACCCCCTGCCCCTCCGACGAGATGACAACAGCCGCTTCACAGAGAAGACAGGGCCCCCATCCACAAACCGGGGGGGAGGAGGGGGCCTGGAAGGCGGGACCAGAGGGGACTCCCGGGCTGGCTTGAGTAGGCTGACGTGAAAAGTAGGGTGGACCCGCATAGACCTTGGGAGCCTCAGCTTCACGGTGACAGGGTTGATTATTTTTGTGATGGGGAAGGGCCCAACGAACCTGGGAGCGAGCTTCTTGGACTCCACCCGGAGTGGAATATGTTTGGTCGAAAGCCAAACTCGCTGACCCACTTTGTAGTTCGGGGCCGGTGTCCTCCGACGGTCAGCAGCGGCTTTGTAGGACCGTCCCTGGCGCAGCAGCATCTGGCGGGCTCGCTCCCAGGTCCTCCTGCAGCGTCTCACCAAGGTTAATGCCGCTGGAACTGTGGATTCTGGGGCTATGGCAGGAAACAGAGATGGTTGGTAACCATGCACAACGTGAAAAGGCGATAGACCAGTGGATGCAGAGGGGAGGGAATTGTGGGAGAATTCGACCCAAACCAGTTTCTGAGACCAGGATCGCGGCTCCTGTGAAGCGAGACATCGGAGCCCCGTCTCCAGGTCCTGGTTCAGCCTCTCGGTTTGGCCGTTGGTTTCAGGATGAAACCCGGATGACAGATTGACGGTAGCACCTATGAGTTTACAAAACTCCTTCCAAAATTGCGAAATGAATTGGGGACCCCTATCAGACACCACATTCTTGGGGAAACCATGGAACTTAAAAACCTGATTAATCATTAGCTCGGCAGTGTCTTTAGCTGAGGGGAGTTTTGGAAGTGCAATGAAGTGCGCCATCTTAGAGAACCTGTCAACAACTGTAAGAATGGTGGTATTGCCTTTAGAGGCCGGTAATCCTGTAACAAAGTCTACGGAAATGTCTGACCAAGGACGTTGTGGTATTGGCAGGGGTCGCAACTCCCCAGAAGGACGTTGATGAGAGGCCTTGTTAGCAGCACATACCTGGCAAGCATTGACGTAATCGCTAACATCCCTCCTAACATTAGGCCACCAAAAGCGCTGTTCGACCACCGATAGCGTCTTGGCAATGCCTGGGTGACATACCGTTCGGTTCGTGTGAGCCCAGTGGATGACTTTTCCCCTTAAGGTCGGAACCACATAAAGCCTGTTCTCGGGGCAATCTTCAGGGCTAGGAGTGTCTTTCAGAGCCCCTTCAACCGCAGTCTCAATGTCCCAAACAAATTGACAGTTTCCAAAAAGAGAGGTTTAATAGACGGGCATAGGTCGGTACACAGGCAGGCAATCCAAGAGAGGCAACAGTATCCAAAAACATGAGGCAAAGAGACAAGGTCGATAATCGGAACAGGGTCAAGTCTTACTGTGAATCTATGACGTGGAAACAAGGAATGCTGGAACGCGACGACAAGGTACAACGAACTGGCAACGAGAGGAAATGAGACACGAGGTTATATACAAGGGGTAATTAGGGTGAACGAGGCACAGGTGATGAAGATGCTCACAGGAGCAGGTGTGTGTGAAACAGGGGGGAAGACAAAACCCGGAACACACACACACATATGACACAAAAACAATGACCCTATCATAAATGTGTACTAAAACCCCCAACAGACATCCAAATTCATGCGCCATTTGTAGCAGGTACTGTCTTCTTCTTTACTCCACAAGTATGTCATCAGGACCAACTGCCTTTCCATTTTTCATCCTCTTTTGTACCTTTCTAACTCACCCTTAACTAATCACTGCTACTTCCTGATCCACCTCACTTGCCTCTTCTACTCTTCTACTCACTCATTTTCCTCTTTCATCAACTCCTGAAAGTATTCTTTCCATCTATCCAGGACACTACTGGCACCAGTCAACACATTTCCATCTCCATCCTTAATTACCCTAACCTGCTGCACACCGTTCCCATCTCTGTCCTTCTGTCTGGCTAATCTGTATAGATCTTTCTCCTCTTCTTTAGTATCAAATCTGGAATACATGTCATCACATGCCTCTGGTTTGGCCTTTGCCACCTCTACCTTCGCCCTACGTCGCATTTCCATGCATTCCTTTCTCCTCTCCTCAGTCGTCTCAGTGTCCCACTTCTTAGCTAATCTCTTTCTTTATATGAGTTCCTGTACTTTGAGGTTCCACCACCAAGTTTCCTTCCCCCCTTTCCAAGCAGAGTCTTCTGGACGCTCCTCCTGTCCACTGAGAGCCTGTCTCACCTCTTCTCGAAGAGCCGCAGAACACTCTTCCTTTCTCAGCTACAACCACATGGTTCTCTGCTCTGCCTTTGTCTTCTTAATCTTCCTTCCCTCACAGTCAATAACCTCCTTCAGATTACATCGTCTGCACAAGATATAGTCGACCTGCATGTTTCTACCTCCGCTCTTGCAGGTTCTCCTATGTTCCTGCCTCTTTTGGAAGAAAGTGTTCACTACAGCCATTTCCATCCTTTTTGCAAAGTCTACCACCATCTGTCCCTCCAAGTTCCTTTCCTGGATGCCAAACATACCCATTACTTCTTCAACACCCCTGTTTCCTTCATCAATATGTCCATTATGTCCATCTGCACCAATCACGATTCTCTCTCTGCCTGGGATGCTCAAGTATTTTGTCAAGTTCACATCCTACCTGTGGGGCATAATCACTAATTAGATTAAACAAAACACCCTCTATTTCAAGTTTCAGCCTCATCACTGACTATTTTCACCTCCAAGACATCCTGAGCTAACTGTTCCTTTAAAATAACCCATACTGCATTTCTCTTCCCATCTACCCAATGGTAAAAAAGATTTGAACCCTGTTTCAAAGATTTAGCCCTTACTGACTTTCCACCTGGTCTCCTGGACACACAATATATCAACCTTTCTCCTAATCATGTCAACCAACTCCCGAGCTTTTCCTGTCACAGTCCCAACATTCAAAGTCCCCACATTCAGTTCTAGGCTCTGTGCTTTCCTCTTCTCTTTCCTCAGAACCTACTGCTTTTCACCTTTCATTCGTCTTCGGCCTACAGTAGCTGAATTTCCACCAGCGGCCTATATGTTAACGGCGCCAGTGGCGGACGTTAGTAACCCAGGCCACGACTGATGCAGTATGGAATTCCTTGGATGAATGCTCATAATTGCTTAACCGGATGCCCTTCCTGACACAACCCTCTGTATTTATCCGGGCTTGGGACCGGCCTACATTTTGGACTGGCTTGCGCCCCTCAAATAATCCATCCATTTTCTGTACCCCTTATCCTCACAAGGGTCGCGGGCGTGCTGGAGCGTTTCCCAGAAATCTTTGGGCGAGAGGCGGGGTACAACCTGAACTGGTCACCAGCCAATCGTAGAGCACATATAAACAAACAAGCATTTGCACTCACATTTACACCTATGGGCAACTAAGAGTCTTCAATCAACCTACCACATGTTTTTGAGATGTTGGAGGAAACCAGAGTACCCGGAGAAAACCCACGCAGGCAGGGGGAGAACATGCAAACTCCACACAGGCGGGGCCGGGATTTGAACCCCGGTCCTCAGAACTGTGAGGCAGATGTGCAAACCAGTTCCCCACCATTCCACCCTGTCAAGTAATCATAAACTTCATTCAACAATTATAATTCCGCAAACTAAAAATACTTAGAATAGGTACACCCTGGTAGGCCAGGTACAAAACTACTGAATGCCCACATTCAGATTTGTTCACGTTCACTCACTCCACCTTTTCCTTTCTTTTGTTTCTCCTTTCACCTCCAAGGCATAATCAGCCTCTCTAATCCATTCCCTTATATTAAGTGCAGCTTCCTCCTGTACTAGCTGCTAAAAGTACTGATGCACTAGCTGCTAACAGTACTGATGTTTTCCTCAGAAAACCTGGTCAGGGCAGGGAGATGGAAAGAAAAGGGAGACAAATCCCTGTGGCATCTCTTGGAAGAAATCCCCATTTTTGTTCCCCCTCCCTTAAGCGAGACATGGTTATTTTACAGCTTTTGTTTGGGAAATGTCATTGAACAAAACAATGAAGTTCTGCCTTCTTTCCATGCCTTTGGAGCTGGGCTATTTTGAGCAATGAATCAGATGTGGGAGACTTGCCTTGGCTCTTAGATGTGATACTTGGATTTATTAACAGCAGCAGAAATGGGACATACCACTTGCAGTTAACACTGCCTTAACAAAAATCCACCTGGATTCTAAGTAAAAATAGGTAAAGCCTTCCATTGTACAAAAACTGTATTGAATTTAAAATTACTGTATTATGAACTAGTGGCGGCACGGTGGCCGACTGGTTAGAGCGTCAGCCTCACAGTTCTGAAGACCCGGGTTCAATCCCTGGCCCCGCCTGTGTGGAGTTTGCATGTTCTCCCCGTGCCTGCGTGGGTTGTCTCCGGGCACTCCGGTTTCCTCCCACATCCCAAAAACATGCATTAATTGGAAACTCTAAATTGCCCGTAGGCATGACTGTGAGTGTGAATGGTTGTTTGTTCCTATGTGCCCTGCGATTGGCTGGCAACCAGTTCAGGGTGTACCCTGCCTCCTGCCCGATGACAGCTGGGATAGGCTCCAGCACGCCCGCGACCCTAGTGAGGAGAAGCGGCTCAGAAAATGGATGGATGGATATATTATGAACTAACAAAATGTATGTTTAAAAAAACAACAACCAAAAAAAAAAAAACAAGCCTAACTGATTCAGTAAGTACCTTCTAATTAGCCCGTCCCACCATTGCTTACATGTAATGGCTGGGTTTCCAGAGCGACTAACTCGTACATACAGTAACTATCCCTTCTCAATTCATTTCCACAGTGTGTGTGTGGGGGTGGGGTGGGGTGGGGTGGGGTGGGGGGTATTAGTGTCAAATGTTCTGCATACTAGAGCCCTGCCCGGTACCTGCACAAGGAGCAACATAGCGAACTTCTTGACAGAGACAATAAATGAATGAATTTGGTTTGATGGAGAAAGGACTGGCAATTGTCACAAAGCCACAAACATGCTAGTTAACTCCATATAACTTAAAAACCCTGCAAATATTAATAGTAACCCTAACGCTAAGAAATATTTAAGTATACATGCACTTTACTTTTTCAATATACTGCTGTCATCATGTTTTTAAATTTTGTTCTCCATACATTATTATTAGGACTGTGAAAATTCCACGGAGCTGCGGATTTTCCTCATAGAGAAATCATTTATGTAAATTTGCAAAAAAATAAATCAAAATTCTGGGGGCGGGGTTAAAGTAGTACTTTGTTGACATTGACGCTCTGTAATTATGCTCGTCATATTTATTTATTTCGGCAGGCAAGGTGCAAATCTTCCGCCATTTATATTTTCTCGGTGCGATCTTTCTACATATATAAATTCATTGTATGCTATCGGGTTTTTACATTAATAAATTTGCGGTATGTCAGTGTCACGGTGGGACATAGTACAGAGGGAGGACGGCGAGACCGACATTGTGAAGAAGCTTGATAAGGATAACAGGGTCAAGAATCCGTGGAATTGGCACTGGCTGGAATTAAAATTCGGAAATTAATACCTTCACGAAAATATTAGAAAGATTAAAGAACCTGGGAAGGCATATTGCATCTTGTGTCATCAGTATGTGAAGTATGGATCTGGAGGGAGAATGCGCTTGGTCGATTATAAATTATGTTTATTTATATATTTCAGATGCAAAAATAAGTCATTGTGCAAATTTGTATTTTTTTAATTTTAAGACGGCTACCGCGGGGTAGCCGGTTTGTATCCACAACCAAGCGCATGTTTTTGTTGTGTGTCTGGGCAACACACTTAACTCACATTGCCTATGAGTGAATGTGGTTGTATGTTTGGTGGTTGTCAGAGGGGCACAATGGCAGCCATGCTACCGTCAGACTGCCCCAGGCCAGCTGTGGCTACACAAGTAGTTTATCACCACCAGGGTGTGGCTGTGGAGGGAATAAATAATGCATGAAATTGTAAGGTGTCTGAGTGCATAGCGCCATATAAGTGTAATGCATTATTATTATTATTATTATTATTATTATTATTATCATTGCTTAAAAAATGTGATGTGACATACGACATATAAGAATCAGAATTAGTGTGTTAGAAACACTGAACGAATTTGTCTCCGGTAGGTGGAGCCACACTAGTACAACGACAGACACCCATTGTAACAAAACATACTTTTAGGACATACTGTAAAAAAAACACTACATAGAGTCACTAAGCATTGAAGGGTTGCCAATAGCATGTTAATGTTGATACAATGACAATTGTACAAATTATGAAGAGTCCTCATGCAATTTAGAGCACTTTGAAATGACTAACAGAGCGATAATCTGGTACAGTGACAATTGTACAAATGAGGCAGTTCTTTTGCACAATTGACACTGTACCAGATATTTACATGGCATCAAAAATCTAAATTTCAAAGTTGTCAAAATTTACTGTAATTATTTGTGGATTTCTACTTACAGATTCGTTATCAAATTTAAATCAATATTAGAATCAAATCGCAACCTAAAGAATCAAAATCGATGTCATGAGCTGTGCCCTGCAGTCCTTATGTTGGAGCATGGGTGGCGCTTTTGCGCTCATCTCGCTCTCTCTCCCCCACTCTCTCTCTCCCCAGTAATGAGCACCACATCGGCCGCGCACCTGTCACCTATCCTTCATCATCATCTGCATTTAAGCCTGCCAGTTCCAAGACTCCACTGCCAGAGTATTAACGTTCTCGTGTGGTGCAATGGCTCTCAAGCATTCACGTAAACCACGCCATTCCTCTCTATCTTTCTGACCTCCATGTTTCTCCTTGTCCTCAGTGCTCCCTCCGTGTCCCCCGCCGAGATGACTTCTTCCACCACGGCGCCAAGCATCCGCCTGCTCTCGCCACCGCCTGCCACAGGTTCCCTGCCTCTACCACCCGCCAGCACGTCTCAAGGATCATCTCCATTTCCTCTTTCAATAAACCTTTCATTACAACCTCTCAGCCTCCCCCTGCTTCTGGGTCCAGTCAAAAACGACAATCGAATCGAATTGAATAGCAAAGCAAATTTATTTATATCGCGCATTTCATACACAAGGTAACTCAATGTGCTTTACGTGATTAGAAGCATTTAAAAACAAAGCAAAAAAACAGCCTAGAAACATTTAAAACAATTACAATTACAACAATTAAAATTACAAAAATTACAATTAAAACAAAAAAATAATATTTAAAAGTGGAAATGCTCTCAAAAGCATGAGAAAAAAAGAAGCGTTTTTAACCTGGACTTAAAAATATTCACACTTGGGGCTGATGTCACTTCTGTTGGCAACTTATTCCATTTGTGTGCAGCATAATAGCTAAATGCTGTTTCACCATGTTTGCTTTGGACTCTGTGCTCCCCTATTTGACCAGTCTGTCGATATCAGAGCCCTACTGTGTTTAAACCCATTAGCATTTATTTAATGTATTCAGGACCGAGACCATTTAGTGATTTATAGACCAGTAGCAGAACTTTAAAATCTATTCTAAAGCTGACTGGAAGCCAGTGTAAAGACTTTAGAATTGGAGTAATATGCTCTGACCTCTTTGTTCTGGTCAGAACCCGAGCTGCTCCATTCTGAATGAACTGCAGCTGTTTAATGCTCTTTTGGGGGAGTCCAGTCAGAAGACCATTACAATAGTCAAGTCTAATTGAAATAAAAGCATGGATGCGCTTCTCCTGGTCTGCTTGACACATGCAAGCCTTCACTCTGGATATATTTTTCAGATGGTAGAAGGCTGTTTTAGTAATTGCTTTGATATGACTGTTGAAAGTCAGGTCAGAATCTATCAGAACACCAAGGATTCAGACTTAGTCTTTGGTTTTTAAAGAAAGTGACTCCAGGTATTTACTAACAACAATCCTCTTTTCTTTATTGCCAAAAACAATTGTCTAAGTTTTGTTGTGGTTTAATTGAAGAAGATTTGGCTCATCCAGTTATCTGTTTTAGACAGTGACACAACACCCCAATTGAACTGTAGTCATCTGGAGACACTGCTAGATATACCCATGTCATCTGCATAGCTATGATAGTCAAAATTAAAGTTGTTCAGAAATTAACCCAAGGGTAGCATTTACAGGCTGAACAAGAGGGGTCCAAGAACTGACCCTTGAAGGACCCCATAGGTCATTGCCATTCGATGAGATTGAACACTTCCAATGGTTACAAAGTAACTCCTTTCCTCCAGGTAGGACCTGAACCATTTATGGACCGTTCCATTTGGTCCTACCCACGTTTCAAACCTGTTCAGCAGTACATTATGATCTACCGTATCAAAAGCCCCACCGAGGTTCAACAAGACTAGAATTGACACCTTTCCCGAGTCACTAGTCAACCTTATATCATTTAGCACTTTGATAAGAGCAGATTCTGTACTGTGATGAGTTCAGAAACCTGATTGAAATTTGTCAAAAAGTCCATTTAAATTGAAGAAATTGCTGAGTTGATTAAAAATAACTTTCTCAACAATATTGGCAATGAAAGGGAAATTTGAGATGGGTCTATAGCTTGCTAACATGGAAGCGTCCAGCTTTTTTCAAAGAGGCTTAATGACAGCTACTTTAAGAGCTTTAGGAAACTCGCCTGACTGAAGTGTGCAATTGATTATTTGCTGCAAATCAGCTAGCACAGACTTTGCAATAGCTTTGAAAAAGTCAGATGGTATTGAGTCAAGACAGCTCGTTGATGGTTTCAGCTGCTGAACTTTTTTTTCTACAGTTTTTTGGTCAAGTATCAAATTCTGACATGGTAATAGACCACAGCAAACAGAGTGCGAGTATTGTTGAAGTTCTTACTGATGATTTTAGAAAGGTCTTGCTGTCTAGCCCTGACTAACTCTTGGTAAAAATTACAAAGACTGTCTGTAGAAGTCATAATCAATTTGGAGTTTAGTTTTTCTCCACTTACCTTCTGCTTTCCTACACTTTGATTTAGAGGTCTTTACCATCATTGTGGTCCTCCACGGTGTTCTAGGTCGCCTCAAGATTGTCTTAGTTTTAATAGGAACGACTGCATTTATGACATTTGAGATTTTCCTGGTGAAATGATCCAAACGTTCATCAACTCTCTCAGCATTCACAGTTTGTGGCACAGCTATGGTCTCCATAAACTTAGTGGCCCTACTCTCATTTACAGTATGTACCTTTTCTTATTAGACATAGAGGTTGTCTGAACTTTTGGAAGAATCTGTAATTCAAAGAATACAAAAAAATGGTCAGAAATAGCCATATCCTTAATGCCAATTGATAGAATTTCAACATCCTTAGAGATGACCAGGTCTAAGATGTGACCTTGTGTGTGGGTTGGACTCTTAATATGTTGCAAGAGGTCAAATGTGTCTAGTATAGCAGAGAGTTCTTTAGATTTTTTTCCATGTTATTGTCAACATGAATGTTAAAGTCTCCCATTATGACAAAATAGTTGTAGTCAGTACAAATAACTCACAGACGTTCTGAAAAATCCATAAATTTTCTGTTGTATCTTGCTCTATAAATTATTAAAACAATAATTTTTTGGTCACCTTTAACTAAAAAACAGATATATTCAAGAGCTAAAATCACCCAGTATCATTTCTTTACACTGAAATAATGACTTAAAAATAACAGCAATACCGGCGTCTTTTTTCCCTATTCGACACTTGTTCATAAAATTTCAATTTGCTGGTGTTGCCACATTTAAAATGGTATTATAGCTACTTTCTGTTAACCACTTTTCATTTAGTAACCAAAATCCAGATCATAGGTTATAATGATATCATTAATCAATATTGATTTATTACCCAGTGACCTGATATTGAAAAGAGCTAGCCTCGCAGAGATAACTGGAGACAATGGTTTGACAGATTCACATTTTATCCTCACCAAGTTTGTAGTTCTACTTTTTACTTTTATATTCAGAATAGGATAGAATAGTGAGGTTCTTGCCAGTCCTATTCGTAAATCTGGCATAATCCTTTACATCCCTTTATGTTCGAGCAGCAAAAATATACCAGCTTAAAGCTCCTGGTGGCTGAAATATATATCCCACCGAGTCAGGGGAAAGAGGCACTATTCATCAGCTAGCTCGCAGGCTAACAATCCTCTAGTGCCTCGGACCGGCGGGCGGGCTCGTCCAAAACGTCATCGCCTCGCTCTTTGTTGTGTTAGCGTGTAGGTCGTCATGGCAGAGACACTTCAAGGAAAGTTATTTAAACACACCGGTATATGTTATTCAGCCTATGGCTTACATTACATTTGAGCATGTTTCCTACTACGTAGTTAATTACCCTCAATGCTTCATGTTTCAACACATTAAAGTAGCCTGAATTACACAAAATACATATCACTTTGGAATTTAAATGATACCGAGCTCTTCTGTAAATTGTGGCATCCAGGGAAGATGCATTTTAGGGGTGTAGGCTATTTAATGTTTTGAAGTCATTTTACTTTTACAATATCCAACTGAGTACCCGGACCTGGAAGTCAACATGAGCAAAGAGAATAAGAAATCTCTATGGTCTCAGGTGTTCTTTTACTTAGACAAGTTTTAAGCTTCAAAAACAATAAACAATGTTTGGTCTGCACAACTGCCTCCACAATGACAATGCGATATTAACAGAACTATGTGATATTCATTGCCTTGTCATCATTAATTTTGCATGTATTGTGGACAAATAATCCATTAGTTTTATTACATTGCTGTGATGTTCAGCCAAAAGAGGCCTTGGGGAATAATGTGTCTGGTGAATCCAATTGTTTTCACTATTTGGCTGTGAGCTACTTGTAAAACACATTTAAAAAGATGTAAGCAAATATATGTTTTTAAAGTGACAATGAATATGATTTTGTTCTGTTAATTATGACAACTTAAACAGGTTGTTACTGAATATTGACATGATACAAGAATTTAAAGTCAGAAGTTATGTTTTAAAATAGCTTGAAATGTAAACAATTATTAAACAATATGCATGGCAAATGTCAATGGTTGGCTGCATGACATCTGAGACATTCCACCCAAATTTTGCCACTCTCATTTTGTCCATTTTTGATTATACTGTACAAGATTTGAGGCTTACTTTTTTCCCCCCATTAACTAGAGACACGGCGAGAGTTCCAATAAATTAACATTGAGGTTCAGAAACATCATTGAAGTTGTTGTCTAAGCATGCTGCATATCTTGACCAATATTTTATTCATCCTTACCACCAACCCTTCCATCCATCTATTTTCTATACCACTTATCAAAACTAGGGTCAGGGGTGAGCTGGAGCCAATCCCAGCTGAATTTGGGTGAGAGGTGGGTACACCCTGGACAGCCAATTGCAGGACATAGACAACCAGACTCCTTCATATTCACACCTACAATAAAGACAATTTAGAGTCTTCAAATAACCTCAGAAGCTTGTTTTTGGAATGTGGGAGAAAGTCGGAGTACCTGCAAAAACCCACTCAAGCACAGGCAGAACATGCAAACTCAAAACACCAAGGCTGGAGCCTAGATTTTAACCCAAAACCTCAGAACGGATGTGTGGCTGATGTGCTAACCTCTCGTTGACCGTGCTTTACCACCAACCTGAGTAGAAAATGAAAATGAACTTTTAATAAAATACCTTTATTGTACATTTAGGAAATAACATTTGTGGTTCAGTATTTTAACTTCTAAACTGTTACACATATCATGCATCATTTGTTTTAGTGAAAAACGATAAACATTTTATAATCAAACACTGCGTGGACAGTGGCACCATGTAAAAGACTTGCACAGCTCCAAAGTTCACCCTCCACTGGCTCGTCTCCCAGTCACCCTCTGAAAATCACCATCATGTCAATCCTGGTGTAACCTTTGGGGAAGCAACAGCGTTTTCCCGAACAATTAGACATAGGTGCTAAATCTTTATTCAGCTCCCACTAATCTCACCCTTAAAGTAGCTGTTTCAAAGCTAAATCAAAGAAAGGCTTTCATTAAGCCTTGCACAGAAACAGACAATTTGTTTCAGCCCTTTTAGCATTTTTAAAACTCATGCTCAGCAGCTGACCCTATGTGGATTAACAGAGCTGCAATTAGCAAAAACAAATGAGTGGAAATTGTTGTGTAGTTTAAGCTTTAATATACTGTTAGCAAAATATACTCTCTATAAAATAAAACAAAACATGGATTTTATAAAGTCATTCTCATGCTTATTAGGAATATTCTGGCTCCAGCAGGAATTGACTTAATTTATGAGTTTTACTAAAAACTCCATACCTTGTCTCAAATCAGCCTCCACCATTGAAATGAATGCCATTAATCTCTTCCAGTGCCCCAAAAAACATTAACATGTAGCATGTTTGCTTGGTAAGAAAAATAGCAGTCTACAGTATTTTATAAAATAAAAATACAGTATAGAAATAGAATGTTAAGAATTAAGGTTTGTGCATCAATTCACTGGGCATTGTGAAGCTCATTCTGGTGTGTGTGTGCCTTGGCTACCAGGGGCCAGTACAATACAGAGACATACCACACGCAGAGTTAATGATGGAACAGAAAACCATGCAAGTAAACTGCAATATTAGTCCTTTTTTCACAGAGGTTGAAGAATATATTTGTCTGTGACTCTTGTTTTATGCTGTCTACACATGTTGCGTGTACTTATGTTCGAATATCAGTAGTTTAAAGGTATATAATCATTTTGAAATTGCTGCAAGTTTCATTCGTCTGTCCATGGCATTTCCCATTGGATTAGACTTTCGAAAGACAGTTACTGTATGTACTTTAGTTAAACACACAACATGCAATTCTCTTTGTTTATAATTATATTCAGATGAAATGAGACTGAAATTAATATAAACAATGTAATAAGAGGAACACGGTGAACTATGTACAGTACTTTGAAATGAGCTCACCTCGAGGCTCTGTCCATCTCTCCCATTTCCCCACAACAATGTGCAGAGCGATGCATTTAAAAGCCCCTCAGAATTACAGAGCTAAGCACAACAGAACACTTCTTGCTCTCACTGCCCCTCCCCCCAACAGCAATACACAACAAATAAAAGACCAACAAGAGATATTAAAGGGCAATAAGAACATGTCAATACAGTTATTGTTCAATGTTAAACTAAAAAGTTACAACATCAGTGACGGCCTCATTTGATGTGGAGAAAATTGAAAAATGAAAAAAATGTAAGTCTAATCTAATATCAATTATGTTTCTCTCTTACTACTTACACGTATTCACAATATTTTGTTAATTTTGTAGATAATTCTCAAAATCCAAAATATAATTAAAATGCAGATTCCAACGCACTTAAAGCACCTAACTGCTAGAGACAAATGTAAGGAATGGAACTTCTTGATGAACTGTCAAATGACTGGATCCTAAAATAAAATGAGAAAATAGGAAAATGTTTCTTGGTCATTGAGTAAAATCCAGATGAAATCTTCCATTGCTACATCAATCTCTTTCAAGTGGGAAGCTGCACATAACTTGACAACTAACTTAACATGGAAAACATACACTACATAGATTAAAATTTCAAGAAATGCCCAATTTATATGATTACATATGATAGTAGAAAGTACTCCCTCCTCTGCTGAGGGGAAATTTATTATGACTCCAGAAAACTTTGGAAACATGTCAAGACGGTAAAAAATGTCCAGAACACAGAAGAAGAAGAAAATAGAGGGAAAATGGGAGAAAGAGAGGTCAAGTTGTTCCTACTTTTGGTTTGTCCCATTAGGCGTCACAACAGCAAGTTACTCCCATATTTGTTTGGCAGTCATGATCATAAAATGAAGAAAATGTTCTACTTTAAATTTTGTGGCATGTTATCTTATAAGTCACTGATACATGGTACATTCGCTTGAATTCGGTGTGGGCAGCATGGGTTCAGTTTCCACTCAGTGAGAATGTGAGTTTGAATGGTTGCCTGTCTCTGTGTGTGAGCCTTGCACCTGGCTGGCGACCAGTACAGGGTGTAGTCCACCTTTCACCCGAAGTGAGCTGGGATAGGCTCCAGCACCCCTTGACCCTGAACTAGATAAGTGATGTAGAGGATGGATGTCTTTCTTATAAATTAAAAGCAATGTAAAAACTATTGCTATTCAACTTTTTGGGAAGCATATATAAATCGTTGGAGGGGGCGAAATATAAAATCTCTTATCTCTGATTGCCTCATCCCCGTATCATTGGAGCCGACATTTAGAACGATATCCAAAAAGCTAGTGTTGCTAGCCTATCACTGATGTCGAGGCCTGCTGGGTGCCAGGTTCCTAAGTCAATGTCAATTGCTCTGGCCCCAGGAATACACATTACTGTGGTTGAGGTTTTTAAGTTTAATGTTGCGAGTCACCTACGACTAAGGTGCGGGAGCCAGTAGACCGAGGTGGATGGGACTAGCTAAGGGGCTGAATCTGTTATGTGTTTTAACATGCTCACTGCTATTAGTGTGACACCTTTGAAGCAGGGTGACTTTCCTCAGATGCAATCTGGTAGAGAGCAACACGCATAGTCCTCAATAACATCTACTTTCTTGCTGTACATACGGGTCAGTAAATAGTAGATTAAATCCAAACTAACACTGTTATGAAGCTACAGGTGAATGTGTTTTGATCAACTAGGGGTTGGAGTCGCTGTGATAACTTTAACACTTATAAAAACTGTACAAAAAGTTTGTTTCTCTGAGTTTGCATCATTTCCGTGCTAGTGATGGGCACGGCAGTTCTTTTGAATGTACTGAATCATTGGAATCAGTTCTTTAAAAAGATTCGTTCAAAAGATACATTCACCGAATCTTTCAGTTCTTCTTCACAAAATCATTCAAGTGCTTCCTCATTCAGTTAATGATCCATCTCTGAGGTTCGCAGTCACTCAACACGTTCACCGAAGGACCATGCGTTGTTGTTGTCACATATTGTAAACTAGGAAAAAGGCGGAGAGATTCCATCCATCCATCCATCCATTTTCTGAGCCGCTTCTCCTCACTTGGGCCGCGGGCGTGCTGGAGACTATCCCAGCTATCATCGGCCAGGAGGGGGGTTACACCCTGAACTGGTTTCCAGCCAATCGCAGGGCACATACAAACAAACAACCATTCACACTCACATTCACACCTACGAGCAATTTAGAGTTGTCAATTAACCTACCACACATGTTTTTGGGATGTGGGGGGAAACCGGAGTGCCCGGAGAAAATCCACACAGGCACGGACGGGGAGAACATGCAAACTCCACACAGGCGGGGCCGGGGATTGAACCCCGGTCCTCAGAACTGTGAGGTAGACGTTCTAGCCAGTCGTTCAACGTGCCGACTCAAATTAGAATCATTGGAAAAAAGCAAAGTAGTAACAGATTCATATTCCACATTTATCCACAGTTAATATAAATAAAGCTGTACCTGCTGTTTTAACTTTTTAGCTCAACATTTATTATTCATAAACAGTACTGACATGTTCTTGTTGTACTTTAATATGAAATATTTTTCTTCAAGTTAGATTCATTCCAATTAATTATTCAATCATGACATGACTTTAGTCTGTCTTTATCATGACACGGCATACAGTACCATTTATAGTGCAACTAACATCATACATGTAGAAATCTACTGCACCCAATACTAGGCAAGCAACAGTGACAGTGGACTCAAGACACTAGAGAAATAAATCAACGCATGTGGCACACTGCGTAAATCGCTGCTCCGCCTTCTCAACTCAGCCAGTGACAGTGAGCAATCTCCGAGTTAACCAGTTTTGAGGTCATAACAGTGTTTTACCATCTACCTCTTGGTCCTGGTATAGATGATTCAGTCCTGCGCAATCTGTTCCAATGCAGAAGTACGTTTACAAAAAATGTATGTCCCACTCTGCACTAGGTGACCTGGCTCATCTTTGCTTATTTAATTAATACTTTATATTCATTTTAGTTCCCCCCTCTCCTCTTTTCCCCCAGATCCGTGACATTAACAATTAATCACATTAACTATTTTTTATCATTATATTGATGGTGATTTTTTTTTTTTTTTCAATTTTATGGGGCACCCTGGAGACCAGTTCCCTTAGCATTTGCCAATACTGCCTGATAGACGAGCCAACTATTTAGATCTATCAAGAGCAATCACTCATGGATTCTTGACCAATGAAAGTGATGGAAAATATTTGGATAGTCTAATCCCTTTCATGACAATTTGGAAAAGTGTATATACAGAGTAATTATTTTTATAATCAATTTGTCAATAACTTCCTAACAAATATGCAATGTATGAACTTTTTGACACTAGGTAAGAAGGGTTATGTGACTGAGGGTTTAATTAATTGCCCTTGAAAGGACGTGAATGTTCTTCTATCAACCCGAGAGTGTGTTTGCTGAACCATGTAAGGATCCTGCCACCACCCTCCAAGTGCCTCACTAATAATTACATTCGGCTTTCATCAACATCGCTCACGTACGGGGACTGTTTGCAACATGACGCAGACTCAATAAAGGCGAGCTGGGCCCCACAGAAGGAGAAATTGCAGCGCTTAGACAGATTGCAGCTGTAGAACGTTCATGCACCACTAGACTCAATTATAAACTACCCCTGAAAATCCTGCTTGCTGAGAAAAAGAGATGTAAATTGTGTTTACTTTAGCCTTGTTGAGTAAACACTTGTGAGTGATGGTGTGTAATTCATCATTCTGTCGGCGAACTATCACACACCAAATGATAATTTCATAATTACTGAGGAATTATGTTCACATTTTTTTTTTTTAGTTTCCTAATTTCCTGACTGAGAATGATTCAATAAGTCAGAGACTGCTTTAAAAAGAAAAGGAAAAAAAAAAAGAAAAGCCATCATGTTTGCCTTTACAAAGCTGATGGGAGCTCTAATCATGACTGATCCTGCCTAAATCAACATACAGGAAATGATAAAATCTTTTGACAGATGTGCAAAACACAATTACAAATGTTTCCGCAGAGAGGAATTGCCATGAGGTTACTGTAATCAAAACATTTATGTTGACACAGTAGTTTTATGGTCTTTGGGGTACTGTATTTGAGCACTGGCGCAATTGCAGATTCTAAGCATGTTTTGATCCTGCTGCTATGCAACTCATCAGTCCTTGGATATTTAGAAAAAAACAACAACATACATTTGACCCACACTTCACTGCAAACTGGAATTACTGTAATAGTAATACAATTACTAATAAACTTGACAGTTATAGAGAGTGTGGTTTTAATACTTCGTATATGTGTATGCATACAAAAACGTGTAGGAAGAAGTGTAAGGCAGAGACAGTCATGCAGTGTATTTATATATATTTATTTATATATTTATATATATATATATATATATATATATATATATATATATGTATATATATATATATACATATATATATATGTTGTATGGATGGGAACTCGATTATTGTATTTTCACGACCATAAGGCGCACTTAAAAGTCTTAAATTTTATCCGAAATGGACAGGGCGCCTTATAATGCGGCGCGCCTTATGTGTGCACCGAGTTCCAACATCTACAAATGTTGTTGTGTGATGAGCGCTCCGTTTGACTGACTGGGAGCATTTCCTGCTGACACACTGCTTATACAGAGGAAAAGCAGACGTGGCTGAGGACAGCATGCGGACGTAAAGGGGGAAGGGTACGCGTGAAGGAGGACGCTAAAGCCACGCCCCCAGTAGGTATATAGCGCCGGTATGTGCATTGTGCAAAACATCGGTTTAGCTAAGGAACCCCGAAAATGGCACCTATGAAGAGACACGCTTACGAAGCACAGTTTAAACTGCAAGCTGTCAGTTACGCGGAGGAACAAGGGAATCGAGCAGCCGCGAGAGAATTCAAGATCAACGAATCCATGGTTCACAAGTGGAGGAAGCAGAAAAATGAGCTTCGCCAAGTCAAGAAGACGAAGCTGAGTTTCCGCAGAAACAAGGTGAGGTGGCCCGAGTTGGAAGATCAACTGGAGCAATGGATTAATGAGCAAAGAATAGCCGGCAGAAGCGTCTCTACACTCACCATTCGACTGAGGCCAATAACGCTTGCAGAAGAAATGAAAATCGAACATTTTCAAGGAGGCCCGTGTTAGTGCTTTCGTTTTATGAAACGGCGCCATCTATCTATCTGGGTAAGGACTACCGTCGCGCAGCAACTTCCGGCAGATTCCAAGGAAAAGCTGGCCATCTTCCGCTCCTACTGCAGTAAAAAGATTGCTGACAAACACATCCAGCCCAACCACATCGCCGCTCACTTTCGACCTCCTGGTGAACCACACTGTAGAGAAGAAGGGGACCACCACGGTAGCGATACGCACAACGGGGCACGAGAAGTTGGCTTTTACTGTTGTGTTTGGTTGCAATGGTAATGGACAGAAACTGCCACCTATGGTGATTTTTAAGAGGAAGACGTTGCTTAAAGAAAAGTTTCCAGCCGAAGTCATCGTTAAGGCCAATCAAAAGGGTTGGATGGACGAGGAGAAAAGGAGAGTGGCTGAGTGAGGTGTACGTAAAGAGAACGGAAGTCACCGTCCCTGTTGATCTGTTACTCCATGCGCGCCCATCTCACAGCCGCTCTGAAAAACCAAGTGCAGCAGATGAACTCGGAGCTTGCCATCATTCCGGGAGGCTTGACGAAGGAACTCCAACCGCTGGACATCGGTGTAAACAGGGCATTCAAAGTAAAGTTGCCAGTGGCGTGGGAGCGATGGATGACAGATGGCGAACACAGCTTTACTAAGACTGGGAGGCAACGCCACCATATGTGAATGGATTGTGGATGCTTGGGCTAAGGTATCTGCTTTGACTGTTGTCCGAGCTTTCGCGAAGGCTGGAATCATTGCTGAACAGTCCCCGAGACTGACTCCGACAATGACGAGAGGGAACCCGACGTGTTTGTTGGAGAACTTGCCCAGCTGTTCATTTCGGATACAGAAGATGAGGACTTTGATGGATTTGTGGATGAGGATTGATAAAAAAAATAACATGAGTACATTGTTAAATACTTCAATAAAGTACAACCAAAGTCAGTTTTGCTCCCGCTGCCTTTTTAAAAACATTGTTTTAGCGTGCATGCATGCTACCGTATGTTTTAAGCTAGCGTATGTTTTACCATGACTGCGCCCAATAATACGGTGCACCTTATGTATGTGTTAATTACAGAAATGGTCCCCTTAACTGAGACTTCATCTTTTAATACGGTGCGCCTTATGGTCGTGAAAATATGGTACATTTCTTTGATTGAAATTGGGGAAGTATTAACGATCAATTAATTGTGATTCTGAGTTTGATGGAAGAATCTCTCTATGAATGCTGTACTGAGCAGAACAATGCTACAAAAGAAGAGTGTGAAGTTAAGCTGCAACTTCACATAGGTGATCGTCTTCTTTAGATCACAAATTTTCCAAGAGCTGTCTTTATTGTTGTTTTTTTTTCATTTGGCAAAACAATAAGGAGGCAATAGCTTGAACTCTCTGCAGTAAAACAACTTTATCCCAGAGATGAAGGCAATGTGTGCCTGAAAAACAGATGAAAGGATGGTCAGTGGTAACAACAGGAAGAGATAAATGTGGAAGTTGAGAACAGTCTGGTAAATATGGGTAGTATTGGGGACACATACATGGGAGCATCTGGTATTAAATTCAAAGAGAAAAGATCTGGGCAAGGAGGGATTTAGATTAAAAAGGATGGTCTTTTTTAAACTTGGTTTCAGAATCTTAATATATTTGATTTACATATGGCATCCGTCAATCTTTATTATTATTTTCTCACTTCTATAATATATGCATAATGTAGACATTTTCACACTGATATTTGTCAAATTACTTCTGTAAAGAAACTATTTTGGGGCTGAAAAAGTGCTGCTAGTCTCTAAAACAGAACGCGACACTGATGATCACTATTGCCAACAGTCTTCTGCTGTTGCTATGGCTACCCCAACTCTCAGGTTTAAGATTTAATTAGCACAGTTCAGCTATGTTTCACAGAGATACAATATAGCCTCAATCAAACTACATCCATCAATCCATTTTCTTTCGGTTATCCGAGGTCGGGTCGCAGGTAAAGTAGCTTTAGCAGAGAAGCCAAGACTTCCCTCTCCCCAGCCACTTCCCCCAGCTCTTCCGAAGGGATCCCGAGGCATTCCCAGGCAACCCGAGAAACGTAGCCTCACCAGCGTGTCCTGGGTCATCCCCGGTGTCTCCTCGCAGTGGGACGTGCCCGGATCACCTCACCAGAGAGGCGTCCAGGAGGCATCCTAAACAGATGCCCGAGCCACCTCATCTGGCTCCTCTCAATGTGGAGGAGCAGCGGCTCTACTCTGAGATCCTCCCGGATGACCAAGCTTCTCACCCTCTCTCTAAGGGAGAGCCCGGGCACCCTGCGGAGGAAACTCATTTTGGCCGCTTGTATCCGGGATCTTGTTCTTTTGGTCACGACCCACAGCTCGTGACAATAGGTGAGGGTAGGAATGTAGAGCGACCGGTAAATAGAGAGCTTCACCTTTCGGCTTAGCTCCTTCACCACAACGGACCAATACAAAGTCTGCATCACTGCAGACGCTGCACCGGTCCGTCTGTCGATCTGCCGTTCCATTCTTAAATCGGCTGGGGACCGGGGATCGGATCGCCAAGGTCCCCGCCCATCTCACATTGCACCTGACCCCTATGGCCCCTCCCACAGGTCGTGAGCCCATGGGTGTTACCCTTTCAGCCCCATGGGTGCAGGCCCAGCCACCAGGCACTCGCCTTTGTGCCCCTCTTTCAGGCCTGGCCACGGTGACGCACGTCCGGGTAAGGGAAAATGACTTCCTGAAATTTTTATCATCCTAGGGTTTTTTGGAGCTGTGCTTTGTCTGGTCCCTCACCGAGGACCTGTTTGTCATGGGTGACCCTGCCAGGGGCATAAAGCCCTGGACAATTTAGCTGCTCCCAGGATCATTGGGAAAACACAAACCCCTCCATCACAATAAGGTGATGGCTCAAAAAGGGGGACTTTTTTTTTTCTTTAAAAGCAATAGGACATTTGTTGCTACTGGTAATGTTTGTATTATTGTCTCTGCTAAAATATCTGTATTGGGGCAATCTGACTCAGGTGGTAGAGTGATCATCTCCCAACTCGAAGGTTGTGAGCCTCTGTGACGAGGCCGAAGTGTCCTTGAGTCAGATACTCACTCCCCTGTTGCTCCTGATGATGTCATCAGTAGGCAAATGAGGAGAGAGTGCTCAAGCACTTTTAGTGCCTTGAGGGTGGAAATGTGCTACACAAGCAAAAACCCATTTACCATTTATTTTCTCCAGTCTTCATTCTGCCTCCCACTTCATTGTGACCCCGCTACTCTATGTCAGGTCACCTAAAAATGTGCCATTGTGCCACAAAAAATAAAGTTCTCTCAGACAGCCCAACTGGGACGATGTTCAAAGAGGTAATGATCAGAGGTGGGAGTAAGTCATACAGTATGTACAAGTTGCAAGTCTGTCTCAAGTCTTAACCTTCAAGTTTAAAGCAAGATCCAAGTTACTGTGGCAAAACTCAAGCAAGTCCAGTCGAGTCCTTATTAAAGGTAAACTAAACACAAAATATCAAAACTTTCTATTTTTTAAATGTGCATTTATTTATCAGCTGCTGTTTACTTAGTCTTTTTTTTCTAAAAAAAACCCAAATTGATATAAATTTAAAACATTTCATCTGCTTGCTTATGGGTGGTGCCATTCTTAGGTCTCGTCACTCTCGTGAGTGTGAATCTAATTAACTCCACACAGGTGAGGCTGGATTTGAACGCAAGTCCGCAGAACTGTGAGGCAGATGTGCTAACCAGTCGTCCACGATCCACCATACATTTAACAGTTAGAGTTTATATTTCTATTTAAATTCACATTTAAGTGTACCGGAGCTAAATAAGTTTACAAATATTGTTCTAAAGGTGTAGAAAAGGCGACAGGGTGGACGACTGGTTAGGGCGTCTGCCTCACAGTTCTGAGGACCGTGTGTGGAGTTTGCCTATTCTCCCCCTGCCTGCATGGGTTTTCTCCGCGTACTCTGGTTTCCTCCAACATCCCAAAAACATACGTGGTCGGTTGATTGAAGACTTTAAATTGCCCGTAGGTGTGAATGTGAGGGAGAATGGTTGTTTGTTTGTATGAGCCCTGCAATTGGCTGGCAACCAGTTCAGGGTGTAACCCGCCTCTTGCTCGATGATAGCTGGGATAGGCTCCAGCACGCCCGCGACCCTAGTGAGGAGAAGCGGCTCAGAGAATGGATGGATGGATGGATGGACGTGTAGAAAAGTGACTAAAAAATTCACACCAGTTTTTTAAACACTGTTTGAAGCTAAAATGTTGACAAAATGTTGCTGTTATTTTCGTCATGAGAGTTATTACAAATGGCTCCCCATACGTTTACGTTCAATGTTAATTCCTTTCTCCTTCACAAATCAAAAGGGTCGTAAGAAAGCCATTAAGCGGCGGCCGAAGCACTATCACGTCAAAGCCAATAGGTAAGCAGATCTGCATGTAGTACGGATCAGCGTTAGCAAACAGTGTTACCAGCATTAACTTCTAACAGCACATACTCGAATGGTATTTGTGTTTGGAGATGTCATGCACCAAAACACTAAAGAAATTGACAGATTAATTTGTAGGCTGAGTGACAAAATGATAAAATGTTGCCTTAACCAATGACAATGCAATGGAATCTTTGTGGTCGGAGGGGCGATGGCGGGGGCTTCATGTTTGGTGACGTGTCCATGCCATGGAATGGCGACAAGTCTAGGGTGTACCCCACCTCTCATCAAATGGGATAAGCTACAGGTGCATGCTACTGCTAACTAATTCATGGTGCCTTTCAAAGTAAAATTAAATACCAGGTGATACATTCCAGGAAAATGTCATAAGTTGGTGACCAAGATGTGGTGACGTGCCAGACAAAGTGGGTAGGGGCAGAAAGTCTGGACATGGAGTAATCTGATGGTGGTGCTTCCGGAGATGTTGTGCTGAAAATGACCTCAACCCTTCCAGAAGAGGAGTTTTACTCCATAGGAACCAACCCGAATCAACATGGTAAATAACTGCTAACTGATAGATGATAAAGAATTAAAAGAAAGGATCTGCTGATCTTAGAGTAAACCAGGAACACAATATAATTGTGAGAAGGTACAACTTAGGATATTGAAGGTGTTCATTTGGTGGCACGCACAGTGGCGGTAATTGATGCAGGGAACCAGTACAGAAGATATTCGGAAAAATCCCAAAACTCACTTCGAAGATTTTAGGCTTCTGTTGGGACATCTCTCACTAGTGCAGGAAAAGTAAAAAACGTATGGTAGACTACTATCCTCTTCAGAATCAAAACCATCCCCTCTCCACAAGAGAAATGTATTTATTTATTTCTTTATTTTATTTTTTTGCTTTGTTCAGAAGGAACAATAAGGCTCCAGTTTTGAAAAAGTAGAGTTATCTGGCAATTATTTAATTGTTCAGGCTCACGCCATTTACACATGGCAAGGCATTTAAATGCCACTTGGGGTGATAGTCACTTCATACACCCCTCTCTAAGATTTTTTTGTAAATATTTGTCAGACAATATTCACAAGCTTTTTATTAGACAACAATCACATGATCACTTTAATGCATTGTACCATTTTAGAGACACTATGCATATTTCGATTAATCCGAGAACAACAAGCCTTTAGTGATTCGTGATTGCATTATAGGTTGGCTACGCACCTGGCAGCTGCTTCCAGATGACATAATGATGGAAAACTCTTGTTGCTCCACTTCAACTATGTCAATTAACAGAACTGAAATTATGAGACAGCAGTTGTGGCACAGCTGTGAACGAAGCAGAAATGCAGCTCAAGCTCTCGTTAGATAAAATGAAATGCACACAAATTTGATTACAACTAAGATAAGGGAGAAAAAATATGTACCACTGTGCCAGTGGCTCATTAATATGAGCCCAGCAGTTATTTATCCCAAATCAGTCTCATTCAGTTCACAAAACGTTTTGAGAGTAAAGCACCTCTCCATGCAATATATGGCGCAAATAATTAGAAAAAATGTCAATGATAATAGTTTTTACTCATACATACTCATGCATTTAAACATGATTTGTAGACATAAATTGTTTACACAGTGCACGTTCTTGCTTCTGTGTAAATCCCTGATAATGTTTAGGAGACTGGCCATTTATTCTACATACGTAATGTACTATAGCGCGCCATAAATATCCATTCTTCCATATTCTTCCGGTTATTCGGGGTCAGGTAGTGGGGGCAGCAACTTAAGCAGAGCGGCCCAGACTTCCCTCTCTCCAGTCATTTTGTCCAGCTCGCCAGAGGGATCCCGTGCCGTTCCAAGGCCAGCCGGGAGACAATCTCTCCAGCGTGTCCTGGGTCTTCCCTCGGGCCACCTTCAATCGAAGGTGCCCGGATTACCTCACCTGGGAGGCGTCCAGGAGGCATCCTAAACTGATGCCTAAGCCACATCATCTGGCTCCTCTTGATGTGGAGCAGGAACAATGGCTGTAGTCTGAGCCCCTCCTGGATGACTGAGCTTCTCACCCTAACTCTAAGGGAAAAACTAATTTCAGCCACTTCTGTGATCTTATCGTTTTGGTCACGACCAAACTGAACTAGTGCCAATCCATGCCAAGCACAGAAGTCCAATAACGGAACATGGCTCGGGTTATGGTTCAGGTCTCACTGTTATTGTCCACATGAGGCTTGAAGTCCCCCAGCAGAACAAAAGAGTCCCCAGCGGGAGCTCTCTTCAGCACCCCCTCTGAAAACGGTCGGTACTCTGAGCTGCTGTTTAGTGCATAGGCTCAAACAACAATCAGTCCCCATCCCCACACCTGAGTGCAGAGGGAGGCTACCCTCTCATCCAACCCCAATAGTACAGGCACTGAGATGTGGAAAAATAAGTATGCCCACACCTGCTCGGCGCCTCTCACCGCAGGCTGCTCCAGGATGGAATAAAGTCCAACCCCTCTCGAGGACTGGTTGCAGAGCCTAAGCTGTGTGTCGAGGAGAGCCCAACAACAGTATATCTAGAGGGAACTTCAAGCTCACACACCAGCTCAGGCTCATTCCCTGCCAGACAGGTGAAATTCCACATCACTAGAGCAAGCTTCTGTAACAGGGGACTGGACTGCCAAGGTCCTTTTTTTGGGCCACCACTCAGCTCTCTATGCACCCAGTCCCTTGACCACTCCTTTAGGTGGTGAGCACATGGGAAGGGAGACCCATGTTGCCTCCTCGTGCTGTGCCTGGCCAGGCCCATGAGTGCAGTCCCGGCCACCAGGAGCTCGTCATAGAGCCCCACCCCCAGGGCAGGCTCCAGAGGGGAGCCCCAGTGATCCATATCCGGCAAGGAAAACAATGTCCAAATGTCATATTCATTATAGGGGGCTTTTGAGCCATGCTTTGTCTGGTGCCTCACCTAAGACCTGTTTGCCATGGGTGACCAAGGCAGGGGTATAAAGCCCCAGACAATTTAGCTCCTAGGATCATTGGGACACACAAACCCCTCCACCATGATAAGGTGACGGCTCAGTAAGGGGCCCTATAATTAAACCTGGCTCAAATCCCATTCTATACTGTTTGGAATATATTATCCAAAAAGTCCACAATCTCTTCCATTGCGTGCAAATGCAGCTTTCTTGGTGCGCATCTGTACCCAAGGGAGAGAGCTCCAATTGCCTGCATTGCTCCTTGCTACATTTTCATGGTCACTGAAGCTATCATTACAATGACAGATAAGGTATACGGGTAGGAGGCCTTCAGTAAAATCATGTAATTCTGTAATTGTTATTCAAATAGTACTACCCATTGTATGATGGACAAGGATAATTTAGGCAGCCATGTTTTGTTTTCAACTTAATGTGCATAAAGCTTGAAAACAATGGTATCGGACTGAAGAGAAATACCATCAGACACAATTTATTCACTAAAAATAAGCAACAAAAAAAACAAAAAACAAAAAAACAAATCAAATTAAGTTTATTTGAAGTAATATTTTCACTTCTTTGGACTGACAATGTTTGTCACTATGGTGTGATGTAGATTATTTTGTGTTTATCGGATTGACCCATAATATAAAATATCCAATTTGAAACCAATATAAACAAAGATGAACAAGACGATCTGTGCGTGTAAAGCGATCATGAATTAAAATAAAAAAATATATACCAATAAACTAAATAAAGATAAAAACTAGAATAAAGTCCGAAGTTAACACGTACAAAACGGGAGGCGGGGTAGAAAACACAAATAGGTGGAGCTGTGCCCTCAATATTTTAGTGTGAAAATGTGCAACTTTCAGGTAGGATGCGTTGAAGTGAGAGACCTGCATGACTAAGGTTGTACTCCCAAATTTGTAAGTTTTATAATACTATGTTTTATAGTATAAACCCAATGGCCATTGCATCTTTCCAAAGCATTACTGAAAAATGCTCTGGTGCTAATAAAGTGGCTAATGAGCGAATGGCCTGCCTGCAACAATGAGAAAGGATTCTGAGATTAAACTGACAGGTGGATGAACATTCACTTTACATACTAAAATTGTCTTGTTTACCATACATTCCTAAAATTAAAGTGAAGTAATTAATTTCTGCCATAAATATAGATAGTATAGTTACACATAATTGTTCTTGGTCAAAACAATAAATACTGAGTATGTATGTAGTAATGTACTGAGTGAACAGAGACAGCTTACATCTGCATGTACAAATCTACAGTAATATTGGTGTTTTTATACCAAAATCAGTTGTCTCTACAGCTCAACTTGAATTGAGACCTTTGTAACAGTCATGTCTTTCCCAAGGTTTTGATGGTGTGAAATGGATTCATATTTTGCTCCATTAAACTAATTGCTGACTTAATCGGCAAGATCTTGTGTCTGCCAAAGGCCCCTTGGACCCCCGGGGGCTCTCGAGTAGCACAGCTGACATCTACTGTTGCTCAGTGACTCTGTGGCTCCAACTGTGCCAGCATTTCCCATCAGGGGTCTTGTACACAACTTATCAACTCACCCCCAAGCACACGCAACCTTTGTACTATATACAGTATGAATCCTTTGCTGGCTTTACCTCAGGGAGATATGGTGTTCATTTAAAACTATTAAAGGTGCACATGTACTGTGTATAGGCAGACAATCTATGAAAGGATAGATTTCCTGTGCCACAGTCCTGCGTTGCCCCTTGCTGCGGCTCTCATGTCAACAATATAAGAGGTTTTGCCACAGAGAAAAATTAAACAGTTCAAGATTTGTCAACAAAGGTTAAAGGCTGTACAGTCAGGGAAGTCCATGGATGCAACTTATATCGACTGATGAATTCAATAGCATCTTAATGATTAGATTTTTACATTGCAAAGGCCAAAAATAGATGCATCTTAACATATCTCTTTGGTTAAAAGCTGTTAAGTATTGCTTTACTCAAGCAATAAATTTTAGCGAATAAATATTATTGCCTCTAACAAATGCTCTACAGCATGAGAAGTCTTTAATATTAACTACAGAGTTTAACATATCGATCTGGAATATGTAAGACACCATCCATGTTCTATTTGTTTATTTTATCAAATGATGTTTTTTTCTGTAAACAAACTGTTGCTGTTAAAACAAAAGGTTTGAACTTACAGTGGATATAATTAATTGATAAATCTTTTGTCAATGACAATGTGAGTGCTGTGATTTACAGTTAGAATACAAGTGGTAGAGAAAATGCAATTTGAACAATGCTCTTTAGTTAAGTCTGAATCTTTACATGCATTACTGTGCAATGGAAAACCGGGTAAGGCATTTGGGGAGACTCTTAACAGAGACCTGGACATGAGAACCACTCTTTCTGATTTTTACTGCACATTTGGACTTGGGCACACAGATGTTTGAATAAAGATCGACTATCAATGTGTCTAAATGTGCCTACTCCTTGGGAGCTAATTGGTATTTCCCAGTCCTATTATTACTGCCAATCTGTTGCCCTCGTGAAGATACTTTGCAACTGAAACCTACATGGGGTTTATAAATACACATTTTAAATTTGCAGCTTGGTGACAGCCCAAGTTTTTTAATGAGCAGGCAGAGATGAAACACTGGTGTTTGCCAACGGAGCCAGATGTTTGGGTTGAAACAAGGACTTATTGTACATAAGAAATGGTCCCTGTTGGCAACTCTAAGACAGAGACAACACTATGTAAAAGAGAGGTTCTTTTGGTAATTCTGCAAGGAAGAACTTCCAATAATACTGTATCAGGATCAGAATCAGAATCAGAATCATCTTTATTTGCCAAGTATGTCCAAAAAACACACAAGGACTTGTCTCTGGTAATTGGAGCGGCTCTAGTACCACAACAGACAGTCAATTGACAGAGAACACTTTTGAGACATAAAGACATTGAGAAAAACAGTCACTGAGCAATAAAGGGTTGCTAGTTATCTGGTAATGCCGGTACATTATTTTATTTACATTTTTTTTTTTTGACAATTGTGCAAAAGGTGCAGAGTCCTCTAGCACTTAGAGCAGTTCGAATGACTAATATTACAATAGTCCGGTGCAATGACCATTGTGCAAAGGGCGCCAAGACTTCAAGCTTCTCCTCCAGGTAAAATGCATGCTCTATAGTGTTTAAGTCTGGAGCTTGACTTAGCCAGTCTAAAACCTTTGACTTATTTTGCTGTGATGAAATCCTTTATTGTTTAGGCAGTGTGTTTTATCAACTGCTACTGTTTTCCTTGACCTACATGTCTGTTAGTACACCTTTTGGACATTTCAAATGGTTGTAATGGCTATTGCCAATGTTTGCAATGGCTCTAATTGAGTTTGCATTTTCTATAATCTTCACAATTGCTCGTTTCTCCCCAAAGAAAGCTCTATGGTTTTCATGTTGGTTACGCATTAAACTAGTAGGAATGTAGTCTTCGCAGGATAAACCAAACTCTAAAACTGAACTTAGACATGAAGTGCCATATTTTTAATCAATGCAATTGGACACACTTGAATAACAAAACACACCCGTTTCATGTTCCAATATTTTTGCTGACATGAACAATTTGAAGATTTGAGCAAAAGGTGTCATCTTCTAAGTTGTATGGCATATCCAGATCGAAACACCGGGAAATAAAAGCTGGAATGTTCAGGTCTTGCCTCATTTTCATTTAATGTCAAACTCACATATTTAAGTCTGGAGCACAATAATGGAATTTATATCATCGTTTTAATACTTTGGAAGCAGAGTGAAGGTCTATTGACAGATGACATCCAATAGTGCATGGCATTGGATTACAGCAAACTAATTCAGTGATCCGCCACTATATAGCGGTCCATCGCTCACGACCAAGCAACAAGAATTTTTTAAGCTATCGGAAAGCCGCAGTTGTAATGCAATTTTCAGCTGTTTATTGAACAGGAGAACAGTGAAATACATAAAGAGAAGGAGCACATTCACACAGGAGCTTGCCGTTGGACACAGCTCATGCCTGGCCACTCAAATGGCCACTTACCGACATGAAATTTTGACCTATTGCGGGTGGGTCTGGAATGTATCCCCCATGATAAACGGGGTTCATTGAAAAAGCACCTAAATATTCACTACCAGCAAAATCAATGATGGAACTGCAGCACAACTTTGATTGTTACAGCTGCAGAGGCTTCATCCAGCTCTGAAATGTGTTCAGATTAAATAAGAACTGCAACAAAATGTAGTACTACTCGTAGAAGGATTTGAGCACTGCAGGTAAAGCTCAGATTGCATCGTGGGAAAAAAACAAAACTGTAAATGTTGATAAATTTCACATGGTTTGTCATGCAGTTTGTCTGCAAATGCCACAAATGACCATGGCATGTAAATTCACATAACTACCTCTTCGATTTTAGCGGAACAGTACCAAACCAAATGTGGTGTGAGCCGTCAAGTCTCAAATCGTTACCTTTGACTATTTACTACAGGCAATTTAGTCATGCAATGCAAACTGGAATTTAAACTAATGCAAATCAGTTTCCTTGATTTGTTTGTGTTAGTTGTGTCACCAGCTAAGCTAAACAATGTTACTTCTTGGACATGGCGATACCAAGCCAACTTCTGATGGTCAATTGGAAGTCACGTGATTTGGTTTCTGTGAAACAAATGAGTAACAATTCCCCTTGAGTAGATCTCATGAATCAGAATTATACTTTCCTTTCCTCTAGAGACACAGAGAAACAAAGGCAATTTGAGGTAAAACGAGTAGATCTAGTTCTTGATCCTAGCAGCAGCAAAGCCATTCCCATGGCCCTCTCTTTGGCATGGCGTTGGGCCCACAGAGCAGCTGTGAATACCCTCACTCTGTATGTTCTCCCCGTGCCTGAGTGGGTTTTCTCCGGGCACTCCGGTTTCCTCCCACATCCCAAAAACATGCATGAATTGGAGACTCTAAATTGCCCGTAGGTGTGAATGTGAGTGCGGATGGTTGTTTGTTTGTATGTGCCCTGCGATTTGCTGGCAACCAGTTCAGGGTGTACTACGCCTCCTGCCCGATGACAGCTGGGATAGGCTCCAGCACGCCCGCGACCCTAGTGAGGAGAAGCGTCTCAGAAAATGGATGGATTCCAAATGCAAGATTCTTGCATTAGACTGTTCATTAACAAAGTCTGGAGTGATGAGGGCTACGAAAAAGGAATCTGTTTAGTCTTAGACATGTGACATCATTAAAGATCAAAATGTGTTTGACAATGTCATACAACTTCTACAGATTCTAGACATGGGGGTGGCATGGCTCAGGTGGAAGAGTGGTCATCTCCCAATCTCAAGGTTGTGGGTTCGATCTGAGCCCTTGTGACCATGTCAAAGTGTCCTTCAGCAAGATACTGAAGCCCTAGTTTCTCCTGATGCGACACAATCCGTCAGTGAATGAAGGGACAGTGTTATAGTGCCTTCACTCTGGATATATTCTTCAGATGGGAGAAGGCAGTTTTAGTAATTGATTTGATATGACTGTTAAAAGTCAGGTCGGAATCTATCACTAGACCAAGGTTTCTGACTTGGTCTTTGATTATTAAAGAGAGTGACTCCAGGTATTTACTAACAGCAATCCTCTTTTCTTTAGTCTCAAAAACAATTGTCTCAGTTTTGTTGTGGTTTATTCATACATTCATTCATTCATCTTCCGTTCCGCTTATCCTCACTAGGGTCCCGGGCGTGCTGGAGCCTATCCCAGCAATCTTCGGGCGAGAGGCGGGGTATACCCTGAACTGGTCGCCAGCCAATTGCAGAGCACATATAAACAACCATTCACGCACACATTCGCGCACACACATTCACACCTACGGGAAATTTAGAGTCGTCAATCAACCTACCACGCATGTTTTTGGGATGTGGGAGGAAACCGGAGAAAATGCAAACTCCATACAGGCAGTGCTGGGATTTGAACCCCGGTCCTCAGAACTGTGAGGCAGATGTGCTACCAGTCGTCCACCATGCCGCCTGTTGTGGTTTATTTGAAGAAAATTAATTATTATTATTATTTATTTATTTATTTAGTTCAGTTGAACTAGTCATCTGGAGATACTGCTAGATATAAATGTGTGTCATCTGCATAACCATCCATCCATCCATTTCCTGTACCGCTTACAATCACTAGCTATCCCAGCAATCTTCGGGCGAGAGGATTGACACCTTTCCAGAGTCAGTATTCAACCTTATATCATTTAGCACTTTGATAAGAGCAGATTCTGTACTTGATGAGTTCGGAAACCTGATTCAAATTTGTCAAAAAGTCCATTTAAGTTCAAGAAATTGCTAAGTTGATTAAAAAGAGGCGGCACGGTGGATGACTGGTTAGAGCGTCAGCCTCACAGTTCTGAGGACCCGGGTTCAATCCCCGGCCCCGACTGTGTGGAGTTTGCATGTTCTCCCCGTGCCTGCGTGGGTTTTCTCCGGGCGCTCCGGTTTCCTCCCACATCCCAACAACATGCATAAATTGGAGACTCTAAATTGCCCGTAGGTGTGACTGTGAGTGCGAATGGTTGTTTGTTTGTATGTGCTCTGCGATTGGCTGGCAACCAGTTCAGGGTGTACCCCGCCTCCTGCCCGATGACAGCTGGGATAGGCTCCAGCACGCCCGCGACCCTAGTGAGGAGAAGTGGCTCAGAAAATGGATGGATGGATGGATGATTAAAAAGAACTCAACAATCTTGGCTATAAAAGGCAGATTTGAGATGGGTCTATAGCTTGCTAACATGGAAGCGTCCAGTGTTCTATTTTTTTAGAAGAGACTTATGGACAGCTACTTTAAGAGCTTTAGGAAACTCACCTGACTGAAGTGAGCAATCGATTATTTGCTGCAAATCAACCAGCAACAGCTTTGAAAAAGTCAGATGGTATTGAGTCAAGACAGCTCTTTGATGGTTTTAGCTGCTGAATCGTTTTCCCTACAGTTTCTTGCTCAATTGTATCAAATTCTGACATGGTAATAGAGTTTTTCCTGGGTGGCTTCAGATGTAGTATCATTTTATCATTTTGATTATATTTAACCTGATGGATTTGTATTTTTTTCACTAAAATAATCAAATTCATTGCATTTATCTGCTGTTAGGAGTTCTGGAGCTATCTGATAAGATAAAAAAAAAAAAAAAAAAAGACAAGATTAAAAAAAGAACTGATTCAATTGCTTCCGCTTATGATATTCAAATAAAGCATTTTGGTATAGAATAAACCCCTTACAAAAGGTACTACGCATGTTGATACTGACTGGAGAGAATGCTTGTATAAGGCATACAGTTCTCAGGAGAAGTAGTGTTAACTTATTAGACAAGACAATAATTGAATGGGTACAAATCCAGCTAAAACACAGTATATGGCGTACCGACTTCCTACTTGTGAAAAAATATTACACGAATTACAGTGTGAAATAAAAAAAATATCAATCCATTTTCTGTACCGCTTTTTCCTCACAAGTCTTGCGGGCATGCTGGAGCCTATCCCAGCTATCTTCGGGCGAGAGACCCTGAACTGGTCGCCAGCCAATCGCAAAAAAATATATCTGGTAAAATCATTCTCTTTTTAGAGTTATTTGAAAAGCAAAAAAACAACGACAAGTCAGAGGTTAGAACACCTAGTGAAGATCAAAAGTTTCTATCAGGACCAGCCCTCTGGTACGCCTTCCTGTGGCCTGATGGTTGTTTTGGCAAATATTACCATATCAAAAGGGGGGAAAACATCAAAATACATACTATAGAATGCACAAAGTATGAGCTTAGATGTTTGAGGTACAAAACAAAATGACCTTGAAAAAGTAGCCAGTAGAGACAGTATTAGCTTATTGGAATTCCAAACCTGCTTAAGGAAGATTACAATTGTTGTTGTTTTTTGTATGTTTTTCTTCTTCCCTCTTGGCTTCCCTTGCAGTTGTGAAACAAAAATATGATTGTGGTAAATGCAACCAAGATTCAAGCATACCCTACATTAGAACATTAAATGATGTTGAAACTATTAAATGAAATTAACATACAAGGATGCAGTTTCATCAAAATAAAATTGACACTACTACTCTTATTCAATCTGCGCTTGACACAGTATCATACAAGGCAAGGTGGTACACAGAGTTCACTGGTCAAAAGGCAAACTGGCTCGCATCCATCCTGGGTTAGATTCAACTAGTGATAGATGTCGACAAGGGACAGCTGATCTCACACGTTTTGGAACTCTGTGTTCCTTTCAAGTTTGGCAATCACCTCTATTCAAATCAGTCCCTAACCAACTTTCTCCCATCTCCCGACTGCATCTCTGGAGCTCAGCCACAGTTATCTTTGGGTTCTTCTTTACCTCTCTCACCAAGGCTCTTCTCCCCTGATTGCTCAGTTTGGCCGGACGGCCAGCTCTAGGAAGGGTTCTGGTCATCCCAAAAGTCTTCCATTTAAGGATTATGGAGGCTACTGTGCTCTTAGGAGCCTTACGTGCAGCAGAATTGTTTTGTAACCATGGCCAGATCAGTGCCTTGCCATGATTGTCTCTGAGCTCTTCAGGCAGTTCCTTTGACCTCATGATTCTCATTTGCGCTGACATGCACTGTGAGCTGTAAGGTCTTATATAGACAGGTGTGTGGCTTTCCTAATCAAGTCCAATCAGTATCATCAAACACAGCTGGACTCCAATGAAGGTGTAGAACAATCTCAAGGATGATCAGAAGAAATGGACACCACCTGAGTTAAATAGATGAGTGTCGCAGCAAAGGGTCTGAATACTTATAGCTGTATGACATTTCAGTTTTTTTTTTTTTTTTTAATAAATCGGCAAAAAATTCAACAATTCTGTTTTTTTCCTGTCAATATGGGGTGCTGTGTGTACATTGAAGAAAAAAATTAACTTAAATGACTTTAGCAAAGGCGGCACGGTGGCCGACTGGTTAGAGCGTCAGCCTCACAGTTCTGAGGACCTGGGTTCAATCCCCGGCCCCGCCTGTGTGGAGTTTGCATGTTCTCCCCGTGCCTGCGTGGGTTTTCTCCGGGCACTCCGGTTTCCTCCCACATCCCAAAAACATGCATTAATTGAAGACTCTAAATTGCCCGTAGGTGTGACTGTGCGTGCGAATGGTTGGTTGTTTGTTTGTATGTGCCCTGCGATTGGCTGGCAACCAGTTCAGGGTGTACCCCGCCTCCTGCCCGATGATACCTGGGATAGGCTCCAGCACGCCCGCGACCCTAGTGAGGAGAAGCGGCTCAGAAAATGGATGGATGGATGGACTTTAGCAAATGGCTGCAAAATAACAGAGTGAAAAATTTAAGGGGGTCTGAATACTTTCCGTACCCACTGTATATCATTTCTTACCTCTATTGACTAGAGCAGTTCTTGTATGGCACTGGAAGTGAATGTATGAAAAGAAGAGGGGCACAAGTACATAAAAAGGTTGAAGGAAAAAAGCAATCTGTCCATCCATCTGCTCCCCTTGTCTTCCTCATGCCTTTGTCGAACACTATTTCAATTCTCGAACCATATTTCACATCAACCCACTAATCTTCACCCTGTCTCTTAATCGATGATTCACCTTTAATCTGTGAGCAGGTGTGTTTATTTTCCACACGTGGTTTAGCTCCCATCACTTTATCTCTCTGCATTGCTGACACAGTTATGTTAACCTTAACACACAAATGTTCTGTGGCTTTCAATCTAAGTTTATTGAAGAAAGAATATATAGGCAGTAGGCCTATGTGTGCTTATGAACTTTATGGTAGCACCACAGGCACAAGCAATTTATACTGTTGTGAAAAAGTATTGGGTCCCTTTGCAAATGGTTCTATTTTTGCAGATGTAGTTTCCCCACTTTGTTTAAGATCATCAAACAAATATAACCCAAGTGATCTTAAAATGCTGTTTTTAAAATGGTGATTTAATTTATTAAGGGGGAAGAAAAAACCTATTTAAAGTTACCTGTCCCTGTGTGGAAAAAGTAATGTTCCCCTAAACTTAACTGGTTGGGCCAACTGAAATCAGAAGTTGAAGAAGAAACTGAATACTTACTGGTATGTTTTGGATATTTTTCGTGCTGCAGAACCCAAGCACGCTTCAGCTTTAGGTCACAAACGGATGGCTGAACACTCTCCTTCAGGATTCATGAGACCAGCACACTACCACCACCATGTTTGACTGTTGGTATGATGTTTTTTTCCCTGAAATGCTGTGCTACATTTACACCAGATGTAACGAGACACACACCTTCCAAAAAGCTCAACTTTCATCTAGTCAGTCCATAAAATATTCTCCTAAAAATCATTCAGATGTTTTTTGCAAAAGTAATACAAGCAACTTTATGTTTTTTTTGGTCAGCAGTGGTTTTAATCTTGGAACTCTGCCATGGATGCCATTTTTGCCCAGTCTCTTCCTTATTGTTGTGTCATGAACACTGACCTTAATTGAGGCGAGGGAGGGCTGCAGTTGTTTAGAAGCTGTCCTGAGTTCCTTTGTGGCCTGCTGGGTGAGTCATTGCTGTTCTCTTGGGCAATCTTAGTAGGCCAGCCACTCTTGGGAAAGTTCACCACTGTTCCACCTTTTCTCCATGTGAGGATAATGGCTCTACCTATGGTTTGCGAGAACCCTAAAGCTTTAAAATGGCTTTTGTAATCCTTTCCAGAGTGATAGATGTCAATTACTTTACTGGACTGGATGCCAATCAATTGCATGCCACATATAGACATACAACAACAATTTAAAGTCTTCAATTAACCTAAAAAGCAGGAGGAAACCAGAGTACCCAGAGAAAAGACAAGCTTGGGGAGGCCATGCAAACTCCACACATGAAGGGCAGACCCCGGGTTAAAACCATTAATCTCTGAATTGTGAGGCGGAACATGTGTACCAGTCAACCACTGTCCCACGAACTCTGAATTGAGACACCTGGCCATTACACTTGAAAAATATTTGGAGCCTACATTGTGTCCAAGATGACAGATTGCTGAAGTCAAATATTTACATACAAACCCTAATTCCAATGAAGTTTGCAGACTTTGTGTAAAACAAATGAATACAGAATGACTTCGGACGTTCCGCCACCCTGTGCTTCAGGGAGACATGGCTTTGTGACATGGCACAACACGCTGAAACCTGGACTCACCACGCATGTTTGCTTCATTCATTTTCGCCTTGTTCCCATTCACCCGACCCCCCCACCCACCACCAGGCTAACACAAACTGCACTGCAAACGCTGGCTGACCAAGTAAACTAACTTGAAAATAAGCACCCATATTAACTTCTCATTATTCTTGGGGACTTTAACAAAGCAAAACTCAACCATGAACTCCCTAAATATAAGCAGCACATTGACTGTCCCACCAGGGAAAACAACATGCTAGACCACTGCTATACCACACTGAAGGAATCGTACTGCTATTCTATTCCCCGTTCAGCTTTGGGCTCGTCTGATCCCTGTTTAAGTCATTTAATACCAACATAGAGGCACAAACTTAAATGTGCGAAGCCTGTGGTGAAAGCAATGAAGAAGTGGACCAATAATGAGGTTAGATTGCACAGATTGGAGTGTCTTTTAAACATCAACTGGCAGCTTGGATGTACTGTATATATGGACACTATTACATTCTATATAAGCTTCTGTGAAGACGTATGTGTATCAACAGAGACATTTCGCACGCTCAACAACAACAACAACAACAACTTGTGGTTCACTGCCAAACTTTGCCAGGCTAAAGAGGACGCCTATTGGAGTGGGGACAGAGCCCTGTACAATTGAGCCAGAAAACAGTTGACAAAGGAGATTATTAATTATGCAGAGAAGATGGAAAACCAGTTTTCTGCTTACGACTGTGTCAGTCTGGCGTGGATTACAATCAATAACCAACTACAAGCGACCATCCCCCCAAGCGGAGAACAATAAACAACTAAGCGGATGACAACTTGAACACCTTCTCCTGCAGATTTGAAAAGGACACTTTGACAGCCCGCACTCATCCAGCTGTAGCACTGACGACCACCATCACACCTCTGACTGACTCCCCTTTCTGCATTGACCATCCACGAACAGGATGTGAGATGCATCTTCAAACAAAAAAAGCTGCCCAAAGAGGTGGGCTCTACCCCACACACAGTCCCCATCCTGCCTCAAAGTTTGTGTGCAAATGCCGCAGAGACTTCAAGAAATTTATGCAGTTTAAAGTGAGTAGCATGCAAAATCTTCTTGGACCTTCCACATCATGGTTACCACCTCTTCCAGCTCCTTCCTTCAGGTAGACACTATCAAACAATGCAAAGCAAAACTAGCAGACAGTCAAACAGCTTCTTCCCTCTTGCCATCAACCACTTAAACAGTTGACGATTGTACAATGCTGCCAATTTTGCACATCTCTGTTGAGACACTACTACATTATTCGTGCACTCACTGTAGTAGTCTCGTCACTCTACTCTACTACTATCTGCATAAGTGTCACTGTCTCAGTTTAATGCACTACTAATCACTTTAAACTGCTTAAATTTCTTGAGGACTCCACACCATTGGCACAGTTGTCATTGTATCAGCAATACCACATTACTGGTAACCTTTCATTGCTCAATGACACTCTGTTTTTATGTCCTAAAAGTATATGTTGTCACAGTGGCTTTCTGTTATCGTACTTGAGCGGCTCCAACTAGGGGAGACAAATTTCTTGTGTGTTTTTGACATACTCGACAAATTAAGATGATTGTGATTCTGATTCTGAATACAAAGATTTGCAAATCCTTTTCAACCTATATTAATTTAAATACACAACAAATAGAATATAGTCAATGTTCAAACAGATAAACTTTTTTTTTTTGCAAATATTCAATCATTTTGAATTTGTTGCCTGCAACATGTTTCAAAAAAGCTTGGACACGGGCAGTTTACCACTGTGTTACATCACCTTTCCTTTTAACAACACTCTGGGAACTGAGGACACAAACTGTTCAAGCTTTGTTGATGCAATTCTTTCCCATGCTTGCTTAATGTACAACTTCAATTGCTTAACAGTCCGGGGTCTCTGTTGCATTTTGCGCTTTATAATGCACCACATATTTTCAATCGGAGGTCTGGACTGCCGACAGGCCAATCTAGTATTATTTCACTCTGAACCCACACTGTTGCAACATATGCAGAATTTGGCTTTACCATTGTATTGATGAAATAAGTAGGAACATCCCTAAAAAAGACGTTGCTTGGATGACATGTTGCTCCAAAACCTGTATGTACCTTACAGCATTCATGGTGCCTTCACAGATGTACACGTTGCCCATGCCATGGGCACTAACACACCCACATACCATCACAGATGCTGGCTTTGGAATTTTGCGCTGATAACAATCTATATGGTCTTTTTGCTATTTGGCTTGGAAGACAAGACGTCCATGATTTCCAAAAACAGTTTGAAATGTGGACTCGTCAGACCACAGCACACTTTTTCACTTTGTGTCAGTCCAAGCCGGTTGCATTTTGGGGTCCTGTTGAAACATGGCTTTCACTTTTCATGGTACAGTTTTAACTTTCATTTGTAGATGTAGCGACGAAGTGTGTTAACTGACAATGGTTTTCTGAAGTGTTCCCGAGCCCATGTGGCAATATCCTTTACACAATCATGCCTGTTTTTAATGCAGTGCTGCCTGAGGGATCAAAGGTCACGGGCATTCAATATTGGTTTTCGGTCTTGCCACTTCTCCAGCTTCTCTGAATCGTTTGACGATATTACGGACCGTAGATGATGAAATCCCAAAATTCCTTGCAATTGTAAATTGATAAACATTGTTCTTAAACTGTTGGACTATTTGCTCACGCAGTTGTTCACAAAGTAGTGAACCTTGCGCCATCCTTGCTTGTGAACAACAGAGCCTTTCGGGCATGCTCCTTTTATACTCAATCATGACATTCACCTGTTTCCAGTTAACATGTTCACCTGAGGAATGTACCAAATAGGTGTTTGAGTGGGTTTTTTTGCCCCAATGTTTTTGGAATGGAACAAATTCAAAATGAGAGTATTTGCAAAAAAAAAAACGTTCACCAGTTTGACCATTAAATATATTGTCTTTGTAGTGTCCTCAATTAAACATAGGTTAAAAAGGACTTGCACATCAACGTTTTACAAAATGTCCCAACTCCATCGGAAATGGGGTTTGTATTTTTTGTTTGTTGGTCAGCTGGTTACAAAAAATAATGAGGTGTTCTTGTTTTTTTATTATTTTGTTGGTGGAAGCTGATGCCTACTTTGAAAGTAGAGCTCAAAGGGTGAAGGAAGAATAGATTACATTTTGGAGCTGTTCCAGATAGAGATGCAGATCCAAGATCTTGTTTCCAGAAATTTGTTGTGAATAATACATAACTATTTAATAAAATTCACACTTTTTAAACATTGCATAAATGTGTTATGTTGTGCTATAATCAGCAAAGTTAAAATATTTTACCCTTCAACATATTTAATTACTTGTCTGTTGGTAGCAAGTAGCAGTGGCACGAACTGGAATGCAATGATTTAGCCATAATACAAAGCCTAGGAATCTTTCCCTTCACAGTAGGCTACTTCAATTCCACTCCCTTAACTCATTTGGTCTCACATCACTGCTGCCCCCTCTTTGAACAATACTATACATGCTAGCGTATTCATTCATCATACCATCCCTGTGCTGTGCTCCAACTGATTGTTGAATCTCCACAGTGGGAGCATCAAGGCCAAACAGCTGCTAGCAGTAAAAGCAGACTAAACAACCTTGCAGGCTAATGTGAGCCTTGTCCAACAATGGGAGGTGAGGTGCCACTCAAGGAGGAGTGAGAGTTTGACTGTGGACAATGATGCACAATCGATTGGCAAAGGCTGGTGGGGTCAAATAACATGGCCACATTGTACAAGCCTGTAACGTAATAACAGCGTATTTTGTAATAACGGCCCACAAGGTAATAAATTTGCCATTTTAAAATGTAATAGGCCAATAATGTAATAAAAGTCCTCAACCTACTGCATAATGTCCACCACATTTGGAGATAGTTTGAAAGGCTTGAAAGGCTAAGGAGCTAACTAGAAATAAGGCTAACCGTCAATTATTTTTAAAATATATATATATATATATCCCCTCCTTGAGCCGTCACCTTGTCGTGGTGGAGGGTTTTGGGTGTCCCAGTGATCCTAGGAGCTAAGTTGCTACAGAAGCTGGCTCTAGGGACGTGGAATGTCACCTCTCTGGCAGGGAAGGAGCCCGAGCTGGTGTGTGAGGTCGAGAAGTTCCGACTCGATATAGTCGGACTCGCCTCCACACACACCTGGGGCTCTGGTACCAGTCCTCTCGAGAGGGGTTGGACTCTCTTCCACTCTGGAGTTGCCCATGGTGAGAGGCGCCGAGCAGGTGTGGGTATACTTATTGCCCCCCGGCTCGGCGCCTGTACGTTGGGGTTCACCCCGGTGGACGAGAGGGTAGCCTCCCTCCGCCTTCGGGTGGGGGGACGGGTCCTGACTGTTGTTTGTGCCTTTGCACCAAACAGCAGTTCAGAGTACCCACCCTTTTTTGAGTCCTTGGAGGGGGTGCTGGAGAGCGCTCCCGCTGGGGACTCCATTGTTCTGTTGGGGGACTTCAATGCTCACGTGGGCAATGACAGTGAGACCTGGAAGGGCGCGATTGGGAGGAACGGCCCCCCCGATCAGAACCCGTGCGGTGTTCTGTTATTGGACTTCTGTGCTCGTCACGGATTGTCCATAACGAACACCATGTTCAAGCATAAGGGTGTCCACACGTGCACTTGGCACCAGGACACCCTAGGTCGCAGTTCGATGATCGACTTTGTGGTCGTGTCATCGGACTTGCGGCCGCATGTCTTGGACACTCGGGTGAAGAGAGGGGCGGAGCTGTCAACTGATCACCACCTGGTGGTGAGTTGGCTCCGATGGTGGGGGAAGATGCCGGTCCGACGTGGCAGGCCCAAACGTATTGTGAGGGTCTGCTGGGAACGTCTGGCAGAATCCCCTGTCAGAAGGAGTTTCAACTCCCACCTCCAACAGAACTTTGCTCATGTTCCGGGGGAGGCGGGGGACATCGAGTCCGAGTGGACCATGTTCCGCGCCTCCATTGCTGAGGCGGCCGACCGGAGCTGTGGCCGTAAGGTGGTCGGTACCTGTCGTGGCGGCAATCCCCGAACCCGTTGGTGGACACCAACGGTGAGGGATGCCGTCAAGCTGAAGAAGGAGTCCTATCGGGCCTTTTTGGCCTGTGGGACTCCTGAGGCAGCTGATGGGTACCGGCTGGCCAAGCGGAATGCAGCTCTGGTGGTCGCTGAAGCAAAAACCCGGGCATGGGAGGAGTTCGGTGAGGCCATGGAGAAAGACTTCCGGACGGCTTCGAGGAAATTCTGGTCCACCATCCGACATCTCAGGAGAGGAAAGCAGTGCACCACCAACACTGTGTATAGTGGGGATGGGGCGCTGGTGACCTCGACTCGGGACATTGTGAGTCGGTGGGGAGAATACTTCGAAGACCTCCTCAATTCCACCGACACGCCTTCCCATGGGGAAGCAGAGTGTGGGTTCTCTGAGGCGGGCTCTCCTATCTCTGGGTTTGAGGTCACCGAGGTAGTTAAAAAGCTCCTCGGTGGCAGGGCCCCGGGGGTGGATGAGATTCGCCCGGAGTTCCTAAAGGCTCTGGATGTTGTGGGGCTGTCCTGGTTGACACGCCTCTGCAACATCGCGTGGACATCGGGGACAGTGCCTCTGGATTGGCAGACTGGGGTGGTGGTCCCCCTTTTTAAGAAGGGGGACCGGAGGGTGTGTTCCAACTACAGGGGGATCACACTGCTCAGCCTCCCTGGTAAGGTCTATTCAGGAGTGCTGGAGAGGAGGGTCCGTCGGGAAGTCGAATCTCAGATTCAGGAGGAGCAGTGTGGTTTTCGTCCTGGCCGTGGAACAGTGGACCAGCTCTACACCCTCGGCAGGGTCCTCGAGGGTGCATGGGAGTTCGCCCAACCAGTCTACATGTGTTTTGTGGACTTGGAGAAGGCGTTCGACCGTGTCCCTCGGGGAGTCCTGTGGAGAGTGCTTCGGGAGTATGGGGTACCGAACCCCCTGATACGGGCTGTTTCGTCCCTGTACGACCGGAGTCAGAGTTTGGTCCGCATATCCGGCAGTAAGTCGGACTCGTTCCCGGTGAGGGTTGGACTCCGCCAAGGCTGCCCTTTGTCGCCGATTCTGTTCATAACTTTTATGGACAGAATTTCTAGGCGCAGCCGAGGCGTAGAGGGGGTCCGGTTTGGTGGCCTCAGTATTGCATCTCTGCTTTTTGCAGATGATGTGGTTCTGTTGGCTTCATCAAGCCGTGACCTCCAACTCTCATTGGAGCAGTTCGCAGCCGAGTGTGAAGCGGCTGGGATGAGAATCAGCACCTCCAAATCTGAGACCATGGTCCTCAGTCGGGAAAGGGTGGCATGCCATCTCCAGGTCGGGGATGAGATCCTGCCCCAAGTGGAGGAATTCAAGTATCTTGGGGTCTTGTTCACGAGTGAGGGAAGAATGGAACGGGAGATCGACAGGCGGATCGGTGCAGCGTCTGCAGTTATGCGGACTTTGTATCGGTCCGTTGTGGTAAAGAAAGAGCTAAGCCGAAAGGCGAAGCTCTCAATTTACCGGTCGATCTTCGTTCCTACCCTCACCTATGGTCATGAGCTGTGGGTCGTGACCGAAAGAACAAGATCGCGGATACAAGCGGCCGAAATGAGTTTCCTCCGCAGGGTGTCCGGGCTCTCCCTTAGAGATAGGGTGAGAAGCTCGGTCATCCGGGAGGATCTCAGAGTAGAGCCGCTACTCCTCCGCATTGAGAGGAGCCAGATGAGGTGGCTGGGGCATCTGATTCGGATGCCTCCCGGACGCCTCCCTGGTGAGGTGTTACGGGCATGTCCCACCGGGAGGAGACCCCGGGGACGACCCAGGACGCGCTGGAGAGACTACATCCTTCGGCTGGCCTGGGAACGCCTCGGGATCCCCCCGGAAGAGCTGGATGAAGTGGCTGGGGAGAGGGTAGTCTGGGCGTCCCTGCTGAAGCTACTGCCCCCGCGACCCGACCCGGATAAGCGGTAGAGAATGGATGGATGGATGGATATATATATATATATATATACATTGTGTGCGCGCGTGTGTGTGTGTGTCTGTGTGTGTGTGTGTACCAGGCCAATAATTCGGTGCTGTTCCCCATTCAAGTGATGATGGTACCTGACGGTGAGTTCTCCAGCCACTGTGCAGGTGTAAAAGTTTTTTTTTGTTTCATCAATTTGAAAGGTAGTTTAAAGTCTCTCATGTACAGTAGCTGAGGTGGTGTTCGTGCTAGCAAGCTGTTTTGACCACAGTTTAAATTTGGTGGAACCAGGACAGGTCCTAACTCACCACTCCTGTCTTTCTGATCAAAGCAGACTCAAAAAACTGAATCACATTAAGGATTCAATGTCAGAATGATGGAAGCATATCCACGTAATGTTTGTGATCAAAACATGAATGTGGCTGACCTGTGAGTGCAATATGTCCAGTTAGCCTTCAGTAATGTTTAAACTACTATTCTTGACATCATAAGGGAAGTATAATATTTAGATTTCCAATTTGAGTTTTGATATTTATTTTGGGAGTTTTGAGAGGACTGCTTTGTGGGAGGCCTATGATGGTACAGTAGATTCACCACCATCAGTTTCCCATAGCAACCAAACCTACAGGCATTGCTGAGCTTCTTCCACTGGTGTTATTTTTATCACAGCATGTTTATTTGAAACACCTAAATATTTGCATATTTTTGACAATAGCGGCTAATTTATCAATCCTGTCATAGTTTGAAATGACCTTTTTAACATGTTCCGTTTCATGCTTGAGTCACTGACAGTGAAGTTGTTCACTCGCCTGACTTCCATTAGAAAAAGATTACAACAGAAAATAAGTTTCATTAAAAAAATAAAATTATGAAAGGAGATAAAAAAGTAAAAAATAAGCTACAAAATAAAGTTCAAATGAGACAGGAGAAAAATGTTACAGTGCAGAAGGATCGTACTTTTTTTTCATCATTCCACCTTTGAAAGAATAATATGGTTGACATAGAAGTTTTCAAAAAACACTGAATATCTTTAAATGTTTCTGTTTACCGTTTTATGATCTTTACTTAATACTACTATGACATCAAATTGATGGGCCAAAGTTGCAGTTGGTAATAGTTAAATTATTTGCGACAGTCCTAGACAAGTACAGGCGACTTCAGTTTACTTTTAAGGCACATTAAGAAATGATGTATTCAAAGCTGGAACACAAAATATTTGGTTGCACCAATGAATTATGTGCAAAGTACAAACAAGTGTTGCATAGTAGAAGGACAGTGGTGAGGTGACCGGGGAGAGAACCTGGGAACTGTGGGTGTGAAAGAACAGATAATAACTGGTAGACATGGACGAGTGGCAGTGTGTATCTGGTTTGTGAGTGAGTGCCAAAAATTGACAAATTTAACGTGTGAGAGCTTGCCACAGATGGAAGACAACGAGGACAGAAGAGAAAAGGGTGAGTGATGTGGATAGAGGGCAGGTGAGAAATGGAAGATTGTATTTAAAATAAAATACAACTACTGTGTAAATTAGCCGTTAAATTAAGTGATTCAAAACATCATACCAACAAGATTAGCCCAGCTTGACAAGGGAATTTCAGGTGCTTGTTATGGAAATGTCTCCACCAGGAAGAAAAGGAAGAGAAATCAATAAAACTGTACAAGTAGTGATTTGGCCCTCATTCCATTGGCAAAACCCATTAGGAAAAGGGATTAGACGTGAGAGATCTTTTAAAAACAGTAAAAAAAAAAAAAAAAAAAAAAAAGCTAATTAATAAAAAAGGGACTTGAAATTTGCTAATTCATGTCAGAACTGTTGGGGAAATTAAATGTATTGGAACTGCACTATTTCTGTTTTCAGCTACAGTAATAATAAAAAAGTTGTGTTGTGCAGCATAGAACACAAAACTAAAGATTGATGATGTAAAGATATCTTTATATCTATACTTCCATGTTCCTAGTGCTAGTGAGAGCATATCACACATTAAAACATCCAGTTCAGTCAATTAAAGACCCACAACATTGAGTTGAACAAATTTGACATTTTGAATTTGCTTGGCATTTTCAGTAGACCTGGGACTGTGAAAATAGAGTAGCTGTTGGTTCTAGAAGAAAAAATAACCCTGTTATACTGTTTAGATTGTTGAGCTCCCTCTGTATCGTGCCACAATACCAGAGCCGAAGCAGAAGTGGTGTTTCCACTGGCACTACCTTTATAAAAAGTGACTTTGATGGTGGAGAGCTGCTTGTTTTTTTCATTCTTCAATGTCTTATCCTATCAGCGGTATGATGCTGCCACCCTGCAATCATTCACAAGTACTCAAGCTATGGATTTTTTTCTACTCACTCTTGCGGCATGACAGTTAGCGATACATAGAAGAGGCCAGAACATCAATATCCATTTTAATATGTGCACTTACACCACCAAAGGTTGTGTAGGAGTTGAGATATTCCGTGATCGTATCTTGCATAATGCATAAAAGGCAGATTCTATATTATGACAAAGGAATATTTGGGCAACTTTGAAAGTTATAAGAAAACTTCTATTTCAAAATAAAAGTTGTTACCTTAGGAAGTTTATTCAACTAGAATAATGTTGAAATTTGATTTCACTCACATATGTAAATGCAACAGTAAGACTTTCAGCCAGTGATTACGGGAACGCCAACTACAGAAGATGCATGACATCAGCGTCAGCGTCTGATGTATAAAATACACTGATACTAACCCCAAAGATCACCTGGGGAAAAAAAGGCAGATAAATGCAGTTTTAAAACATGCTTCTTTCTACAGATTTGACATATCTTCATTTAATTTTGTCAGTATACGTTTAAGGTACACATTTCTGCTCGTAATTTTACTCATTTATTCTAAATTTTTTCCTCATTAGATTGTGACTTTATTCACAGAATATAATTTCATATAAAAAGAATGTATTTCTCATAGTAGTCTCTTTCTTGGTTTTGGCAATAGTACGTAATATTGTACAGTCAACGTATTATTTTATTATTTATTATACAGTACATACAATTACCATGTCAACATTTGTTGTGTTGTGACATGAACTTACAGTAACTTTCAGTGAACAATATTTCTTTTAAAGCACAGATATAAATTGTTCATATTTATGAAAGAAGAAGGAGGTCTTTGGCATTGAAAATGTCATCTTTTTTTTTTTTTTTTGCTAGATAGTCTATCGGATAGGGTCACAGTGACCTTAACAAGCTCCAACTGACATTTATTGCAGCTTTTAAAGAACAATATGATGTATTACCAAGCTGGTATCTTTTAGGTCATTTCAACTATTCACACTTGTTGGGGTAGACAATATTGAGAAATTATGTCATAACACACTATATTAAGTTGATGTTGGAGTCTAAACAAATAATAAAATACAATTGTGACATGTTTCCAAGATCACATTGAGTGTGGAGAAAAGAGTGTTTTGGGGAGGTCGTGGTGACTTATTGGTAGAACCTTGTTACTGATACGGGGAATTTATGGGGAAAGTTTTAATACTGCTAGCAAGATTTGCAATGTCACCTCATTCACTCATCCCTCCCTATCCCTCAAGTCACTCACCAAAGCCATGCCTCTGACTGACGTGTACGAGCACAATTTTCAAACGTGGCCTTTCATAATGCCATACAATTATGAAAGTGAAAAGTTGTGATAAATAGTCACAGAGAACAGCGCTAGCAGTGCTCTCAATACTAAAAAAGCCACTGCTGCTATGTTAGTAGCATGACTTATTCGTAATAGAGTGTTATTATAACACAAAATGTTATCGTCATGCCGGTTCGTATTCCTACCCGAGCGCATGTCATTGTTCTGTCCCTGGGCAAGCCACTTGCCCACATTGCCAATGAATGAATGTGGTTGGATATTTGTTGATGGTCGCTTCCATCAGACTGCTCCAGGGCAGCTGTTGCTACTACACAAGTAGCTTACCATCATCAGGGTTTGACTGTGGAGTGAATGAATAGTGTGTGGAATTGTTGTTATTATTATTATTACTATTATTATTATTATTACCATATTTTCCGGACTATAGAGAGCATTGGAATATAAGCGGCGCCCACTAAATGTGTAGGATATATATTTTTTTTTACATTAGCCGCACCAGACTATACGCCGCGGATATATACGTTGTGAAATTAGATATTTACAGAGAAAGATTTTATAAATGTATATTTACATACCTTAATTGTTTACAAACAGTGCCTGTAATACAGCAGTGAAAAGGCTCAAACATAAGAGAAAAGTCATTGTTTTTATTCATACTCCTCCTTTTCACTAAAACCACTGAAGTCGTCTTCTTCAGTGTCGGAGTTCAAAAGGATCATCTTCGCATGCAGCCAGTTTTTGTGAACGATTTCTCGCCGCTGGTCATCCAAGCCTCCCACTCACCTTGGAGTGCTTCTTTAAAAGCACGATTCACACTGATGTCCAGTGGCTGCAAAAACTTTGTTGTACCCCCAGGAATCACAGCTGGAATTGAGTTTGATCTCTTGATGGCTGCTTTCACAGAATCTTTTATATTAGCCCTCATACTGTCCCAAACAAGCAATGCTTTTTTCCAGTGAAAAAATCCAACAGCTGCAGCAGCTTTATTTCCCTCGTATACGCTTTTCTTCTTGTACTTTCCATGATGAGGGTGTGAAAAATAAAACAAATATTTTGCGTGTCGTGCTGCGTTTTGCGTTGAGTGCGCCAATAACTAGCGTCGTCTTCTTCTACATGCTGGAGGTATCTGCGCATGCCCAAACCCGAGTGCATTATGGGAAACGGTCATGTTTTAAGCATTACATTCGAACAAGTTTGGCAGTCCGTTTAAACAAGTTGGGCCTGGCTTGTTTTTGCACCTATTGCGCTCCCTGATAGCCGTTAGCGAAAAACAAAAATCAATATTTTAGCCACATCGTTGCATAGGCCGCAGGGTTCAGAGAGCGGGAAAAACGTAGCGATTTATAGTCCGGAAAATACGGTAATTGTCAAACACAATTTTTGCTAATTCTGTGTGGCCTCTCAGCTATTTGAGGTCACTTCGCTCTGCTTCTGATTGCTACTATTATGTCCAGTTGTTAAAAAATATGAAATGGGCTTTTTTTTGTTTTTTTTCCCCCCAGAGGTGGATAATCCTTCCATTAAAATGAAAATGCTTTCAGGAAAGCCCCTGAAGCCCACGCTATCGCACCAGTGCGAGGCTGCGGGGTGTGCCCACAAGCGCACGGCAAATGATTGACTCCTCGTCAGTTACGTATTCCGTCTCTGATAGGTTCTTCTACAAAACAACATACGATTTGTAATATTTGCATTAATGTAGTGTATTCCTTTCAGCCATACACTTTCTGTTTTGTTTGCGTATGTAAACATGCTCGGCTGCCTTTCTCAGAGTCTGAAATGACACATAATATGACCTGCCATTTGAACCTTTTCAGGACCCTTTGCCCAGAATACCGGCTGTGCTTTCAAAGCCTCCTGCTGGGAACAAGATCGATTGGGAAAGCAGATGTGGCCACCAACAGTGTGAAAATGTTTGGCTAGTACTGAACAGCATCTGAAGGCATCCGACACTAAATTTTCTGCATCTCCCTGATAGGAGTAGACCTTGAGAAGGCATGAAAAACAATGTGTAAAACTTTTTCTCATGAGGATAAATGTTTTTGTTCATTGAGTGATGTGCAGTGTACTAAATAGATTAGCTGTGATCTCAAATAATCTTGAGAGACTCATCACAGCTGCCATGCGTGTGTATGGCAGGCACACTCTGTGTGGAAAACAAGTGAATTAAGAATTGAGTTGAGAAACAAGTACCATATTTTACATAAGGCGCACCGCATTAAAAGGCGCAGTCTCAGTTACGGGGTCTATTTCTGTATTTAACACATACCGTATTTTCACAACCATTAGGCGCACTTAAAAGTCTTAAATTTTCTCCAAAATGGACAGGGCGCCTTATAATGCGGCGCGCCTTATGTGTGCACCGAGTTCCAAAATATGTAAATGTTGTTGTGTGATGAGCGCTCCGCTTGACTGACTGGGAGCATTTCCTGCCGACACGTTGCTTATATAGAGGAAAGGCGGACGTAAAGGGGGAAGGGTGCGCGTGAAGGAGGACACTAAAGGCACGCCCCCAGTAGGTATATAGTGCCAGTATGTGCAAACAACATCAGTTTGGCTAAGGACCCCCGAAAATGGCACCTACAAAGAGACACGCTTACGAAGCACAGTTTAAACTGCCAGTTATGCGGAGGAACATGGTAATCGAGCAGCCGTGAGAGAATTCTAGATTAAAAAATCCATGATTCGCAAGTGGAGGAAGCAGGAAAACGAGCTTCACCAAGTCAAGAAGACGAAGCTGAGTTTCCGCAGAAACAAGGCGAGGTGGCATAATGGATTAATGAGCAAAGAACAGCCGGGAGAAGCGTCTCTACAGTCACCATTTGACTGAGGGCAATAACGCTTGCAGAAGAAATGAAAATCGAACATTTTCAAGGAGGTCCGTCTTGGTGCTTTTGTTTTATGAAACGGCGGCATCCATCCATCCGGGCAAGGACTACCGTGGCGCAGCAACTTCCTGTGTATTACAAGGAAAAGCTGTTTTTTTTTAATGTCACACACTTCATAATCTGTAGCATGAGTCACACGATTTAGATAAGAAAAGGTGTGCTTTCTGTCTTGATTATTCAAAGAGTATGAAAAATCCTAGAAGGAAAAGCAGGGTGACAAAATAGTAGATGAATCGATATCACGTATGAACAGTGCGATTGGTATCAACTTCCAGGTGCTGTCACTGATAAGACCTGAGGCATATAACCTCTTTTCTCCATGGACACCTCAAATCGCGCATCATTTACTCGTGGTGCAGCAAGAGAAAGAAGAGGAACCCCATCCAAGGAGAATTACAAGGACATCTTTCTGACAAGGCAAAGGAAGATTTTCCAGCTTCCCAACATCTGTCTCAACATGTCTGTGGCACTCAGAGAGCTGGTTTGAATTAGTGCAGTAATTTGGTATACGATGGGTACGAGGTAGTATGGTTCCTATAACAACACTAACAGTATGTACAGTAGAAATGTTTTAACCTTGACGGAACCGTTTGTTTCACATTTAGAATTTGTGTACTGTCTACAGAACAGAACCATAGACCCAGGTAATAAGAAAACAGAGTGACAAGTACTAAGCAAACTATTAATGTCCACATCTTAATTACTGAGAGGTCTGGCTGACATGAACACAGAGTATATATTGATATTGTAAGGGTAGTTTCCCATACTGAAGTTCAGCAATTTCAAGTGGTGAAAATCTTCTAGTGGCTGTAGCATACATGCAGAAAGATTAATAAAGTTCATAAATTAAATAAATAAATATAAATATACATCTATATTAATAAAGCTCAGTAATGCTGACATTAGTGAAGGTGCCAGTGGTGGATTTCTACCATTTAGCAGTGACAGTATAAACTAGGCACAAAGAGTATACTAATAATGTCTGTCCTGCCTAGAACTTCAGTAGGATTCATAACAACACCTTACCGCCATAGACACTTTATTTGTGCCTCATTTCTTTAACAGATTTTCTGCCCCTTTTCTGCCGTGCTGCACTATTTGCATATAGTGGCCACTCATGCCAGAGTAGCATCTGCTCCATTTGCACACTGATTGAGGAGTGTCTGTAACATTTGCACAACCATTGTCCCAGATTATCGCACTACTCGTCACTTTAAACCGCATACACTCCTTGAAGTCTCAGTGCCCTTTGCACAATGGTCATTGTACTGGACTATTGCGATATTAGCCATTCGAACTGCTCTAAGTGCTAGAGGACTCTGCATCTTTTTGCACAATTGTTGTTTGTTGTTGTTTTTTGTCAATGTCTTTATGTCTCCAAAGTGTTCTGTAAATTTACTGTCTGTTATACTAGAGCGGCTCCAACTACTGGAGACAAATTCCTTGTGTGTTTTGGACATACTTGGCAAATAAAGATGATTCTGATTCTGATTCTGATCAAATCAAATAAAACATGCCTGAACTTCTCAGGTGAGTAAATTATATATTGGGAGATTTATTGTGTTTTGATATGCATGGGATTTGACATTAACACAATGTCACACCGCGTATCCCAACCAAATTTCCCAGTCCTTGGAACTTTTTTCATGTTTGTAACTGGTCCGTGGTGCATTAAAAAAAAGTTTGCAGGGCCCTCGCAGCAATGCTTTGTCCACGAAGCCCAGTCTCTTCCTTATTGTTGAGTCATGAATACTGACCGTAACTGAGACAAGGGAGGCGTGCAGTTTTTTTTCCCCCCTACCTGTCCTGTTCAGCTCCATGGCCATGCAGAATGATGGCTCTGTATGCCTTTTGTGCTAGAACAGTTTTGTTGTGCAACTGGGGAGTTTGAAATGCTCCTTCTGCTTATTTTTAATTTTGTTTTTATTATTTTGATGTTTATTGAAAATGCAGCCAGACAGAAAAGGATTTTAGGGGACAGACAGAGGGACAGAACGGTCAAGGGGAATAGGGGTGCGAACCACAGCAGAACATTAGTTAGTCTAGATATTTGACCACAAGTAACGGGAGGCCAACAGTTCTTTAGATATTGCTGTGGGTTCCTTTGTGACCTTCTGGATGAGTTGTCACTGTGCTCTTGAGGTAATTTTTGGAAGAACGGCCACCCCTGGGAAGGTTCACCACAGTTCCATGTTTTCTCTACTTGAGGATAATGGTTCACACTGGCTTTACTGGACCCTTAAAGCTTCAGAAATGGCTTTGTAACCCTTTCCAGACAAATAGAAATCAATAACTGTATTTCTCATCTGTTCGTGAATTACTTTGGATTGTGCCCGCTCTTTGAGATCTTTTGGCCAAACGGTTCTATTTAAGTGCTTTCTTGATTGAACAGGTCTGGAGGTAATTAGGCTTGGGTCTGGTCAGTAAAAATTAACCAAAAAATTTGATTAGCCACAGTTAATTCATGATTTAACAAGGGCGAGCATTACTTTTTCACACAGGACCAGATACCTTTGAATTGTATTTTTTTCTTGTTTCCAATCTTTGATATTTACATTTGTTTGATGATTTTAAACAAAGTGGGGAAACTATGCAAAAATCAAATAATTTGAGAAGGTGGCCAATACGCTATCATGACACTGTATGTATTATATGTATTAAAATATGTATTAATGGAGACAAAAATATTTATCATTCCTTGAGAAATTAAGTATTGTCATAAAATGCCCTCTCTCATAATGGTACAAAAAGTGAAAAGAAAAATCCTGATTTTCACACAAATGTCATAGATTCTACCCTTGCCTGTGCCCCAACTCTCCACAATGTTAAGCAGAAATTGGTTGAGACGCTTTTGTGCAATATTTCTCACTAAAAAAATAAACTGATGAAAACAAGTGTATCAACAGCTGCAGCGGCAAATAGCGGAAACTACAGGTAATTGCTTCCTTTATCCAAAACTTAACAAGATGGCTGGAAAGGATGCAAACTCAAACACAAAATCTGTTTTTAGCAGTAGGTTGACACTTATAACACTGATAGAGTTGGGTTGTCCCTACTGAATTTTGATATTCAGCTGACTGTAGAGTCCTACTGGTACACAAAGTTATTCACCCTGAGAGCATGCAGAAAATGATTTATTCTTAAAACCTGATGGATGACAGTTTGTCAGTGGCACAGGAAATTTTATTTTCAGCTCTTCAACATCAGCATTCATTCAGGCGTCCCTGTGGCACATGTATTTGGTGTCACATTGTGAACTGTTTTCTTTCTTTTGCAGGAAAGCATGGCATATTTTGTTTTTTTTCACTATACTTTCTTCAAGTTTTCACAATAAGACAAAGACAAGTATAAACATCCATCCATCCATTTTCCATACCGCTTATCCTCACTAGGACCGCGGGTTTGCTGGAGCCTATCCCAGCTGACTCTGAGTGAGAGAAGAAGAAGAAGAATCATCTTTATTGTCATGAACATGCATGCATGCACACGAAATTTGTTCTCTGCATTTTACCCATCACAATGAACACACACACTTGTTAGTGGAACACACTGGAGCAGGGGGCCAGGGGGGCAACTTAAGCCCCCGGGGAGCAGTTTGGGGTATTGGTGTCTTGCTCAAGGACACCACAGCCGTGAGTCCGGGAGATGTTGGTGGATGGTCCACCCAGGTATAAAGAACATACATACTCAATACCCATTAGTTTTACTCTCTCTCTCTCTGTTTCTCTCTCTCTCTCGCTCTCTCTCTCTCTCTCTCTCGCTCGCTCTCTCTCTCTCTATGGGATGTACAGCCATTTATGGGATGAACAATCAACTGGATACCACTGGGCACAAAGCGGCCACATCAAAGACCTAAAAGTAGATGGATGGATGAAATTATTAAAAACATCGGAATATACTGGCAACCAATTGTAAACTGCCGTAGTCGTTGGAAACGTGAAGAAGAGGCCTTCATCCTGCAGTGGATAGAAAATGGCTGATTATGATGAAGATGATGATATATGGGATGAGACACTGAGTGAATTGAGACTATTAACACAAACACTCACACACCCAAAACCTGCTGCATTTGCGAACTTATATGTTGACAGGTATAGAGTATATGTAAATATTTTATGGAATGTAATTGAACAGAGCTGCACCATAACATTAAAATTAATGCTGCGTTTGTGCATGCTGAACATTTTCACCCAAATGATTGTAATGGAAATAATCATGTGCCAGAGCCTGCATACATAATGAGAGACTGCTAGTCTCTCGGAAGCTAAAAGGGATATATTTTATGGCCCGAGACAGAGACGAGAGATTTTCCTTGTTTTGTGACTTAAACCTATTTACATATATAGTTTGGGTACACTTCTCTAGGCACATATTACCAAGATTCCAAGTGTTTACTGTTGATGTTTTTTTTTATCCTTTGTAAAAGTTTAGAGCTGTAGTATTTCATTTAATGCAAAAAGTTATACATATAACATTGGTTGGATGTGTTTTTTTTTTTTTTTTTTTAGCGTGTCCTGCTTGACTGCTTGGTCATGCATAATGGAAGATCTGCATAACTTTAAGACCGGAACAGTTTTCTATGCAACAGGGGAGTTTTATATACTGGCTCTGAGGCTATTTGTATTATGTATTACGGCGGCCGACTGGTTAGAGCGTCAGCCTCACAGTTCTGAGGACCCGGGTTCAATCCCTGGCCTCGCCTGTGTGGAGTTTGCATGTTCTCCCCGTGCCTGCGTGGGTTTTCTCCGGGCACTCCGGTTTCCTCCCACATCCCAAAAACATGCATTCATTGGAGACTCTAAATTGCCCGTAGGCCTGACTGTGAGTGCGAATGGTTGTTTGTTTCTATGTGCCCTGCGATTGGGTGGCAACCAGTTCAGGGTGTACCCCGCCTCCTGCCCGATGACAGCTGGGATAGGCTCCAGCAGGCCCGCGACCCTAGTGAGGAGAAGCGGCTCAGAAAATGGATGGATGGATGGATGTACCAGGCATTGTCATATTAGTGATAAACTATTAGACATGAAGAAATGGAGGAAAGCGCACTCCTGCTCATCTCAAATGCACTACCCATCATCATCCTAATTGACTCTCCTTGGAGATGATCCACGACTTTCCTGCAAAGTGGGGAGGCATGTTAAACAATGACAGCCATATGCCAGTTATTATTGAATGGATATACAATAGCGCCTCATTAAATGCAGAGCCAACTCTTCTGTCACTGTGGTTAACTGGGGCTACCTCTCTGGTGCAATAGGGGTCCAACCCCTGGTGGCTGGGTGTGGAGAAGGTGTACACTAGAATGATGCTCCTTTAGAATTGCCTATAGGAATTGGACAAGTGTCTCTATCTCTCTGTCTGTCTATCTATACCCAGAATGTCACGTACGTGGTTAGGGCGAAGGCGTGGAATGAGCACACGACAAACATGGAACACAGGAAAACATTGAACAAAACTAAACACAACCCAAACCAAAACACAGACCATGACACAGAAAGTATTAAACGGGGAAATGAAATTGAATTAAATGTGCAAAATTATAATGTCAATAATACTGTAATACATACCCAGGTAGCATATTACACATAACTATTTGGGATTTTATCAGTCTCGCTAATCTGATTATTGACATGCGTGCAAGATCCCCTGGGCTCGTCACAATTTCTATTTACCCTCTCCATAACACCACAACCAGTTCATTGAGTAAAGATGGAAGATGAAGAACTGAATCTCACAATGACCTGCAAAGCTTGTAGGTTTGAGAAAAGATCGCATTCTGGATGTGCTTATTAATTTGACAAGAGTATGTGTTAAAGTGACAATGTACCCAGTGATTCACATTAAGATACTTACTGATTACTGTGTAGTATTTTAATGTTGTCTAAAGAGGGATTTTGTCAGACATTAACTATCCATCCATTTTCTTGACTGCTTATCCTCACTAGGATCGGGGGCTGCTGGAGCCTATCCCAGCTATCTTCGGGCGGGAGGCGGTGTACACACTGAACCGGACGCCAGCCAATCGCAGGGCACATCTAAACAAACAACCATTCACACTCACATTCACACCTACGGGCAAGAGGCTTCAATCAACACACCACGCATGTTTTTGGGATGTGGGAGGAAACCGGAGTGCCCGGAGAAAACCCACGCAGGCACGGGGAGAACATGCAAACTCCACACAGGCGGGGCCGGGGATTGAACCCGGGCCCTCAGAACTGTGAGGCTGACACTCTAACAGTGTATGTAGTTATCCGATTATTTCCGTATGGTTATTGCATAGTTCTTGTTCATTACATTGCACTTAAGTGTAAACGTGGGTGTGGGGTAGTCATTAATTCTTATTGTGGGGGTTAGGGGCAGATGCATTTCATAGCTTGGTAGTAAAAGCTGTTTTTGAGCCTTGAGATTCTAGACTTTAATGTCCTGTGGCTTTTCCAGAGGCAAGAGGGGAGAAAAGTCAGTGCCTGTGGTGGGAGGGGTCCTTAATATTTTATTTATATTTTCATATGTACTGTACCTGTGGTTGAAAAAGCAAAGCATGGGTTCAGTCCATGAATGGACCCAACAGCCTCTCAAATATCCATTCTCTCCTTTGTTCTAGCCCGTTTCCTACGATAACAATCAATATACCTCTTCCTTGACAATGGCGCTATGGTGTTTGTGTTTCAATAAAATAACGTATGTGGAGCCTCAAAACATTGTTTACCAGATAATAGCAGAGGCCCACATTTTTTCCATTGCAGCAAGTTGGTTATGTTTGCATGTATACATGTTGATTATGTGTTATTCATTATTTGAAACTATAAACACAATCTCCTTTAGCTTTTTTTTTCTCATGTACTTCTGGTTAGCTGTATGTTGAATTTGCAATATTTAGTTTCACCTGTAACATTTACATTCAACATGTCGGTGTAACAGGTGTAACTAAAAAATTCACACTATTTTAAACATTGTTTGAAGCAAAACGTGACAAAATGTTATTTTCAGTACTCCATAACTGCAGGCAAGATGTATTGATACTCTGTGTTTTTGTGTTTGATTAGGTCGTTGATTAGGTTGTTGCTTTTTAAAACAAAAACTAGAACAACCAAAGGAAAAAAATAATAATATTGATTACATTGTTGACTGTTTTAAATAAAAGGCTTTTGTATAAGGGACAAGTGAGTGCTTTGTTTGATCATGTCAGGTTTTACACAACATAGTTTCAGTCACACAAAACAGATATTGTTCTTCCATGCTGCTCGATTTTGATAAGTTTGTGAGTGTAAGAAGAAAAACACATGGAATTGGATAGCCTTATATCGTAATTATGCCTCTTTCAAATGTGCTTCAAAATACACTGATTTTATTTTGGGTGTGCGCACAGCGAATGTTAACCTTGTGAGATTGGGTATGGGTCACTTGAAATATATTGTTCTTTTTGTTTTTCTTTGTCCTGTTCGGCTGTTAGGTCAAGCAGAACGGAAAATCTGTATCCTTTTTTGCCGGAACAGTTTTATTGTGTCACAGTGGAGTTTTTAAGCTTCTGCTGCGGTATTATAATTGAGGTTTATTGAGCATCAGACTTGATCAGTCGAACAGAACAAAGTTTCTAGAAGGGAGAGAGAAACAAAGACAAAAGACAAAGCACTAATTGTAAACAGGATGAGAGAAGTAACTCATTACATTATCTCCAACAATGAAACATTAATATGAGTGTTGCATGGGGCTGTCGTGCTACACCCTGTGAGGGAAGGACAGGACAAGATAGAAGCGATTTGCATATTCATGAGTTATTTGTTGCAGTAAGTGCATGACCCCACACCCAGTGAAAGAGTCCTATGGGTGTGTGCCTGCGGATACATACATTATTTTTGATGATAGTGGTACCCAATGTGCTGTATATAACAACCACATTTCCTAAATCTCTATAGTGTTGTGATAGTCTTTTGCTGTATGCAGTTCCTTTACTTTGGAGCGTCAAAAAAGATTTTAACCCCACTTGAAGGTGATCATCAGCTTCAGAAATGCAGTATGCTGCATGTCCCTGGTGCCTCTTGATCACTTTCCAAGGCTAATGCATTGACACATTCCTAATACGTTGTAGCTCTAATAAAAGATTTTCCATAATTCAATGGTTGTTCTAGGAGAAAGTTATATTGTAATCACAGTCTAATGAGTGAACATTAATTATCCGTTTTAAAACTATTAAAACTAAAAACAGGTAACTCACCCAAAGTAGTGGGTATGCACGAGTATGACACATGAGCTTAGCTACACGTGTCTCTGTTATGAATGAATAATTGAAGCAGAACTGAATGTACATACATGTTTTATGATGACAATAGTTTGACCCTGAAATTTTATTATTTAATTCTATTTCGCTCATTTTTCCTCGTGAAATAATAATTATAAAGTACAAACAAAATGGATGTCAACCAGAGTGAATTGTAAAGTCCTATTTCTACATGGTGACTGTCAAACAGAAAGACACCAAGAAGCTATACAGTTCAGAACCTGAGAATCATGTTAATCTAGATAATTAGGTGATTAAATATTTCTAAATAAGCTCTTTAATTTAGTATTCAATGAACATTCATCAGTTTATTGGAAATAATGAGACAGAGGGAGGGGCACAGGACAGTTTGAAAGTAGTGCGAGAGAAGCTTAAGTGGTGAAAAGGAATGAATCAGAGGGAACAAAATGTAATTTGTCAACCTATTCAGACAGCCGACGCCTGGAATAAGAATTAACAGTGGATGTAGAAGACTACGCTTTAATTGGACAAGGCCACTCTTGACATTTCCAAGCTAAACTTCAACGAAGATAATGGGAGAGGAGAATGAGTGACAAATACAAATGATTATTTTGGCCACCAGTGCAGAAACGCAGTTTTGCAAAACAGTTATGTTAATTTCCTTCATATACATTATGTTACATTCAAACAAGGGATGAGCATATTTAATGATGACCAGGTCCACATTTGTTCTATCTATCAGTTATCAAATGCTTTTAATGCTAGCTACACAATGAACAATGCGGCGGAACTAGACGGAACTGCAGAATTGTGAACAAGTTACAGTTGGCAATTGACCCTTGCACACCTGAAATTGAAAATAATTAAAATAAAAACAACACAGTAAATCAAGTAAAATTCAAATCTGCCTGACATCCATCCAACCATCCATCCATTTTCTTTACCGCTTATCCTCACTAGGGTCGCGGGCTGCCGGAGCCTATCCCGGGAGGCGGGGTACACCCTGAACCGGTCGCCAGCCAATTGCAGGGCACATAGAAACAAACAACCATTTGCGCTCACATTCACACCTACAGGCAATTTAGAGTCTTGAATCAACCTACCACGCATGTTTTGGGGATGTAGGAGGAAATCGGCATGCCCGGAGTAAACCCAAACAGGCAAGGGGAGAACATGCAAACTCCACACAGGCGGGGCCGGGATTTGAACCCCGGTCCCCAGAACTGTGAGGCAGATGTGCTAACCAGTCGGTCACCGTGCCGTCAGCCTAACTTTTAACCAGTAAAAGTGCTAATAAATTAACTATTTTAGAGGATGAGTTTTAGGAATACAAGCTTGTCACCTTGTTCTGAAGGCCCTACAGATGTGTCTCTGTAGGAACACTCGGGGAACCATGGAAAATGAGATCAGAAATGTAGATAAGAAATGAAGAGGAAATAAGAGATGAAGAAAAATGTGGATAGACACTGTATCCAAATAGATAGAGGGATGCCATGTTAGCCTTGAATACCACACAAACCAACCCTGACAGTCCGGAACCGGTGGCCCAGACACGACGGCCTGACCCAACCAACTATGACAACTTAGCAATGCGACTAGCGATGGATCACTTGGCTTCTGCATCGATGAAGAATGAAGGTAGAGCCGAGAACTAATGTAAATGCACTACGTGCAATAGATCCACCCGCCTGCATGCATGGCCATGTGTGCACATTGCCCTGCAGGCTGAACGGCTACCACCTGTAGCGTTTGTGATTGTGTGTGTTGGCCACTGAGCTCCCCCAATTTTTATATCTCCTGTTGTGTGTGGTTTGAATCATTACAAGTAGGACGTGATTCACCTACTCGCAGACGGCACTAAACAAAGGTGAGGGATGCCAAATGCTCATGCTTGACCATCTCATTACCTTCAAAGAAACAGTATAAATAGTAAAAATACTAAATGCTGTCCCTGTGATCTAGCATCCTGGAGAAATTTGCACAGGATGACTGATCACCCTCTTGAAGCCTGGTAACAAGATTGATAATTACCCTTTTATCATCTTGAAAATATATGTGGATTTTAAATAAGAATGTAGAGAATTTGGCATTTAATTCATGTTTAACTCTGGAAAATTAATGACAATTTTGTATATGAAGAGAAGGGCAATCGCTGTTTCGCAGGCTACAACACACTTTCTTCCGCCTTAAACAACTCTCTGCTGGATTTGAAAAATGATGCAATGAGATGGCGGTGGATCGGAAAACAATAAGCTAAAACAGTAAAGCCAAGGGGAGCTGAAGACACTATTATTTTGAAGCTATCAATTAAAGGCACAGTCATAAATCTTTGCACAGCAATGTCAAGGAGCAAACATGAACAATGCTTTCATTTACTCAAGAAGGTCCCATTAGATTTTTGGGCTTTTACTTTAAACATACGCCATATAGTCCTCAAATGATTCTAAATTGTATTCATGTTATACTATTACATTACAATAACTGTTCTGCACACTAAATTACTCAACTACTGTACTAAATAGCTTTGTTGTAGCTATAAAGGATTTAGAATGCATATGTTGTATTTACCAATATTTTAGATTGTTTCATTTCAAAATTGGTAAAAACTATGTTTATAAATTTTTTTTTACAATGATGTGTGACCATGAGAAAAAATATTAATCTAATACAAGTGACAAAAGTTCATAATTTTTAATCCATTGAAGAACTAGGCTAAAGGAACTGCTATCAAGGTGCCCTTGTGAAAAAAATATGTGATCACGACTCACGAGCCAATGAAATAAAACTGAGATGGAATAGTTAACTCCTAGAGGAAAATGTCTATCACCTGATAGTGAGATGCAAAAGTGATTTAAAATATATCAGTGCACATTGCCCTGCAATATATAATATATATATATATCAGTCATTTAAATTAGTTCCCTATTTGTGTCTGTAAGTGTGTGTGTGCGTGTAAGTGTGTGCATGCGTGTGTGCGTGTGTGTGTGCGTGTGTGTGTGTGCGTGCGTGCGTGTGTGTGTGTGTGTGCGCATGTGTGCCTGTGTGTAAAGGCAACTTTTTCTTTACATTATCCATGAAATACATATATTGTAACATTTATTGGATGACAAGTACATAAATATTTTACAGCAAAACAACCTTTTAGAAAAGGAAAGAATAATTTCACCACCGAGATGGAAAATTGTCTTTGGCTCGCCAACACAGAAGACAGAAAGCACTAAAATACAGATATTGACAAACAAACAAAATAGACACAGAACAAAAATAAAAGTAAGGGTAAATAAGAGCTAGTGTGTAGCAGTACAGGTCATAAGTGTGGTTTGGTCACTTTGTTCAGTTCAGGACAGCAATGGTATTTGCTATAAATGTTTTCTTTCTTCTTTTTTTTTAAATACCTTTGGCCAGAGGTGCTTTGTAGCACCTCCTAGATTTCAGGAGATCAAACAGGACAGAGAATAACAATAATTTGACTACATAATACATTTTAGACACAAAGATCCATAGGTGTAATTAGACCCTTCATTTTCACCGCAAACTATTCTTTAATGTCTAAACTAGCCTGGTTGAATACTACATAATTCTCACATCGCTAGTACAACCAAGCCCTAAAATAATTTGACAAGACAAATTTGAGTGCATGAGTAATTAGTGGGAAATTGTACAAAATTGCCTTACATTTTAACTGGACAATTTTCCAACAAAACATGGTTTGTGATGATACACAATCCATCAGAGCAATGCTCTAAAAAACTGTTTTGAAAATTTTATATTTTAGAACATAAACCCCAGTTGTCTGAAGATTAGCATTAAAAGGTAGAGTCCTCATTTTAAAAACAGAAAATGCTGGAGAAGTTGAAATGGACCAGTAATGGACTAGTGAACACAAGCTACAGGTTGATTAGCTGGGGTGCTTGGCAAGGCTTCTCCACAGTAATATGCCATTAATAACACGCTTCTATTAAGGATGGGATGGCACTCTGGAAAACTGATTCAGTCCGATCTGGACAGGACAATAAGCCTTTATGGACTGCAGTTGGCAGTATGGTGGCCGACTGGTTAGAGGGTCTGCCTCACAGTTCTGAGGACTGGGATTCAATCCCCGGCCCCGCCTGTGTGGAGTTTGCATTATCTCCCTGTGCCTGCGTGGGTTTTCTCCAGGCACTTCTGTTTCCTCCCACATCCCAAAAATATGCATGGTAGGTTAATTGAAGACTCTAAATTGCCCATAGGTGTGAATGTGAGTGCGAATGGTTGTTTGTTTCTATGTACCCTGCGATTGGCTGGCAATCAGTTCAGGGTGTACCCCGCCTCCTGCCCGATGATAGCTGGGATGGGCTCCAGCATGCCCGTGACCCTTGTGAGGATAAGAGGCTCAGAAAATGGATGGATGGATGGATGGATGGATGGACTGCAGTTGGATTAAACAACTGTTACCATCATGGTTTGATTGGTCATGCCTGAAGAGTGGGGTGCAGGCATGACCAGTCGATCTGCGCCCAATCCGACTGCTACACAAGTGGTGTGTTTTGTTTACACTTGTGTATTAATTTGTTGTACATATTTTACTACTACTGCTGTGTTGTCATGTTTATACAAGTCAATGGATATGAGGCAGTTGACCATTCAAAAGAATTGTACTTACCGTAATTTCTCGTGTCTAATGCGCACCCATGTATAATACCCACCCCCAAAGTTGACCCCCAAATTCTGGAAAACCCTTCTACCCATGTATAATGCATTTTTACAATGAAAACATGAAGTATTATCTGTATTTTGTTCATTTTTTCAAATAATTACTCTGAAGTTAAACACTTTATTTTAACACATAATACTTTCTTTTTATGTACTTGGTCTGATTTTGAAATTCACAGCCCTACTTTTATTTAGTGAATGAGAAAAGCACAGTTGTGATCATATGTTTGATTACCGAGGCAGAATTTGTAAGATGGGTACAATTCTTTAAAGAAAACATGAAGGGCCAGGCGAAACACCATCCATCCATCCATTTTCTGAGCCGCTTCTCCTCACTAGGGTCGCGGGAGTGCTGGAGCCTATCCCAGCTATCATCGGGCAGGAGGCGGGGTACACCCTGAACTGGTTGCCAGCCAATCGCAGGGCACATACAAACAAACAACCATTCGCACTCACATTCACACCTACGGGAAATTTAGAGTCCCCAATTAATGCATGTTTTTGGGATGTGGGAGGAAACTGGAGCGCCCGATTCAACCCCGGTCCTCAGAACTGTGAGGCTGACGCTCTAACCAGTCGGCCACCGTTCCGCCCAGGTGAAACACATTTAGTTTTACTTTAGTGGTATTCAAATTAAACTGTCAAAAAAAAAGCATTATCATCAAACAAAACCTAACCATAAATAAATTAATGATGGCTGTTGTTCAGTCATCGATCGTATTTAAAAAAAACAATATTTCACAAATTTTGCCAGGGTATGTAAACTTATGAGCACAACTGTACATATTATGCAGTCATACGTAGCCCTGTCATATTGGAGTGAATGTGTAGGCTACACCTTTTCCATAGCCTCTAGGTGGCGCTGACATATTAGAATGAAAGTGTACACCTTTTTTATAACCTCTAGGTGGCGGTGGCATATTGAAATGAACCTGTACCGCTTTTTCATAACCTCTAGATGGCGGCATACATTTATAAAATGGGAAAGTCTTTTTCATTTTCCCCTATACCTATGTATAATGTGCACCATTGATTTTTGACACTTTTTTGGGGGGAAAATGCGCATTATACACGACAAATTACAGTAAATAACGGTTAAATAGAAATAAGTTTGTCATGGTCGTTTTCCTGCAGTCCCCTTTTTGAAGCAGACTTCATGACATTCCAATTGACATTGTTTCAAACCGAGGTCCTCAGTTCTCCTCCCAGGTTTGGAAAGGGTTCTGCAAGGGAGTTGGCGCAGCAGCCTGTCTGTTTTGCGGCTACCACCCCTAATCCAACGGCCAAACGGAGTGGGCCAGCCAAAACCTGGAGTCTGTTCTTTGCTGCATTGCTGCACGTAATCCCGTGGGTAGAATATGCCCACAACTCCCTCACCAGCTCCGCCACAGGTATGTCTCCCTTCATGGCATGTTACGGTTTCCAACCTCCTTTGTTTAAGGAATAGCAGCATACGGTGGCGGTTCCCACAGTGAGGGAGCACCTCCGACGAGTCCAATCCATGTGGAAGGACGTCAGGGCTGGTCTTACTCGTTCAGCCGAGAAGAATAAGCAGCTGGCAGATCTTTATCGCTCTCCCACGCCAGTATACAAGGTGGGTCAGATGGTTTGGCTCTCCTCCCCTGACCTCCCTCTCCAAACTGAATCCCGTAAGCTCACTCCACGCTTTATTGGTCCCTTTCCTATCACCAAATCATCAATGCTTAAGCCCATTTCCACCAGTACCCTTAGAGAGAGAGAGAGAGAGAGAGAGAGAGAGAGAGAGAGAGAGAGAGAGAGGGAAGTGGTTTTCCTTATGCACAAAACACAAACTGAAAATTTACCGAACCGTGGCACAAAACCGAGGTACAGACTGGAAAGTGGTTACCTGTACAGTCCCACTCCTATCTTTTATTGTCACTAACATTAACCATACTAAATATTTTACATGTACATCTTAAATATTTAGATGCCCTAAAATTATTGAACACTTGATGGTGTCACCCAGCGTGACAAAATCTGTAGGCTGTCATGAGCTGAGGGTTGTCTAGTCTTTGTTTTGTATCTGACTGTGTCACTTAACTACAATACTGCTGCTGCAGCAACCAGAACCACATTAGAATTTTCACTATATGCACCTCTGCGTCGAGTCAGTCAGGTAAAGTCTGAAAAATAAAACGAGACTTCCATTGAAGAAAAATGTATCCAGTCAGTTGGACTATATCAGATTAAGGCTGTATTTTATTCCCATACACAATCCACTTCAAGAAATCATGTTAAAATCTCTTGACCTCGAGTGGACTGCTTGTAGTGGATAAAACCTCTTTTAGATTAGTAAGACTTACTGTTGATCTCCTTTGCCATTCTCACATTAACATGATTGTGTGAATGCAGAGTCAAGCAATCACATGAATGATTTGTTTCAAAACGTTTGTTTCTTTTGTTATAGTCAGACAGATTCATACTGTTTCACCTAATAATTTTTAAAAAATGACTCATTCTGAGTAAGTGTTTTTTTTTTCTTTTCAACCAATCACTTCAGAAATGTGTTTTGTGCATAAAAACAAAAAGATGGTCTGGACAGAAATGCAATGATGCGGCAATTAGGCCAATTACCAAACTTCCAAAGAGACTGTTGCTATCTATTCCCCAATATGGTTTCAAAGTCCAGGTCGCAGGTGAACTGGAAGCTATTGAAGCTGAACTGAGAGGCAGGGTGCACCCAGGACTGGACAGAATCTATATTCCCTCTCCATTCAGCCTTCTGGTTCATTGGTGGATTTCCTCATTGTCCTAAAAACACTGTTTTCCTGACACATTCAATCATTAAAACATTAGCTAAACTCAGTGTGACCAGGATTGCCTTTTCATTTTTTTGTGTTCATTTTTTCGAGCCAAAACATCAAAATGGCACACTGCTAATGAGGCGATAAAGGAAGTACAGTATTTTGGTGGAAATACAGAATAACAATAAGCCAGAACCTACACATCACTTCATGAGCTCAAATTTAACAAATAACAATGTATCAAGGAATAATAGGCTCATTGTGTGTCCTCTCACTTTGCTGATGCTTTGTTTCAGCCAACATATGAGTCACAGCATGAGCATAGCTGGGGAACATCCTATTATGCCGAGCTAATGAGAGACACTTCAAATAATGAACTCTGCACGAGACCTCAGTAAACATTGAATTAACAATGAATGAATGGGCTCATGAATTAAATAATGATTAGTTTATATATTTTATCTTGCTTTATCTGCAGAAGAGATCTTTGGATCTGCAAGTAGCTGCTCAGCCCATAGATCTTAATTTTAAGGTTGAATCTACCTGAAAAGCACACAAGCCCAGTAATTATAATTGCAATGAATTGATTATATGCTATTTTATAGGCAGCTACTGTATTATTTGCCTCTTCTTTGAGTTGTTATATAATAATTGTTCCGCAGGAGATTTACTAAACCTTGCGCTGAAAGATCCATTCATAAAATGCTGATAATTAAAAAATGCAAACCTTCATATTGTTACGTGACTGGTTAGGTTATTTCTGCTCTGCTCACAGAGCCACTAAGGCCGTATTGTAGCCAGAACAATGTGATGACAGGGCTATCCTTTGGGAGCATCTAATTAGTTCCACTAGGGGAGCAAAGCAGCACTGCACCATGGCCTGATATTTGGCTTGTGCACTCAGTGGAAAGATAGCCACGGGGCCCACTTTAATTGCAAAAAATGCCACCAGAATATGTGTCTGCAACTTACCTACCTGTCGCTTATCATGAGGTCACAAGAGACTGCCCACCTTCCTGCACGTGTGCTGACATGCAGTGCACCAGTATGCACTCGTCTGTGGAAGTCGGTGAGCCTGTCTGCATAAAAATACACCTTGGTGTGTCAATGTGCCTGTGTGTCAGCCAAACTCAGCAGTATTTGATCATTTATCACTACAGGAAGATGTTTATTGGACTTGAGCTTTATGTATCTTGTCCAAGGAGCACTTGGGATATTACTTTATTGAAAACATGCTCTAAACCAGTGGGACTCAATAGGAGGCCCGGAAACGGATCGTGCTGGGTGATCCTAAAAGCGGCCAATTTAAAAGTGACACGCAGCGGCGGTTCTAGGTGGGAGCCAGTGCACCCAATACAGGGGCTTTCGATCTGCATCCCCTATGACAGGTCATATTTTGGTTTATTTAAATATTAATTTTAATTTATGTCAAAATATAAATGACATTTGATTTAAGTTTGTGTATTTGTTATGAATGAATATGACATTTTTACGTTGAATATTACACAATTATCGCATATAGCCTGACCCAGGGCTGTCACTGGGCTATATGGACAGGGGAACCAGCCCCCAGGAAAGGTAGGGTGTGAGCAAAGGTTTTGCCAAATAGCCAAAAAACTGAGAAATTGCTTTTCAAGCCTTTTGGACAGATTTAACAACACAAAGCTACTATTATAATCCATCCATCCATTTTCTGAGCCGCTTCTCCTCACTAGGGTCGCGGGCGTGCTGGAGCCTATCCCAGCTGTCATCGGGCAGGAGGCGGGGTACACCCTGAACTGGTTGCCAGCCAATCGCAGGGCACATAGGAACAAACAACCATTTGCACTCACAGTCATGCCTACGGGCAATTTAGAGTCTCCAATTCAGGCATGTTTTTGGGATGTGGGAGGAAACCGGAGTGCCCGGAGAAAACCCACGCAGGCACGGGGAGAACATGCAAACTCCACACAGGCGGGGCCGGGGATTGAACCCGGGTCCTCAGAACTGTGAGGCTGACGCTCTAACCAGTCGGCCACCGTGCCGTACTATTATAATATATACCGTATATATACATGAAGGATGGCAGAAATGTATATTTACCTTACAGCTCACATGCAACCCGAGTGCGGCTAAGCAGAGAAATTGCTAATATATATCCATCCATCCATCCATTTTCTGAGCCGCTTCTCCTCACTAGGGTCGCGGGCGTGCTGTAGCCCGTCCCAGCTATCATCGGGCAGGAGGCGGGGTACACCCTGAACTGGTTGCCAGCCAATCGCAAGGCACATACAAACAAACAACCATACGCACTCACATTCACACCTACGGGCAATATAGAGTTGTCAATTAACCTACCATGCATGTTTTTGGGATGTGGGAGGAAACCGGAGTGCCCGGAGAAAACCCATTCAGGCACGGGGAGAACATGCAAACTCCACACAGGCGGGGCTGGGGATTGAACCGTAGAACTGTGAGGCAGACGCTCTAACCAGTCGTCCACCGTGCCGCCTACTAATATATAGTTTGGATTTATTTCGGCTATATGAACATTATTTTACACCTTTTACACCTTTTACCTCTCCAATCTTGTTTGTTTATATATATATATATATATATATATATATATATATATATATATATATATATATATATATATATATATATATATATATATAAAGGCGGTACGGTGGCCCGCCTGTGTGGAGTTTTCATGTTCTCCCCGTGCCTGCGTGGGTTTTCTCCGGGCACTCCGGTTTCCTCCCACATCCCAAAAACATGCATGAATTGGAGACTCTAAATTGCCCGTAGGTGTGAGTGCGAATGGTTGTTTGTTTGTATGTGCCCTGTGATTGGCTGGCAACCAGTTCAGGGTGTACCCCGCCTCCTGCCCGATGATAGCTGGGATAGGCTCCAGCACGCCCGCGACCCTAGTGAGGAGAAGCGGCTCAGAAAATGGATGGATGGATATATATTTGTCTAAGAATCATTTTAACAGAGAGCCATTTCTCCCCACTCTGAGGCCCTGTGCCAGAGGCATGGCTGGGTCCTTCCCGTGCCTGTGTAGTGCTATACGATAATATTACGATGTGATTCATAATTTTAAATAAAAACATCCATCATTACATATAACCTTATAATGTTAAAATTGTTGTGACGTCGTGACCCCGCAGTCGGTGCTCTGAGTAATTGATAATCATGGCGGAGAGAGTGAACCGGTCAAAACTGTGGTTGCATTACTCAAAGGTTGATGGTGACAATGCACGTTGCCACCAGTGCAATCAATCATTTCAATGTAAGGGGAGAAATAAGCAACTGAAAAAAAACATTTCGTAAAACTGTATCACATTCAAGTGGATAAATGCAACCATTTTCGACTGCCGAACCACTTGTCCTGCTGGAATTCTTCCAGCAATTCTACACCACAGTTAATGACTATTTGCTAAAAACAAGTATCAGTTTGAACATTAAATATCTTGTCGTAGTGTATTCAATTAAATAGAGGTTGAACATGATTTGCAAATCATTGTATTCTGTTTTTATTTATTTTTAAAACAACGTCCCAACTTCATTGGAATTGGGGCTGTATATATGCTGTGTATACATGTTATATTTGGGTCAAATTAGGTAGACTGAGGTCCTTTTTGGTCATCGTTATTAAATATAACAAAGATCAGCTCACAACAGGAGACTGCACATCCCAGCCCTGCTGAAGTGAACCAAATGTTTGCGTGATATAATGACAGGTCAAACTTCAAAAATTGATTGAACGTTTTTTTTTTTTTTTTTTTGCTCGTATCCAAACTTTGTATTTCAAGGTACTACTGTATATCTACTCTCATAGGAGGAAAAATATATTCAAAATACACTTATGAGAGTAAACATCTCCAAAAGCAATAAAAGCAGTGCAAAAACACTTCTCAAAAACAATACCATGTTGTTAAAGTATTTATTAACATATATCAATTGTTCTGAACAGACACTACATCTATTTATGCATCTAACACACATTTACAACAACTCTTTAATTTTTTCAGCAACATTCTACACTTATGACTCTCATGAAATCTTGGACGTGTTCTGTATGTTTGACCTTTAGACCACGGTGCTCTGAGGTAAATGCCAGATTACTTGTCCATGGTGTCCATGCTGTGTTGATATTAGAACATCCCTCCAGTCCATGAATAAAAGATGTTTCCAATGTTTTGGGAGCAGTAACTAGTTGAGGAGACTGTAAGGAGGCAGACATAGTGGCCAGGTATAAAATTTCAGCCAACTGAGATGGGAGGTTTTCATGCATTTCTAAGATAATTAGGTTGACTTGGTTAACCGCAGGTTCTGTCAAATCATCTGAAAAAGGTTTTTTCACACTAGAAACATATGTTCACAGTGGACCCTCTCTCGCTGTACTGCATATACAGACATATTGACATACTTACAGCTGAACACTATGTATGAAAGAAAAAATGTTGAAAGGGTAATAAAAGTACATTACAGACACAGATTTGGCATGAAACTCAGAGAGAAAAGAGCTGCAAGGTAGTGAGAGAAGACAAATTACATTGAAGCAAAATCAAATTGACAGAGACATTATTCAACCAAACAAAATAAATTAGGATATTAAGAGGCTTTCAAGCGCGTATGACTGAAACAAATGGCGAACAGGAAAAAAGACAATGAATATTTAATCCTTTTAATTATGTTGGCAATATGTTAAATATGTCTGTATGGACATCAATATTCATATACTGTATTAAACCAAACTTGACACGACACGTACTCTAAATAACACAAATTGACTTTTTCTGTGTAAAAATGAAAAGTACAAGGTAGACTATCATTCATCATGTTTATATTTGATGGGTAAATGGCAATCCAACCAATTGTGAGGTGTCTGTGGCTGTTCTCCGAAATCTCTTCCTTTTCTAAAGCATCTTGTGGCAGTTTCTCCTCATCTGATCTACTTGTTAAATTTATCCAGGTTGCTATGGTGAGGTTGCTCTTTTGGAAACAACAGCAGGTTGTGTTACACCTCAGTCAGGTAGTGTCTCCGCTGATTCAACTTCAATCTTTAATCCAAACCTGGCAGCAGTGCGGTGGCCATGAAGTGCAAAACACAAATATCTAAAAACAACGGAAAATTTAAAAACACGACAGAAAACAACTAAGCGCAACATAAAAAAAACAACAACAGCAAATTAAAATACAACAGAAAATAACTAATCCCAACACCAAATTAAAAAACCCAGCAAATTACAAAATAACTAATCACAACAACAAATAAATAAACACAACATTCATTCATTCATCTTCTGTACCACTAAGCCTCACTAGGGTCGCGGGCGTGCTGGAGTCTATCCCAGCTATCTTCGGGCAAGAGGCGGGGTACACCAGCCAATCGCAGGTCACATATAAACAAACAACAATTCAATTAACCTAGCATGCATGTTTTTGGGATGTGGGAGGAAACCGTAGTACCCGGAGAAAAGCTACACAGGCACGTGGAGAACATACAAACTCCACACAGGCGACGCCGGATTTGAACCCGGGTCCTCAGAACTGTGAGGCAGATGTGCTAACTACCGTTAAATGTACATGCGGCATAAAACTAAATAAACTGGGTGGTTTTTGTTACCATAAACACAATCTGGTAAAATTCAGTTCAGCAAATATAAAGACAATTGAAGTAATGCAAAAATACTAGCTAATTTCGCTAGTCAGGGTATCCTTTTTCTATTCACTTCGATCAGTGTGTAAGGCTGCAATGGAGGGAGGACAAGCTTGCAATGGGGCAACACTCTATAAATGTAAGGCTCTCTGAATGTTCTGAACTGTCTCCATGACAGTGTTGTATAAATTCGATATTTGTGCAAAACTCAGCAGAGGTCCATGTGGATGTAGGGCTTAGAAGACGTCATGTGTTCTTACAGCAACTCTATTGTTGCAGCCAAGTGGTGCATTCCATCTGGTCACAATTGCTTCAACACAGCCTTCCGACTGGGTGGCGACCCTATTGATGGAGAGTGATGGATGGATGCTTCAACATGCAGTTAATCAACAATTTATTCCATAAAATTGAGTTATAAGACAGATAACGTTTGAAATCTAAGATGAGTGTTAACAGTCGAGTTAAAAACGCATGGGACAAACGTGCTGAACTCGCACCCACAGTGTGACTTTATCGTTTAGCGCTTTTTAGAATGGATGCAACAGAAATGGTGTGAATTAAAGAATAATCAAACATTTATCTTAATAATCTTTGCTCGGCCCCCAATAGACTTTTGGAGCCAAACAGCCTTTGTGTTGATTAATTCTAATTTTAAGACAATAATCAGCCTACCACCAAATCAATGTGTCAGCGTTAATTGGAGTTTCTTGTCTGTTGTGTTAATTTTCCCCCTCCGGCTTTAACTGGGTGTTGACAGGCAATGTGTTTCACAGTGGCTTACAAAGAAGGCTGGCTACATGACAATATCAGTAAAGTGTTAAATATAGCTCTTTTTCATAATAAAATCACCTGAAAAAAATACACCATGCAATAATGTCAGAACTCTATTGGATGTGTTTTTTTTTCTTCGAAGCCATTCTTTCTTCACTGTGCTTTACCTTCACCAAGGGGCTTATGTTTAGTTTTGTCTATGAATTTTTTTATATGATATCTTGCTTTGGGTGATGGGTAATTATGTTCCCTTTAAATTATTGTATTTATTAAAACCATTCATCCATCCATTTTATATTGCCTACGGCTTATCTCATTAGGGTCATACATGTGCTGGAGCCTATTCCAGCTGACTTTGGGTGAGAGGCTTGGTACACCATGGACTGGTTGCCTCCGGAAAAGTTCTTCTTTTAAGTTTCAATGGCTTACTGTAACCATGATCCATCGCCATAATGTGACCAAAGGTAGGGCCCGCGTTGGTTTACACCTGTCTCGGTGCCGTGGATCCTCACTGGCTGGATCCGACTGACTAGCTAGCTAAAAGCAGCATTCGTCGTCTGCCAGGCTGTGTTGGATTCTGCTCAACTTACTCGCATTCATTCTCGCACCGTTGCCGTCCCCCTACAGTGGTGACTCCTTTCCAGCTTCCATAAACATCTGTGCAGCTCCTCAGGCTCGGGTGTCGGACGGCTCCTTCTGCGGAGATCGTGGTCTTGGTGGAGGACTATGGACTTCATTGCCATCTCCAGTGCGGTCAACAGGGCTCCTGCCAGGGGCTGTCTGCAGCTCCATGGCGGTAGACGGTGTCCCGTCCCTGTGGTTGACTGCGGCATGTACACTGGCTCCCGCAATAAACGCTCCACCAATTTTTGTTTTTTGTTCATTTATAAAGGCTCCTTGGGTGTCATGAAAGGTGCTATATAAAGCCAATTAGTTCACCCATTTTCTTTATCGCTTATCCTCACTAGGACCGCAGGTGAGCTGGAGCCAATAATAACTGACTTTGGGCAAGAGGGAGGGTACACCTTGATTTGGTCAGCAGCCAATTACAAGGAACATATTGACAAACAACCATTCACACTCAGATTTACGCCTAGAGATAATTTAGTCTTCAATTAACCTAACATGAATGTTTTTGCTGCAATTGGCTGGCGACCAGTTCAGGGTGTACCCTGCCTCTCCCCCAAAGATAGCTGGGATAGGCTCCAGCACGCCCACGAACCGAGTGGGGATAAGTGGTATGGAAAATGGATGGATGAATGTTTTGGGAATTTACGAGGAACGTGGAGTACCCGCAGAAAACCCGGCAGATGTGCTAAACAGTCATCCACCGTACCACCACTTAAATCCCCCATTTAAACAAAATTTGATATGTATGCAGTAAAAAAAAAAATAAAAAAAGAAAAAGAAAACTGGTTTCAAACAATGGCCTTTCTTATTGTAGTAATTGCCCCTACAGATTTTATTGCCGCTGAGTAAACTCTAATACCCCTATATGTGAGCTCATTTCCCTTTGACGCTCACCTTGAAACCTAGGTTTCTGTGACTACACAACACAGTACCACCCAAATTAGCCAAGGATCCACAAATACAGTTACTGTTATTTCAAATTCCATAGATAATAATAATAATCGAAAATGATCCCAAAAACCAATTGTTATGGGGGATGATAGAAATTTTCCATTCCTGAAAGAGGGTATTGTGGCCGAGCAAAGGAGCACTTCACACACATAGGGGCACATAGGGTGAAAATTTGAGGGTGTGGGGGGGGGGGGGGGGGGGGGTGACCACGTGCCCTCAGTGCCCCACCCCCCTGCCGTCTCTGTTTCTCAGCATAAACTGCATTAAGTAAGGAAGCAAATCAGAATTTTGGCGAAAACAAATTGATTCCCCATTGGATGCAAAATATCTGCAGCATATTGCAATAACTGTCTCCCATATGAACACAAACAGGTGCTTGCAGGAAGGAGCTGCAACACAACTATTAAGAGTGGAAAATAATAAAATGGGACTAATCAAGAGGATCATACTTAACGCCCATCTGCTCTGAGTGCGAGAAATAAAACCTTTGTGAGGCCGAGGTAGCTGTGGGATGATTTGAAATTTTAAATTCACAACAAATTGATGGTCACAGCAGCAATAAAGCAGCTTATTCGTCAGATATGGACATAGACATTCAAAGTTGACCTTTGAATCTGAATGTTTTACCTTTACAAATGAGTGCCAACTGGCAAGTGCCTATGGTGAAGTGATAATGAAATTAATTCGAAATAACCTACAGTACGGGGCACAACAAGTACATCCAGGTCAAAGTTCTCGTGACCCAGATACAGCACAAAGAACACCAATTATTTGTTCAGTGTGAAAATTTTAACCAGTGGACACAAAAGCAGGAGGATTTTTGGTGGATTTGTCTGACAAAATGTGTTTATGTCACACAATTGGAATTAGATATGAAACAGTTTATGGTGAACATTTCAATTGTTATTACTGTATTACCGTTTCAAACTATTTTTACTCCCGTAAGTAGCGTAACGTTTGCAAAATTGTTTTTAAATAGTATCTTTTTCTGGCGTTATTAGATTGTGAGACTCCATCTGAGATGCACAAGTTGTAATAGCGGGAGATGTTCACCACCTCCACATCTACACTTAATCGAAGCACCCTATCCTAAGTGAAGCTGTGCGTATGCACTGTACATCAACAAAGAATGCAGATCTTTGAAGTGTTGCCAACTTAGGGACTTTTTCGCTATATTTCGCGACTTTTCCACCCCTTCTAGTGACTAATTTAAAAAAAAAAAAAAGAGCCTAGCTAAAAATCTAGTGACTTTTGACTCATTATTTATTTGTGTATGTACTAACTCGTTGAACCTTTCATGTGCAGTGCTTGTACAAAATGCCCCAAATGGTCAGACAATGTTTATTTGACAATGTTTATTTGAAGACAGATTTGATTTGAGGAGCAGACTGCAACCTTGTTTAGAAATTCACTCTATAGCGCCTATACAGTTACAGCTGTTTTTTTTTTATGTGTTCATCTTTTATTTAATTGTTTTATTTTTATTTTTTCAATTATGCTGTACTCATTTTCATCCCTCAGAGTGAAATTCATTTTACAGGACCCACACAGAGTAGCAGACCACACACATAGCCATGGAAGAAGAGATGACTGGGTGTGGGGTGGTTTGATGTCTTGCAAGGTCAATTTGACGGTAGGTAGGACGCAAACTAGCACCTCTCCAGAGAAGACCATCAAAACCAGATTACTATGAGGTGCGAAATGTTCACTTTTACAAATTCTATAACTTTACAAGCAAGTACTATCCTTTGCAAATTATCTCCCCACCAGATAACAATGCAAGTATGAAAAAGAATGTTGGGTATTTTGTTAACTTAACAGGCGCACAGCAAAAAGAAAGTTACCGTATTTTCACGCACCGTATTAAAAGGCGCAGTCTCAGTTACGGGGTCTATTTCTGTATTTGACGCATACATAAGGTGCACTGTATTATTGGTCGCAGGGATGGTAAAACATACGCTAGCTTAAAACATACGGTAGCATGCATGCACGCTAAAACAATGTTTTTAAAAAGGCAGCGGGACCAAAACTGAGTTTGGTTGTACTTTATTGAAGTATTTAACAATGTACTCACGTTATTTTTTATGCAGCCCTATGGGGGGCACAAGTCAGTGCAAACTGTAGGCCGGTCCCAAGCCCGGATAAATGCAGAGGGTTGCGTCAGGAAGGGCATCCGGCTTAAAACCTTGCCAAACAAATATGAGCGTTCATCCAAAGAGTTCCATACCGGATCGGTCGTGGCCCGGGTTAACAACGTCCGCCACCGGCGCCGTCAACCTGCAGGGCGCTGTTGGAAATTCAGCTACTGTGGGTCGAAGTCAAAGAAGAAGAAGAAGAAGAGGTGGAAAGCGGGTTCTTCGGCAGAAAGAGAAGAGGAAAACACAGAGCCTAGAACTGAATGTGGGGACTTTGAATGTTGGGACTATGACAGGAAAATCTCGGGAGTTGGTTGACATGATGATTAGGAGAAAGGTTGATATATTGTGTGTCCAGGAGACCAGGTGGAAAGGCAGTAAGGCTAGAAGTTTAGGGGCAGGGTTTAAATTATTTTACCATGGTGTAGATGGGAAGAGAAATGGAGTCGGGGTTATTTTAAAAGAAGAGTTGGCTAAGAATGTCTTGGAGGTGAAAAGAGTATCAGATCGAGTGATGAGGCTGAAATTTGAAATTGAGGGTGTTATGTGTAATGTGATTAGTGGCTATGCCCCACAGGTAGGATGTGACCTAGAGGTGAAAGAGAAATTCTGGAAGGAGCTAGATGATGTAGTTCTGAGCATCCCAGACAGAGAGAGAGTCGTAATTGGTGCAGATTGTAATGGACATGTTGGTGAAGGTAATAAGGGTGATGAAGAAGTGATGGGTAAGTACGGTATCCAGGAAAGGAACTTGGAGGGACAGATGGTGGTAAACTTTGCAACAAGGATGCAAATGGCTGTAGTGAACACTTTTTTTCCAGAAGAGGCACGAACATAGGGTGACCTACAAGAGCGGAGGTAGAAGCACACAGGTGGATTACATCTTGTGCAGACGATGTAATCTGAAGGAGGTTACCAACTGTAAGGTAGTGGTAGGGGAGAGTGTGGCTAGACAGCATAGGATGGTGGTGTGTAAGATGACTCTGGTGGTGGGGAGGAAAATTAGGAAGACAAAGGCAGAGAAGAGAACCATGTGGTGGAAGCTGAGACAGGACGAGTGTTGTGCAGCTTTTCGGGAAGAGGTGATACAGGCTCTCGGTGGACGGAAAGAGCTTCCAGAAGACTGGACCACTGCAGCCAAGGTGATCAGAGAAGCAGGCAGGAGAGTACTTGGTGTATCTTCTGGCAGGAAAGGAGAGAAGGAGACTTGGTGGTGGAACCTCACAGTACAGGAAATCATACAAGGAAAACGGTTAGCTAAGAAGAAGTGGGACACTGAGAGGACCGAGGAGAGGCGAAAGGAATACATTGAGATGCGACACAGGGCAAAGGTAGAGGTGGCAAAGGCAAAACAAGAGGCATATGATGACATGTATGGCAGGTTGGACACTAAAGAAGGAGAAAAGGATCTATACAGGCTGGCCAGACAGAGGGATAGAGATGGGAAGGATGTGCAGCAGGTTAGGGTGATTAAGGATAGAGATGGAAATATGTTGACTGGTGCCAGCAGTGTGCTAGGTAGATGGAAAGAATACTTCGAGGAGTTGATGAATGAGGAAAATGATAGAGAAGGGAGAGTAGAAGAGGCAAATGTGGTGGACCAGGAAGTGGCAATGATTAGTAAGGGGGAAGTTAGAAAGGCATTAAAGAGAATGAAAAATGGAAAGGCAGTTGGTCCTGATGACATTCCTGTGGAGGTATGGAAGCATCTAGGAGAGGTGGCTGTGGAGTTTTTGACCAGCTTGTTCAATAGAATTCTAGTGCGTGAGAAGATGCCTGAGGAATGGAGGAAAAGTGTACTGGTGCCCATTTTTAAGAACAAAGGTGATGTGCAGAGCTGTGGCAACTATAGAGGAATAAAGTTGATGAGCCACACAATGAAGTTATGGGAAAGAGTAGTGGAGGCTAGACTCAGGACAGAAGTGAGTATTTGCGAGCAACAGTATGGTTTCATGCCTAGAAAGAGTACCACAGATGCATTATTTGCCTTGAGGATGTTGATGGAAAAGTACAGAGAAGGTCAGAAGGAGCTACATTGTGTCTTTGTAGATCTAGAGAAAGCCTATGACAGAGTACCCAGAGAGGAACTGTGGTACTGCATGCGGAAGTCTGGAGTGGCAGAGAAGTATGTTAGAATAATACAGGACATGTACGAGGGCAGCAGAACAGCGGTGAGGTGTGCTGTAGGTGTGACAAAAGAATTTAAGGTGGACGTGGGACTGCATCAGGGATCAGCCCTGAGCCCCTTCCTTTTTGCAGTGGTGATGGATAGGCTGACAGATGAGGTTAGACTGGAATCCCCGTGGACCATGATGTTTGCAGATGACATTGTGATCTGCAGTGAAAGCAGGGAGCAGCTGGAGGAACAGTTAGAAAGATGGAGGCATGCACTGGAAAGAAGAGGAATGAAGATTAGCCGAAGTAAAACAGAATATATGTGCATGAATGAGAGGGGTGGTGGGGGAAGAATGAGGCTACAGGGAGAAGAGATGGCAAAGGTAGAGGACTTTAAATACTTGGGGTCAACCGTCCAGAGCAATGGTGAGTGTGGTCAGGAAGTGAAGAAACGGGTCCAAGCAGGTTGGAACGGGTGGAGGAAGGTGTCAGGTGTGTTATGTGACAGAAGAGTCTCTGCTAGGATGAAGGGCAAAGTTTATAAAACAGTGGTGAGGCCAGCCATGATGTATGGATTAGAGACAGTGGCACTGAAGAGAAAACAGGAAGCAGAGCTGGAGGTGGCGGAAATGAAGATGTTGAGGTTCGCTCTCGGAGTGACCAGGTTGGATAAAATTAGAAATGAGCTCATCAGAGGGACAGCCAAGGTTCGATGTTTTGGAGACAAAGTTAGAGAGAGCAGACTTCAATGGTTTGGACACGTCCAGAGGAGAGAGAGTGAGTATATTGGTAGAAGGATGATGATGATGGAGCTGCCAGGCAAGAGAGCTAGAGGAAGACCAAAGAGAAGGTTGATGGATGTCGTGAGGGAAGACATGATGGCAGTTGGTGTTCGAGAGGAGGATGCAGGAGATAGGCTCTCATGGAAAAGGATGACGCGCTGTGGCGACCCCTAACGGGACAAGCCGAAAGGAAAAGAAGAAGACTCACGTTATTTTTTGATCAATCCTCATCCACAAATCCATCAAAGTCCTCATCTTCTGTATCCGACAGATGGGCAAGTTCTCAATCAAACACGCCAGGTTCCCTCTCGTCATTGTCGGAGTCAGTCTCGTTGGCGTGCGGCTTGGCAATATTTTGATTCTATGTATGCTCTGTACACATAGGAGCATATTCACTGTCACTTCAAACATGCTGTATGGCGGCTTGGAGTTTGTCCGAAAGCGTCGCTCACAACAGCTGCTCAGCCTACACTACCGCACTCATCTTAATGGTGCGATGGTGTGTTGGACTTAGAATCATTTTGTTTTTATTTCATCTATGTCATCGTCGGTTGTGAAATACGTTCAAGTGATGTGCCCGCGTACGTGGTTGCTGGGCAACGCTGATCAACAGCTGGCTCACTCACTTTCCTATTGACGGCCTGACTGCTGGCTAAACATGCGTTCATTGATAAGCATAGTATTCTGAGTAAATGACAGTGATTGTACAGTTTTTATTTAATAGAGAATACCTAAACACACGCACCTTCAAAGCAGCCTGTTAGACGAGTGCTCGGGTCTCGCTTCAGATCCGCTTAGCGGGGTAATTCAAATTGAAAGAGTTGAAATATTTTCCAAATGGATGTCTACGGCAATCACGTCTCTGGAAAACTCCACTTGCCAGTTATTGAAGCCTCCCCCAGACTTCAATGAGTCACTCTTCATGGGCGGTTGCACACATATTCTCCCAGTATGCACGGGGGTGTCTCAGAAGTCATCCATTCATCCATTTTCTGTACCACCTATCCTCACTAGGGTTGCGGGCGTGCTTGAGCCTATCCCAGCTATCTTCGGACAGGAGGCGGGGTACACCCTCAACTGGTCGCCAGCCAATCGCAGGGCACATAGAAACAGACAACCATTTGCACTCACATTCACACTTACGGGAAATTTAGAGTCTTCAATTAACCTACCATGCATGTTTTTTGGGATGTGGGAGGAAACCGGAGCGCCCGGAGAAAACCTATGCAGGCACGGGGAGAACATGCAAACTCCACAAAGGCGAGGCCGGGATCTCAGAAGTCATACACGAGAGAATTGACGCACCTTGACAGCGTGCAAGCTAGCCACATAAAAAGAAGACTTACACAGCAATGAGATATGGTCCATAGTGAATTGACAATATTTGAATTGAATTGAAAATGGAATTTATTATACTCTAGTTCATTTCAGTTAGTTCTGTTATTTTTATTGTATTGCTTGATTTCTTTTAACTATGTTTATACTGTGACCTTGAGTGCCCTGAAAGGTGCTGATGAATAAAATAAATTATTATTAATATTATTATTCTGAATTACTCTAAAACGAATAAAAGAACACCGTTTGAACTAACAACTGAAAGCCAACACTGTTTGACTTTAGATATATAGTGCAGCCCTGCAACTGATCCCATTCAAAACTCATTGGACCTCTTTCTCTCATGTAAAACATCAGTACTGCTACTGTGGCCATGACAGTTTAAAATAAATGTTTATAGATTCCTGTGAGCTTAGAGAGCGCCTCTATATGTAGTGCTGTCATGAAGTGCAGTGGAGCAAGGAGGTCTTATCAAGCACTCAAGCGCAAGTTCAGGCCTGGCAGCTCAAGGCAGGGAATAACGTGAGGCACCTGGATGCATCAAACTGCAAAATTGAAAAAAGCAAACCTGGTCCAAGTCCAATTAACAAGAGCATACTACAGAATTTGTGTCCATGGACACATGCTTTCATTGGTGCATATTGCTTATTTAATAGACAATAATGCCAAACCTTTATTGAGCCAAGCCATCCATCTTAAAAAAAGAACAATCTCACAGCACATCACCAAACACAAAGTCACTAAAGGTATGAAATTATAAAATAATTGTCACGTCTCACTTACTCACAAATGGACTTTCGCAGTGTGAAATTTGCGCATGTTTAATTGAGCACAAAGCTGATATACTCACAAGAAGCTGTGACTTATGTTGTTGTATGAATGGCAACAGCTGGATACACAGGTTTATTGTACCTTCTGCCATCCAATGGTAAAGCAATTAATTGTTCTACCTATCACTATATTTCACTGGCATAGACAGATGAACAGAGATATGTTTGTAATTAATACATTCTAATATTTGGACAAATTAAGTGAAATTGGATAACTTAACTTTAACCTGATGATCTCTCAGGGGACACTACAGTGTCATGGCTCCCTGGTTGGGAATCACTGGTCTATGGTAAGAATCTTCCCACAGCCCATGCATTTGTCAAGCAAAGTAATAAAAATACAGGTTTGATAATGATCTGAAATTCAGGACCGGCCGCACAGTGGCACATCATTAATTAAATTTGAGGCTGTTTTAGTTATATGGGTGTGGGGCGGATAAATGTCACTGTCATTTAATGAATGTGCAGATGAACTCTAGAAAAGACAATTTATAACACAAGTTGCAGAATTACGTACTGTAATTTGATTTTGACAAAGACATGTTGATAAATGTCCACTTTTAGGTCTGCTTACACACTAATGAAATCCAATGCAAGGTCTGTACTGTATGTTAAATTCTACGTAATAAGGATCAGTTTTGATCACCACTGTCAGACTGCTATCAGTTTTATGTAACATGTTTATAATTGTGGTTGTAATATGCTGTGGTTTAGAACAGATACTTGATAGACAGACAGATTCAACAATTGAATTATCAAAGAAATTATTACTTATCTCAAATGATTGTATTTTAGTATTTCACTAATTTAAAACCAACTTACATTGCTTAAATAATCAAAACATGCATGCATGTATCATGTCAAATAATGAGGGATTTATGTGTGGGAAAGTATTAAAGGTGGACATATAGTGCTATGGAAAGCGGACTATTTTATTGGTTGTTTACAAACAGTCGTGTTTCTGGCGTGAAATTACACAACCAATTGCAGTAAATCTTACGTGAGCTGCCTATTTCCAAAAATGTTACCAAGCTGTTGATGCGTAATGTTGACAAATTGTGATGTTACAATTCGACACTATGTCAAAGCTAAAAGTTTAGCAGATTAGCATTAACTACAGTATGAGTATTTTCTTATGATAAGAAACACATACGTACTGAATTGCCTGGCAAAGTTGTCAACTTGGTGGTGTGGGGCGGGATTTTATGTTTGCTTAAAAAAAAATCATGGGTTGGGAAGTATGCCGTAATTATTCCTCTTTAGGGTGTAAGGAAGGCATATACGCAGAATCTTGGACCCCAAAGCAGACTGAGCTAATCAATCTTACATTTATTGAACCAAGGAAGGACATTAACACGTGAGAAACAATACTGAATAACTAACGAAAAACAAAAGGTCGATGAAAAATAACAATTATTGAATACAAAAACTAAACTAAGGAGATAGATCACTGGGGAATGACATCACCAAGAACAGAAATAGCACACAAAACCACACTTACACGCTATAAGAAACGGGAGGCTGCAGATGACATGGAAAGACTCACATTCGCCAAAGGACCAACAGTAAGCATAGCCAAATGAAAGACAAAAAAAATACGAGGACCAGGTATGAGTGCGAAAGGACGGAAGCAATAAAGATAAAGGTAAGCAATACGATAATCTGGCGTGTTGCTTCCGCTTCACCGAAATACCTAGCTGATTGTCATGACCAGCAGGTGCCACGCAGGAGGTTCCGCCCACCAATGCTCACCAAGGAGACGAGGGACCACAAAAAGAAGGCAGAACACACAGCCAGAGAAACAGAAACATGAGATATGGGACATACACATTATGAAGACACCCGGGAACTAATATAAACAGTGAAAAAATGCATAAAACTTTAATTAGTGCTACAGACAACACAATAACAATGGGGCTAGTTACATTAAAGTGACAGTTACATTTGATTAAACATTAAAGCTTCCTGGCTGCTGCACCAATATTACAGACCATGAGGTGATCTTTGGTCGCCATGGCAATGTAAAGCACTTAAAAAACAATGTACTATCCATAACACATTATTTTAACGTAACATACAGCACTTAATGTTACTCTTTGAAACACCACAACATAACGACATTAATCCACAACACACACTTTTCAAACTTCTTCCATCTGGCAGACACTACAGGAGATTCACAGCCAGAACGACAAGACTAAAAAAAACTGCTTCTATCCACATGCCATCAGACTCCTGAACAAATGACACCACAATCAGCACTGTGTAATGTTTTATTTTTATTTGTAATACTCCTCACACAAATGTTTACACTGCGATACCTCTGCAACCTGCTATGCTTGAAGTCAAATGTCTGCATCTTTGCAGATTATATACTTACTGTATTTTTGTTCTTCATCTTTCATTATTGAAATTCTTCTTCTTTTTATCTTTGCCTCATCTATGCATTCTTTGTATTCTATTGCTCAGTGCTACCATTGTGTTTTTACTGTGCATATGACAATAAACATCTTGAATCTTGAATTAATCCACAGAATACAGTAGTGGCATTCCGGCACACCGGAAGTGACCTCCTGCTCTCTCCATCCAGGTTACTGGGGACTCATTGGAAATATGGAAAAATTGGGAAGTTGCACAAGTTGTAATGAACGAAGTTGGAAAAATAAGTCAAAGTCAGCTATTTCGGACCTACTCAGAAAGTAAGCGCTTACAGACTGTCATAAATCAAAACTTCAACTTTAGTCACTTGAGTCCCTGCTAACATGGACGAATTATTCAGTCGGAGGGAGCGGGGGCTCCCTTCTGGTTTGCCTATTGTCACTATGTTGTGGATTAATGTTGCTATGTTGTGGATTAATGCCTTTATGTTGTCGCTTTTGCATTTCTGTTGTGTGTTAATGTCGTTGTGTTGTGACGTTTGCATTTGTTGTGGAATCTGCAATTGTTGCGACTTGTCTCATGCACCGTACAAAACAGTACAAATGCAAAGCTAAAATCTAGTGTACTCAGACTTCCAAAAGTAATTGACTGATATTAAAAAAAAAATAACTTCATCACAAATCACAATTTTGAATTTTTTTAATTTTCATCTGCAGCATTCTCACAACCAAATGTATAATAGCCATTGTCCCTGTGGTACCAACAACTACCAGTCAGAGGATCCCTATGGCCCTCACCAACATTGAGTCTACACAGCCTGAGTGCTCTGCTCTGTTCTAAGCCAATAGAGGACTCACTCCTATCTGCTTCTGTGAACATAATTTGAAATGACAGTTTAAGTGGTTTACCTACTCTCCGGACCTGCTAAAACAAGGAAACAGCACCTACGTACCTTCAAGATGGTACTGTGCTTCGCATGTGTGGGCGGAGGTAAGATGAGGAAAGAGTGGTAAAGTGGGAATTGGGAGAGAAATCAAATATTTTCACATGTTGTCACCCTTGAACTCCAATAAGGTTGCAAAGTGCGCTGCAGCGATTTATGTAATCTCACCTCAAGGTTGTTATTGTCCTGTGAGACAGAATAAAATAGCATCAGCCCCACGAAGTAGCATAAAGGTAGGTTGTATTGGCATTGTCCAACTCAGGACAAATAATATTTGTCCAAGCTCCTAACAGTATGTATACAGTAAACAAAGATGTAGATGCCATTTTTAAGTGTTAGGTGGTGGTGCATCTGCCTGCACTAACAGGGCCACAGGGCAGAGGGAGGTGTCACTCTCGCAAACCTCTGCCAAGACAAATACATCTAAAATTGGATCAATTACAAACTGTACCCCAAGTTTGACACCAAACATAAGAAATTGTGACATTGTTGAAAATGTCTCTCGCATATTAAGAAAAACAAATCCAGAATTTCAACATTGATCTCCATCTGCACCAATATTTACTACCTTGCATTTCCTTGGACTTTGGCCCAAACTGTGGTTTTAGCATAATCTCGCTAAGAAACCCATCCATCCATTTTCAACACCGCTTATCCTGGTTAGGGTCGCGGGGTGCTGGAGCCTATCCCAGCTGACTTTGGGCCAATCGCTAAGAAACAGCATATAGTAACTACCTTGGTTTAGGTAAATATGCAGAGAAGCTGCTAAATGTGCCTGCCTGACATATGGAAAAGTGACTTTTTGTATTTATACAAATACTCAGTAATTTTTTGGGATGGGCTGTCTATTTGCAAAAATTTGTCTATAAGCAAGCCGTTCCAATGTTGGTACTGGCATTTAAATAACACTAGCCCCACACAAACCTTTAGAGCAATTCGTATGGCAACACAAATTGACAAGTGTAATGTGGCCGCTTGTTAATGACAAAGTGGCATCTCCATGAGTGAATATATAATCAATGCTTTTACTCTATGGGCATGTAGGTTACTCTTCTTCAAAAACTAAATTTCGGAGGCTCAGAAAAGCTGCTCCACTAGTTCATCATCAGACAAAGCCATACTGCTATTGGAAAACCCTGGAGTAGAGGAGGCAGTGTGAGCAGTGTCTTTGTGTTTTTTGGACACTTGGAAAATAAAGATGATTCTGATTCTGATTTGCCTTAAATAATTCTACCTTCCAAAACCTTCAAGAGGGTTGATAAAAGAGTGATAAATTTGCTGTGCATCTTACTTAATTCATTGGAAAGTTTGACCAAAGCATACTACAGAACTGTTTTAAATGGTGAAAAATACTCAATCTGTCTCATTTTATAGCCTACTGAAGTGTTAATGCTTCGAAGGCTTCAGAACTATTATGTCTTTCAACATAAGAAAGAAATTCTCAAAATTCTCAAATCTGTCACTGTACAAAAGGTCTTCAGAGGTTTGCGCGTGTCAACATGCTCTGAATTTTAGAGCGAAATTTGAAAATGCAAATGTGATGCAGTAGTCAATGAGATGTTGACACAAGTCAGAATGCTCGATTTCACTCTCGGATGGATATGTTCCCTTTTCCTTTGAACAACCCGGTTACACAATCCACACAGGTGACATCATGCACGAAATATGCTGTATGATTATCAAACTGCTGTATAAGCCTCCTGTACCCTGCAGTAATGTGTGGTAGATGCATAAAATGGTATTCTGTAAATTACAGTAAAGACTCATTGCATTGTGATGCAATAAATAATAATAATAATAATAATAATAACGGCAATAGTTTAGTTTTATACAGTAGCTCATTTCAGCCTTTCAAGGCACCTACATTAGATGCTTAAAAAAAGAAAAAAATACATAAGTGAAATAGGATTATCAGGACGGAAAGTGTGATTCATGAATGAATGTGAAAAGTAGGTGGCCACTATCAGATACGTAGATTCTGAAAATATTGACTAATTTAAGTATGTTTTTGTTATTGCTGTGTGATTTGAATTATTAAATATTTATCCTCAATGTGGAGAGAAAGTGCCTCTTCACTCTGGGAAGCAGCTCAACCACAGTATTTTATTTTGAAGGTTATTTGCAAGATGTCAAAGGAAATCAGAGCTTTCCCACATCTCTTTGCCCTCCACGGCCCTCCATGGTTCCATTCCATCTCAATACTTCCTCTAAACCTCAAACCCCACTGAGCCGGAAGGTTTGTTGACGGATGTTGAAGGCTGCATTGGTCCCACAGCAATTAACTCTTCCCCTGCAAGAAGCAGCCTGTCAGAGTGATGGGATCTATCCAGTACTGCAGCCTGTCAAACAATCCAAGAGGGGTTGCAGACAAATGCCTCATCTATGCATTTGTTTTACTCTTTAGCCTGCAGTGAAGCGCTAGCTCAAGCAAAGAGTTACGTATCCACACAATTGCTCCACTGTTTAGTTGGATCAGCATTGCAGATCTACAAGCATTTTTCTTCAAGTAAGATTTAAAGACCTTTGGTTAGTTTTTCAAGGGTGCAGCTACTGTTTCAATTTCACAATGCTCAAAGAAACATTACTTTTCTTATACTTTATTTATGTGCAGAACATAATGGCTGATCAGTAAATAAAGGTGATATTAACTAAAGGCAGATTCACAGACACTTTCTTTTAAATACCTCATCCCCAAGATTTTAGGTATAGTAACATGGTAAAAATATTGGAGTAAGATGAAGTAAGATCACGACTTTATTTTAATTTAATTAAATTTGTATTGTTTTAAACCTGTCATGTTCAGATGCATGGCCTTGCACAATGGTGGATCTGTATGCCTTTGGGCTTTGCAACAGAGGAGTTTGAAATACTCCCTCTTCTTATTTTGAATGTTTTTAATTATTCTGATGGTGCAGGCCTGTGGTGCGGCTGACACAACCTGGAGCTGAACACGCTCAAGACTGTAGAGATGATCGTGGACTTCAGGAGGCATCCTTCACCACAGCTGCCCCTCACGTTGTCCAGCTGCCTTGTGTCAACCGTCGAGACCTTCAAGTTCCTGGGAATTACAGTCTCTCAGGACTTGAAGTGGTCAACCAACATCAACTCCGTCCTCAAAAAGGCCCAGCAGAGGATTTACTTCCTGCGGCTTCTGAGAAAGCACGGCCTGCCACGGGAGCTGCGGAGGCAGTTATATACAGCATTCATCGAATCAGTCCTGTGTTCTTCCATCACAGTCTGGTTTGGTGCTGCTACAAAAAAGGACAAACTCCGACTGCAACGGACAATCCCGGTCACCAGCTCTTCCAGCTCCTTCCCTCAGGTAGGCGCTACCGATCAATGCAAACTAAAACTAGCAGACATTCCAACAGCTTCTTCCCTCTTGCAATCAACTTCTTAAACACCTAACCTACAATTCCATTGCAACTCTTTTGCAACATGCTGGCAATTTTTTTTTGACTTGAGTTCGTCGTCACATTTCTGTGGGGCCAATTATATATTTCTCGTGCACTCGCTATAGAAGTCTCGCCACACTGCACTATTTGCATATCTGTTGTTGACCAATACTGGCCTCTCATGCCAGAGTAGCATCTGCTCCATTTGCACACTGACTGTGGAGTATCTGCAACATTTGCACAATCAACATTGTCCCAGATTATCGCGCTACTCGTCACTTTAAACTGCATACACTCCTTGAAGTCTCGGCACCCTTTGCACAATGGTCATTGCACCGGACTATTGCTATATTAGTCATTCAAACTGCTCTAAGTGCTAGAGGACTCTAGATCTTTGTACAATTGTCCAAAAAAAAAAAAAAATGTACCGGCATTACCAGATAACTATTAACCCTTTATTGCTCAGTGACTGTTTTTTTGTCAATGTCATTATGTCTCAAAGTGTTCTCTGTCAATTGACTGTCTGTTGTCGTACTAGAGCAGCTCCAACTACCGGAGACAAATTCCTTGTGTGTTTTTTGGACATACTTGGCAAATAAACATGATTCTGATTCTGATGCTGATGTTAATTGAAAATGCAGAAAACGGTGTTAGGGGACAGACAGAGGGATAGAGTGGACAAGGGGACGAGTGGTGAGAACCACAGCAGAACAATAGTGAGACAGTTTAGATATTTGAACACAAGTAACATTACAACAGTAATTTGTAGATTGTAGGGGAGGGTGGGTTGGATGGGTGTGGGGGGGGGGGGGGGAATACCCGGTGAGGACATGCAATAACTAACCAAGAGAACAAGATAAGAGAGGACAGAAAAGGGCAAGACAGGATGTGGGAAAGTGAACAAGGCAGTGCTACTGACGAGTGGTGCGGTGGGATTCTTTTTTAGTGTCTAAACACCTGTAAGAACCTGTGATGATATGTGAGTATAACCTGTGTTGTTGTTACTGATCTCAGCACAAGTAATTAAAGCCTATCGTGTGTCTGTCGAACTTATTAGTGAATGAACACCATATCACATGCATGTTAGTCAACTGGTGTACGGTGTTCCTGAGCCGGCACATCAAGTAAGGGTGAGCCCCCCCCACGCCTCCACCCCCGCCACCACTGACCCCACCACCCCCGGAGAGGATGGGGGCCACACCCACACACGGGGACCAACGCAGGAGCCAGCAGCTACCCAAAAATGGTCATAGCCCGCCAAAGCAAGCCCATGTTAAGAGCCCGTTGTAAGCAAGGACGGGCAAGGGCGCTAACAGAGGGGAGAGGAAGTTGGGGCCCAAAGGGGGGTCACAGGGCAATACCGACCCGCAACCATCACCCCCACCCAGGCTTACCAGCACCCCAAGGTTGTGCGAATGTATGTAATCCCTTAAAAATCCATGGGAGAAAGGCATGGCGGGCCAGAGAGCGGGCCAGAGTGCTGGGTGGACACCTGGCTTGGTGTCCTCCCCAGCCCGACCCTGCCCCTCCCCCCACAGACGGGTGTATGATGCATTAAAACTGGAGGACCGGCAGAGCATTGAAGCACGTCGTAGGGTGACCAGCACAGATGTGCCAGCACTCGGCCCCGCGCCCGCCCCATTATACCTGGTGCCAGTCCCCCAGAAGAGATATGAGATATGAGTGTCCCCAATGTGCGGAGTATGTACAGTTTGAGTACTAAAAATATGCAGTGTGTGTGAAGTAAGAGGCTAGACTCCTGCGGGTCCGGCCCACAGAGACCATGGAGAAAAGGGGGGAAGCCCCCCTCCCATCCACCCCACAGTTAATTCAGACCATACCCAAAACCAACCATAGCCCAGTTACCAGAACACGGCCAGAAGGAGGGCCTGACCGAGGCGGGAGGCGCTGAAACCCATCATGAGCCGCAAGTCAGCCGGGGTCCCTACACAGCCCGAGGGAGATAAGAGCGACAACCACGGTGGCGCGCCCTGGGGAGAGGGAAGAGGAGGGCACAGGCACGGGACGCAGCAGCACGGCCCCAAGCCATTCAAAACTGAGGAAGGTTTCTGTGTAACTAGTGACCAGAAGTGCCGTACATAGCTACAAAATAGCTACTTTGAGTAAATTTCTTATTTACCATCAGTGACCAAAGCATACATTTGCTGTGAGTAGATGCAGATCCTTGTCTTTTCTACTTAACTTTGTAACTTTGTTGCGACAGGACAATACATTGCCCATCCATCCATCCATTTTTCATACCGCTTATCCTCACGAGGGTGACTCTAGGTGAGAGGCGGGATACACCCTGAACTGGTCGCCAGCCAATCGCAGGGCGCATATAAACAAACACCCCTTTCGTACTTATATTCACACCTGTGGACAATTTAGAGTCTTCAAATATCCTACCATACATGTTTTTGGAATGTGGGAGGAAACCGGAGTACTCAGAGAAAACCCACGCGGTCATGGGGATACAATGCAAACTGCACACAGACGAGGCTGGATTTGAACCCGGCTCCTCACACCTGTGAGGCAGATGTGCTAACCATTCCTCCACCGCACACGCCACAATCCGTTGCATCATTTGTAAATGTCCCGTAGAACTACTTCCATGTTAGAAATGCTTAAATGAAATGTTAAATCGATTTTAAAGGATATTAAAACAGGGAAACAGGTTAGTGTGGGGTTTCCATAGGCCTAATTAAAATGCTTCTTTGAAAGGTGCAAAAACGTAGACCATACTAAGAGACTTAATTTTCTTTCCACCATGCCACTCAACTGCCTAGTTGTAAAAATATAACTGTCTGAATTAATTTTGTTACTTTGTGATGAGACAGTTATGACACCACAGCAGTAATTTAATCAGTGGTTGATGAGAGAAAGCCAGTGGGCTGCACTAAAAGCGTCTCTGCTTGGATTTGACCCACCTTAGATAAGCAAGAAAAAGTATTCATTCTTCAGGTTCATCTGACTTTGAAAACAATGAAACTATCACTTACTCTATCTCTTCTCAAATTAGCTCAGTAATGGAATACATTTTAACTTGAATTATAATGCTTGGTTATGAACCGATGTGGATGAATAACTAATTTCTCATACTGTTTTTTTTCAAGCACCCATACCAACCACCGTTCCACTCCTTTCCTCCCCTCCCACTACTTATTGCTTGAGAGCCAAGATAAGCACACTTGAAGCTTTCGTATCTAAGCCTGTAGCCATATCGTTGCTCCACTGATGTAGACACTAAACGAACTGGTTGCTTTTGGCAGATGCCATCAGATAGATGTAGCTAATCCGATTGGCAAAGATCGCCAGAAGTTGTTGTTTGGGTGGACCATATTGTGCCTTCATTTTCAAGATCATGAAGCCTTGAACCACTCCAATCAATGTATTACTTCTCTCCCAAGATTTAGAGAGCGAGAGAGAAAGAGAGCTGGTGTGTGAGGTTGGTTGGTTGCCACGCTACATAGCTTGACTCTATTGCAGTCTGAAGTATCCCCCGGTAAGGTGTTGGCATACTTATCGCTTCCCACCTCGGCACCTGTATATTGGAGTTGTCACAGGCATGTGTAGAAGCCAAGTGTGGTACACAAAACTGACACAGGCATGCGTAGAACCTAAGTCCAGTGCCCGTAACCAGAGGGATAGTAAGTAAAGACTTTTAATATTAACTGTGACAAGTCAAGTGACAAATGGGTGACGAATCACACAGTTAACAAGTCAAGAGTTGTTAACTTTAAAACCTTGATGAAGAGTACTTGAAATTTTGGAAGGGGTTTTGGGGGCAATAACTTGTAAGCCCAGGAAGTGGCTCTTTGAAGAATGGGAAAAGGGTCATGCAATGCTCCGTAATCAGTTAGCAGGATCGGAAAACTCACACTTAGTTGTAGCAGAACCCCAAACAGCCACAGGGGCATGCAAACGTGTTAAGGCAGAAGTCATGGTTGGGGGCAGAAGACTGAGGGGATTTTAGTGAGAACGAAGAGGCAGAAAGGTCAGGGACAAACAGGATCGACAATCGAAGATCAATTCACAGAAAACTGTTGGGGCATCTTGCTTCGGCATGTATCAAACAATCTGGAGATTGTGTCAGAGTTTCACCCCTGTGGACAAGAGGGGAAGCCTTCGTTCACCTTTGGGTGGGGGGATGTGTCCTGACTGTTGTTTGTGCCTCTGGTCAATGACAGTGACACCTGGAAGGGTGTGATTGCAAGTAGTCAGTTGACTACACAGCCTTGTTTACATTTTCCATGGATACAGCTAGCCGGATAATGGCTAACAGATCCCACATTGCAACACAATTTTCCCACAATCCGATAAGAAAGTATGGCTTGAGCTGTCCTATCTGGCCTTGGTGCATGAGCTGATGAAGTCTGCTTGGATGAGAGGCGAAATGTTTCTAAGACAACCAGAGCAATCCAGTTGTGATTGATTCAACGCCCTGCAAAAAAACCTCGTTTACAATATATATCCCAATAAAGTGACAAAAATACTAATATTAGCAACAGGCAGGTTAATTATACTTTTGTAAATGATCTGTGAGAAGAGAAGATCTGTGGTTTAATTTCGTTTTGGTCAATAGTTATACAAAGTTCTTAGAATTTTATCCAGATATGTAGCTTCTCCCATGTTGTATGAAAAATCCTCAGAAAAGTTCCTTTTCATAAGAAAATGGTCAAACTACAAACAATATTAGTAACTTAAACCATATTGTAAACAGAAGTCTCCATTCTACATCTTTGTTCCTTCCCTTTTATTTAGTGTCCTACAGAAACAAGAAACATATCTTAATATTAAATGCACACCTAGTATGTGCTTTAGCTGAAAGGTCAGCAAAGTAATTGTGAGTAATCATTTAAACAAACTTGAAATGAGTGCAAGGCGAAAAGCTACTGTTTCATAAAATGTTCCATTATATCTATTTTTTTTTTACCTCCTACTCCCTACAAGCCTCATTCCATCATGTATACAAATGTCAGTAAACGTGTTAATTGTGTTTCATTCTGAAGACATTTTTTCTTTTCAGTTTCCTTGACACAGCGCTAACTAGATGTTTACTGTACTTGTCTGCTCAGATGTGTCAATGAAGAAAAAGATTTTATAGGAAGGTCATGTTTTTTTCTATTCTGAATTTATACACCTACGTGTTAAACAAACTGAAGCAATTACCTCCATGCAATTATAAAAGTACAGTGTAATTCCCTTGACTGGAGGTGCTAATTAAAGACATTTCTGAAGCTTTAAACTCTGTTTCACTGTTTCAACATTCTCCACAAAAAAAAAAAAAAGTAAAATCATTCTTTAGTTCATGCAGTGGATAATCATTAACATAACATTTTTGAGTGATGCCCTGCAACTGATTTTTGGGAATCGGTATGCCATAGAACGGGAAGGTACTGCTCACAGTACCTGCATTTCCAACACCAATTTAGAGCATGCCAAATCCTCAATTACTCTAATGTGGGGAGGAGACCTAAATAACCAGAGTAAAGTCCAGCCCGAAATTCAAGCCCACAATATGTAGAGTTGTGATATTGATACTTAATAATGTTACTTATTAACTATGAGGTAACTACACAATATCAGGCCCTATTTTTTTGTTTATTAGCAAGGTTCTTAGTCATTTTCTTGCTAGTCATTCACTATTATGCTTTCAGTTACAGTACATTCATACTGTATGTGTATTGAGCTCATTTATTTAGTTGTAAATACACTAAATGTAAGTAAATGTATTTTTATACTTTTGATACTATTGATATTTTATTACTTGTATTGCTCATATTGAACTGAGCAGCGAAGACCTGTCTACTGTTAATAATATATAATTATAATAATATAATAATAATTGATGTTCCAGTTCTATTGTCATTACTGCAACTTTCCTTTTTGCCAGCACTGGTTCGCTTTTGTGGTGGTATTACAAAAATAGTAATACACAACAATACCCGTAGAAAAATAAAAATACATCTGTGGAGGTAACCCATTGCATATTCACTGAGCTGACGGCCTACAAGATTTCCTCAAGTATTGCATTATGCCGCACATAATGACAGTTTGACCTCCAAGTAATCTATTTATATTTTGGTCGAATTCTGAATTGAACTGCAAGAGTGGTTGTTTTTGGACGTTCCATCTCCGATAAAATAATTCCATAAGATATTTTATTAGGTCAAATGTTGACTGTTACATACACTAAATATTAATTCATGACGGGCAACTAATATTTCACAATTGTAGCCCAAACGATGTGTTATTCCACAACACAGCTTGAACATGATAAATGTTAAGGGATCGGTATTGGTAATAAATGAATTTGTGTTTAAGAGGGTTCATCCTGTTTCAAAACTACCTCAAATGACTTGTATGTGTTTTAATTTCCATCTCCCTAGGCTAAAAAAAAAACATAACTATGTAAAACAAATGGAAGAATGTACTGAGAAATGTAACTTACAGCATACTGTATTTTTTTTTTTTTTACATGTACCATAAAAGTTGATTAACTAACTTATCATGTTTCAATAATAATAACAGCTCAAATTAGATAGTTTGTCTTTTGAAAGACAAAAATAAATAAATAAATAAATAAATCGTTTGTCAGCTTCATTTTAGCTTTTAGTGATGGTTTTGAAATGCAATCAATTGGTTACTTACTAGATCTTAATCATAAATAAAATGGTCTGAGAACTTAATCATGGCGCACATAATGATTCTTCATGGAGTAGAATTAAAAGGAAACATTCCTTCGATGCTTCCAAGCTGCTAACATAATTCAAAATGGTCATCAAGGATGCCTGATGCATTTTACAGAAAGGAAAGATCAATGCAAAGGTCATGACCACTGAAGATTGATCACTTTAAGAACAGACTGAACCCCGAGACCTACAGTATACATTATGTGCCATATGCTCATTGTTGATACTGCCATTATTATCTCCTGCGTCATGACCCCTTCTTCCTCATCCCTCTGGTTGACAGATGTTTCTAAATTGCTCATCAAAAACTGAGCAAGAACCAAAAGTGAGGGTGTGGAGAAAGACAAGGAGAGCACTTAATACCCTGTGGCTTAAGGAACACTTCCTGAATCCATTAGACCTTCAGAGTCTTTGAGGTCACCCAAACGTCTGCCCTAACAGAATTCAACTTCAATAGAAGGAAGAAAAACACTGTCCACCATATGCACCACACACACACACACACACACACACACACACGCCAACCATACACATACACTACATTGCCAACAGAATTTGATGTATTAGATAGTATTGTGAGAGGCAATGTGTTCTTGCTTGAAGATTTTTGTTTGTCATCATAAATGGTCATTCAAAGTACTTTCAACACGGCATCACTGCCATTATTATTAGCATAACATTAGGAAACGAGCTTAATACTAACATACAATGGTACACTAATAGAAAGTAGCACTAGTAAACTTACTTTTGCACAAACATGTCAATAACAATAGAATATACAACAGTACTCACCGGCATTTATTCTCTCTGTGCTGGAGTTTAGCTTCAGCTTTAATTTACTTTTTTGACTTTCATCGATCAACTCTACCTGTGTCACACTACCGGCACTACCAGGTTAAAACGTGAAAACCGGCGGTAGCAGCATAGTATGTGCAATCTAAAGGCCAGTGTTTGTTTTTTAATTCAATGGGATTGGCTTGTAAGGTGGTGTGCTCTGTAGACAGAATTTTACGGTAGATTTACAGGTACCGATATCATTTTTGATAGGAGGAAGTAAATAGCAAATATTTGGTCTCAGGCCAGTGTCATTAGAATTCTTTTTTTACAGAACAGGACTAAAAAGACTGCTTTGTGCAGATCTAACATTTCATTATAAACTATATTTTATGTCCTACAGTCACGTGTAATTTGGGTCCCTCTATTTCTGCCAGTAATGAGATAAGTGACTTTAACATAAATAGGTTTATTAAATTTTGCAGAATGGAAATAGAATGGCAGATATTTGCCCTGATTTAGAGATCAAAACTAAATGCTTCACTTTATAAGCCAATAAACAATTAGTTAAGGGAGCCTCTTTTCTACCAGTAAAGCCACAATATAATCCTGGCTTTGGCTCACAATTTCCACCAGAGGCAAATTTCATTCAATGATTTGTTAAGACCGACAAAAGCAGAAACTCAGCTAACTACAATATTATCACCTAAATTAATTGACAGTGCAGAAGACGCCCCTCTGTGGTAGGGTAAGTGATTATGTCATAAGTGGGTCTGCCCAGTGGCTCAAGAGGCATAGAATCTTTCCCTATCTAATTATAAGGGGAGTTATCACACTCCTAATGAGTTTGTGTGTTGCGTACTCCATAAGAAGCTCAAGATAAAGGCGGAGGACAAAATGTTGTAAAGCTTTATCATTGGCAATGGACTCCTAGCGGCATTACTTTAAATAGAGACTGATTTGTTCTTTGTAGTCTGACTCTTTTGTGAGCTACAAGAGCAGTGCTAATGAGTGGCCACACTCCTGATTTGGAAAAAGTCCAGTGTCATTTCTGCACAGTGGAGAAAATTAAGATTTAGTGAGGAGGGGGAAAAAAAAATAAAATGGGTTTGAAAAAGTAGTCATTGTATATATAATAGTGGTACGCACCTTCCCCAAGACCAAACCTTATAGATATGAATTTGCTTCATATACTGTATGAGTGAATGTCGCAGTTGAGTTTGAGCATTTTTTATAACTATTAACAAAAGTGAAACAATAGATGAACCTGCACCAAACATTAACGGCCACTTCCTTTGTCCATGCCAAACTCTTTAGTCTTGCTTTTTTTTTTTTCGTTTTACTTTTTTAGAAAATATTAATTATTATTAACACTGCTTTATTTTAAAAACATATATATGTTAACTTGTCTTGCAGCTGCAACAACATGAATGTAAAATAAATTTCATCCATCCATTTTCTGAGCCGCTTCTCCTCACTAGGGTCGCGGGCGTGCTGGAGCCTATCCCAGCTATCATCGGGCAGGAGGCGGGGTACACCCTGAACTGGTTGCCAGCCAATCGCAGGGAAAATACAAACAAACCACCCTCTGCACTCACATTCACACCTACGGGCAATTTAGAGTTGTCAATTAACCTACCTAAAATAAATTTTAAAATATAAAAAATTATTTATAGAAAAACATGTCTTGAAAAAAAATTATTATCATGTTAAAAATTATATACATATTTACTTAGTGGAAAATAAACATTGGTGTAGAATTGCTGGAAGAAATCCAGCAGGACTAGTGGTTAGGCAGTCGAAAATGGTTGCATTTATCCACTTGAATGTGATACAGTTTTACGAAATGTTTTTTTCCGGTCGCTTATTTCTCCTCTTACATTGAAATGATTGATTGCACTGGTGGCAACGTGCATTGTCACCATCAACCTTTGAGTAATGCAACCACAGTTTTGATCGGTTGGCTCTCTGTTAAAATGCTTCTTAGACAAATATATTAGTTTTTTTTGCAAGTTAGAAACAAGATTGGAGAAGTAAAAGGTGTAAAATTATGATCATATAGCCGAAATAAATCAAAACTATATATTAGCAATTTCTCTGCTTAGCCGCACTCAGGTTGCATGTGAGCTGTAAAGTAAATATAGATTTCTGCCATCCTTCATGTAGTTGTAAATGACTCAGTAAGAAAACTTTCTTCTGTGTGGGTTTGCGCAGACTGTCTGTGGTCATGTGACTGCCTAGCTGTGTTTGATTGGTTAAATGGAATCAAATGTCACTAGTAGATAAATTGGATTGGTGAAACAGACTCATGTGACAGGAAGTCTCCCTGACAAACCAAAATAGAATAAATAGAATCCATACATTGAATATCAAGTGATTCAATTTTGGTTTTTTTCATTTGTGATAGTAGTAAGTGGACTAGTTGGGTGACATTTACAAGTAAAAAAAAATGTTTTCCCATGTGTGGATTTAAAGGTCTTTATCACAGTACATTGACAAAATAATTAGCGATAATGATTTGGAAAGGCCTTATGAAGACCTTCATTGTGATTCATGACTTGATTTGGTGTTTAAAATTATTTTTCTACCTTATTCCCAATGAACTTTGACATCCTTAAGTTCAAAATCAATTGCCACCAAAAGCAAATCAGCTGAGCAGCTTTCTACATTTTCAGCATCTGAGTACATCGGGAGGGGGGGATTTGGTCAGCGTGCAGGAGGGAGGGGTAGGGGGGCATTCTCAATAAATGCCCACGCACACACAACATTAAGCATTATAAACAGGGATGCATTGGGTAAATTAAACATGGCTTAGCTTTAGAACAAGTGAGGCAGTGAAAGTGTGGATTTTTCTATGATCAACACACAGTGTCCTTCCACTCATTTGTACATTTTCAAGTTTTGTCTCTTAAATGCCACCTGAACCAACTGGGCCTTCTATTTTTTTGGGCATTGTGCAACCATGGTCTGAAAAGCACCAAGTCTGGAGATAATTGGATAAAAATTGCAACAACAACAAAAATCCCTCTTTGTGCATGTTAAACTTGATCTTGCTGTGACCTTGACCTTTGACACAGACTTTTTCTTTGACATGCACAAAGCAGAAAAAAACAAATAACCTGTATGGTGACTATTAACTGTTTTGGTGCTATTTTGTATGTGTGGGAATGTGAAAAGCAAGTGTGAAAACCAAGCAGACAAACAAACAAACCCACAAACAGACTTACCGATATAGCTTGCCTTCACTTGCGCTTTGGCAAAATAACAAATGAGCATGAAAACCTAAACTCTTATAGATGGAAATCACGAGATAATTAATATCGAATGAAAGCTTCACACATAAAAAACACATTTTTGTTGTCAATGTGAATGATTGGCAAGTGCATACAGGTATGTAGGGTATGCAAAAACTGAACAGAACTGAAATGGACTTTATCAGTTGGCATGTATGAGTGATGCTTACTGGTTGGTAATAGGATGACAAAATGTGAACATGACAATAATAGATCTGATTTTTTATTCTGAATCACTCGCTCAGTTACTCTGAAAGCAAAAAAACAAATGCTCCACTATTACCCTTCTGACAGTTCTTGAGACATGCACAGATCCTACTTTGAAGTGATGCATCTGAAGCAATAAAGTGACCAATTTAACATCCTCATCTCCAATACCTACCACTGGAAGATAAAAGGTGATGCCATCATTCCAGTAGAGTGAAGGTGTAGCCTCCCACTATAGCCTCAGTCTCAGTTGGCAACTATGAAAGAGGTTGTAGCTATTATATATTCCTGCTAACCCCAGAGGACTCTGCATGCTTGCCAGACATAAACAAGGGTAGGTTCCAGGTCACGGAAATGAGATGACAACAATATATTTGCTGGATTGAATAATCACATTTTCTCAACCACCCCTTTTATTTTGAGTCAGTGCATTTAAGCTTCATGCTCCAGGTACCCTACACAAGGTGCCTACTGTACATACCTATCACCTTTACACAAGGTGATATGGTATGGTTTGGTTATTTTGGTTTCCTTCACAACTTTTGTCAGTACAAGACTGTAATGATTGGCGCTTGTCAGCCTATAACTGAATATACATTTGTTGGGTGGTACAGTGGGGCAGTGTCTGTCTATAAAAATATTGTGTAATAGCAAATATGTTCTGGGCTGGAAAATTGTTTCCCTTCTGATTTCATAGCAACATTGTTCAGGAATTACAGTGTTGTATTCCTGGTGCACATATGTACAACAGTAATCAGGTACTTGAATAAGGTACCATTCTGAAGGATACACAAAGTCAGAGAGATCACCACAAAAGTTGTAATGACAGCTAGTACAGTGGGGATATGGACTGGGCCCAAACGTGAATAATTAACAGCCCTTATAATTGCCATGGAAAAAAAGATCATCTAAAAAAGTGTTTATAAGCGGTAAAATACTGGCAATAAGCGGCTAGGTTCCCTCCTCCCAAAAATAAGTACAAATATTTTCTTTTAAATGTGGGAATTGGGCGGCACGGTGGTCAACTGGTTAGCACATCTGCCTCCTCACAGTTGCATGGTAGGTTGATTGAAGACTCTAAATTGCCCATAGGTGTTAGTGTGAGTGCAAATGGTTGTTTGTTTATATGTGCCCTGCGATTGGCTGGCAACCAGTTCAGGGTGTACCCCGCCTCTCGACCAAAGATAGCTGTTATAGGCTGCGGCACGCCCGCGACACTAGTGAGGATAAGCGGTACGGAAAACGAATGAATGAATGTGTGAATAGGTAAATGCCGAACCACGAATATGTGGGCGTCCAATATAATTCAGAAAATTGGTTGACAGCTCTATCACCTTAATTGAGAATGCCTCCCTGTTGGAACTTTGAGTGACCCAATGACTACGGTTGCACAATCACTAAGATGCACTGCAGGAAAGTATTTCTTCATCAGGAGGCAAAAAAAGAACACTATATCCAACTCACTTGGCCATGAATAATTCCCATTAATTGCTGGCATCTATTCATCCATAGAATGACCATGTCCATAGACAGGAAATTATTTGTAGAGTAGCGCATATGAGGAAGGACTGAAACACATTTCTTCATGCATAAATGCTTTGAGCTTGACCTTTTGCCTTTTAACAAAGGCAACAACTGGACAGTTGAACTCAATGAACATCCACAGAGAGCTTGTAATGTCTTCCCTTTTGCAGATTTGGTGAGTTTAATACACACATTGATAAACCTTGACTGTTCATATTAGGGGAGGGATACATTATAAAATACTATACAGTATTTTTTTTTATATTATAAAAGATTCTAAATTGATTCATACATTTAAAATATGATAAAATAACCTATTACTGGTGGACCTGAAAAAAGTGGAATTTAAAGCCATTTTTCACCGCAGGGACTTTACCTCAGAAATAGGAAATTTGGGAAGAATTTTGGGTGTTCCTACGACATAGATCATTTTACACTTGAGACAAGGTGAGTCCTGGGATGCACATGTCATGGAAATAATGAGTCCCAACCCAGATCGCCGTTTTTTATTTCAGTTCTTGCTATATTTTTTATACTGTTTGTACAATACTTTTGTGTTATCCATTGTTCTTGCTGTCTCTCAGTATATTAAATGTGTTTACCAAGATACCAAGATGGCGCCTACCAGTGTGGTCGCCTCGGTAACGCGCTCTCTAGTATTGTCTTTGTTTTTGTGTTTTTCGTCCGTCTTTGGAGACCTTACACGACTCACTTACACAAGGGGAGACCTGCTAACCATCAAGGAGTCTACTCCGGACTTTCTGTCACCAACTTTCGAATATCCGCTCAGTTTTTTCCCCGAGTTACTCACCGGAGCGGCGTCCGCGGTTTTCGGCGCATGGAGACGGAAGCGGCGCCACAGAGGGAATCGAGCCGGCATTCAGGTGAAACTCCGCAAGAGAGGACACAGATTGGCGTTCCCGTCGATCCACCTCGCGAATGTACGCTCCCTACCCAACAAAATGGACGAGCTTCATCTTCTGTTAAAGACCAGTAAAGACTTCGGACGTTCCGCTGCCATGTGCTTCACGGAGACCTGGCTCTGCGACGCTGTACCTGATGGCGCCGTTATCCTTCCCGGTTTCCACATTCATCGAGCGGACCGCGACATGGAATCATCGGGGAAAACAAAGGGCGGCGGGATATGCCTCTATATCAACGAAAAATGGTGTACGGACGTCACGGTGCTCAGCACACACTGCAGCCCGCATTTGGAGTCGCTATTCTTAAACTGTAAACCATTCTACTCGCCACGTGAGTTCGCATCATTCATACTGGCTGGAGTCTATATTCCGCCTCAAGCTAACACGAACGCCGCATTGCTAACGCTCGCCGATCAAGTCAACGAAATTGAAAAAAAACACCCCGACTCACCCCTCATTATTCTCGGGGACTTTAACAAAGCTAAACTCAACCACGAACTCCCTAAATACAAGCAGCACATCGACTGTCCTATCATGGAAAATAATACTTTAGACCACTGCTACACTACGGTAAAAAACGCATACCGTGCTATACCTCGTGCAGCCTTGGGCTCGTCTGATCACTGCTTAATTCACTTAATACCGACGTACAGGCAAGAACTTAAATGTGCGAAGCCTACTGTGAAAACAGTCAAAAAGTGGACAAATGAAGCCAAGATGGAACTTCAAAGCTGTTTAGACTGCACAGACTGGAGTGTCTTTGAAAATTCAGCTGGCAGCCTGGATGAATATACGAACACTGTCACATCCTATATCAGTTTCTGTGAAGAGGTCTGTGTACCAACAAAATCATTTCGCACATTCAACAACAATAAGCCGTGGTTCACTGCTAAACTTAAGCAGCTTCGCCAAACTAAGGAGGATGCATATCAGAGCGGGGACAGGGCCCTGTATAATCGAGCTAGAAACCAGCTGACCAAAGAAATTAACATTGCAAAGAGGAACTATGCAGCAAAGTTGGAAAAACAGTTTAGCGCTAACGACTCTAAATCAGTCTGGCATGCATTCCAATCGCTGACTAATTACAAGCGACGATCCCCCCAAGCTGAGAACAATAGCACACTAGCCAACGACTTGAATACCTTCTACTGCAGATTTGAAAAGGACAGTTTCACACCACACACCAACCCGGCCGCACCCGCGACCACAATCACACCTCTGACCTCTGCGTTAACCATCCATGAACAGGATGTGAGACGCATCTTCAAACAAAAAAAGATTAACAAAGCGGCAGGCCCGGACCACGTGTCCCCATCCTGCCTCAAAGTCTGCGCGGACCAGCTCGCTCCAGTCTTCACTCAGATCTTCAACAGATCTCTGGAACTGTGCGAAGTTCCATCCTGTTTCAAACGCTCCACCATCATCCCAGTCCCCAAGAAACCTGCAATCTCGGGTCTGAATGACTACAGGCCTGTCGCTTTGACATCTGTGGTCATGAAGTCCTTTGAACGTCTTGTGCTGGACCACCTCAAGAGTGTCACAGGTCCCCTGCTGGACCCCCTGCAGTTTGCCTACCAAGCGAACAGATCTGCGGATGATGCAGTCAACATGGGACTGCACTTCATCCAAAACACCTCGACAGTACTGGGACCTACGCGAGGATCCTGTTCGTCGACTTCAGCTCAGCGTTCAACACCATCATCCCTGAACTCCTTTCATCCAAGCTTCTCCAGCTCAGCGTCTCACCTGCCATCTGCCAGTGGATTTACAGCTTTCTGACGGGCAGGACACAGCAGGTCAGGCTGGGGGAGGCCACCTCATCCACACGCAGCATCAGCACTGGGGCGCCCCCAGGTTGTGTCCTCTCTCCGCTGCTCTTCTCTCTCTACACGAACGACTGCACCTCAGCGAACCCGACTGTCAAACTCCTGAAGTTTGCAGATGACACCACTGTCATCGGCCTCATCAAGGACGGTGACGAGTCTGCATATCGACAGGAAGCGGAACGGCTGGAGCTGTGGTGCGGCCGACACAACCTGGAGCTGAACACGCTCAAGACTGTAGAGATGATCGTGGACTTCAGGAGGCATCCTTCGCCACAGCTGCCCCTCACGTTGTCCAGCTGCCTTGTGTCAACCGTCGAGACCTTCAAGTTCCTGGGAATTACAATCTCCCAGGACCTGAAGTGTGCGACCAACATCAACTCCGTCCTCAAAAAGGCCCAGCAGAGGATGTACTTCCTGCGGCTTCTGAGAAAGCACGGCCTGCCACCGGAGCTGTTGAGGCAGTTCTACACAGCAGTCATTGAATCAGTACTGTGTTCTTCCATCACAGTCTGGTTTGGTGCTGCTACAAAAAAGGACAAACTCCGACTGCAACGGACAATCAAAACTGCTGAAAGGATTGTCGGTACCCCCCTACCCACCCTTGAGGACTTGCACGCTGCCAGAACTAAGACAAGGGGATGCAAAATCCTCTCGGACCCTCCCCACCCCGGTCACCAGCTCTTCCAGCTCCTTCCCTCAGGTAGGCGCTACCGATCAATGCAAACTAGAACTAGTAGACATTCCAACAGCTTCTTCCCTCTTGCAATCAACTTCTTAAACAGCTAACTTATAATTCCATTACAACAAGCTGGCAATTTTTTGACTTGAGTTCGTTGTCACATTTCTGTGGGGCCAATTATGTATTACTCGTGCACTCACTGTAGTTGTCTCGCCGTGCTGCACTATTTGCATATACTGGCCACTCATGCCAGAGTAGCATCTGCTCCATTTGCACACTGATTGAGGAGTATCTGTAACATTTGCACAACCATTGTCCCAGATTATCGCACTACTACACTCCTTGAAGTCTCAGTGCCCTTTGCACAATGGTCATTGCACCGGACTATTGCGATATTAGCCATTCGAACTGCTCTAAGTGCTAGAGGACTCTGCATCTTTTTGCACAATTGTTTTTTGTCAATGTCTTTATGTCTCCAAAGTGTTCTGTAAATTGACTGTCTGTTGTACTAGAGCGGCTCCAACTACCGGAGACAAATTCCTTGTGTGTTTTGGACATACTTGGCAAATAAAGATGATTCTGATTCTGATTCTGATTTAGGCATGTCATGATAGCAAATTGTTTCGGACGATATATTTTCCCCAAAACTATCACGAGAAGTGATAATATCGTTGATGTTTTTTATGTGACTGATATAATAAATAAGCATAATAATTCAAGGATATACTTTTTGAGAACAATTCACTTTTAATTTTAAGTCTATGAATAATGAACACTGACATAGTGTAGAACAATAAATAAAATATTTTTGATAAGTATATAAATAAAACAGACTTAGGCTCTGTTCACAAAAATTGCACTTAAACAAATATTAAACATTTGGCACAGTGATATAAAGAGTCATTAATGCCTTAATAGGCACTATACTGCCAATCAAGTTTCTAGTTGGTTAAGAAAAAGTGCCACGTAGCAACATTGATAACATCACAAGTATATCAAAGAAACTTGTTTGGATTCAAGATTTGTACTACTTTTCAAAAGTCTGAAGCCTTTCTTTAAAAGCTGCTTTGTCAACATGTTCAGTGGCTACATCTCTTAGAATAGTAACGCTATACTGTATGGATATGTATCTACTGTATGTATGTGAGCATATGTGCGCCATACGTTTGTATTTCCATTGTTGGGTTCCATAATTGCAAGCTACTGGAAAACGGGAAATATCCCACTGTGTTTTTTGTTCACAGCTTAAAAAAATGGGTAGGATGTTAGTGTTTAAAATGGACTTGGTCACCTTTTAAGTTGTCTTTGTTGGGTCTTCATACAAATTCCCCATACCAGCTCGTTGGTGTTAGTGGGATGGCCGCTTTTAGCTGGCTTGAATCCAAAATGTTCCCACATCGTGGAGGTGGCGTTAGGCTTTGGAACTAATTCCATTTATGCCGCTCAATTTTCAATAACTGCAGCTACCGGCTCGCCTTCAGAAAACTTAGTTTCGCGTACGCGACAGCCCGCACGCGCACACACACATGCCCGCAGACGTACAGGCGGGCACACGGGCAATCAGACTGGGGGTCCTCGCTCTTCACTATCTCTTATTGGTATAGAGACTACAATGATGAAACCCATTGTCTGTCTGCTTTTAAGTTGCAGAAATGTATTTTTCTTCCTCAAATGACTGGGCACCTGTACACACCCTCTTTTTTTATGGGGGAATATGCGACCAAATTAGTCGGACTCTGGAGTCGTCTTGTCAAAAAAAAGAAAAATAAATAAAATAAAATGATATGCCAGATGGTGGCCGACTGGTTAGAGCGTCAGCCTCACAGTGCTGAGGACCCGGGTTCAATCCCTGGCCCCGCCTGTGTGGACTTTGCATGTTCTCCCCGTGCCTGCGTGGGTTTTCTCCGGGCACTCCGGTTTCCTCCCACATCCCAAAAACATGCATGAATTGGAGACTCTAAATTGCCCGTAGGCATGACTGTGAGTCATGCCTACGGGCAATCATTTTTGTTCCTATGTGCCCTGCGATTGGCTGGCAACCAGTTCAGGGTGTACCCCGCCTCCTGCCCGATGACAGCTGGGATAGGCTCCAGCACGCCCGCGACCCTAGTGAGGAAAAGCAGCTCAGAAAATGGATGGATGGATGGATACGCCAGATTTCCAGCACCACGCCAGAATACTAAGCCGTAGCTCCTGTATCAGAAGCTGCAGATTGATCGTACTTTATGCATCACTGCTAATTTTTGTGCGTCTCAGATGCGGGAGGCACATGAAACGAGATCCCTGCTACCATAGGAACTTTTGCGAAAATAAATTTCCTGGTAATTTTTCATTGAAGAAAAAATACTCTGCTTCGGGGTAGTACATTCGAAAAGCCCAAGAATAGTTTTGTTTTCTGATGGTTTCTCTTGTGTTTTATTGCTATTGCCATGTTTGCAAAGTCTGCAGCTGTTGATTAGGTATTTTTGCATCCTCCAACAAAATGGACAACTCTTACTCAAAAAGTTTAATACATTGTCTATTTGATTTGATTGTTATTATTTAAAAAAAAATAAAAATAAAATAAAATAAAAAATATATATATAATGTGTGTTTTGATGAATATTATGCACAAGTTAGTTTTTTATCTCCTATGATCTGATGGGACTTACAGAAAAGCTGTATTATTCATATGAATGACAACTGAATCACTCAGCGCAACGTAACTCTTCTCAAGGCCTAGAGATTGCACACAGTCTTGCCTGGTAGCTGGATGCACGAGCTCTCCTTAATGCTCAATTGAAGCAATTATACGCTTCACTTGGCAAATTTGTCCTGTATCGCCAACTGAGACGACAGACGATTTAAAAGGCACCTAACAGTTCCTCTGAAAGCCAACGCATTCCTGGTCGGCGCTCTAATTTGTCCAATTAGGCACCTAATTAGCTAATTTAAAGCTCAAGTGAACCTCTATAATGATGACCATAGCTGGCCAGGCAGTTTGCATGGACTGACTGGGGAAAAAGGTTAAGGTTGTCAAATGTTTGCAAAAATAAAAGAGTTTACAGGTATTTTGCACATACACTAATTGATAGAGGATAAGTAAGGTACATAGGTTACAGTGTGCCAATGCTATAGATGCTGCTCTGTTATATTGAGTACATTTCATAGTCAGGTTGTGTTGTATTTTACATGTTTAACTTCAGATGGTGTCTTAACAAACAGTTTTAAAGGGTACTGTTGGGCTTGTCTGAAAGCGGTCTTGCCAAAGAAAACAACGATGTTGGAGGTGGCCCCTGCCAGCACTGCAAAGCTTTTGCCTAGGCAGTATGACAAGGTTAAACTAAAGAACATACCCTTACCGACGTGTCTGTTCTGCAAAATGAGCCTTGACTCGACTGCATGCGAGCAAAGAATTAATGTGAACAGCCTGGACAGAGAGGCAATGTAAAATATTCATGATACTCCAAGCCCCCCAATCCCCTACCCCCCCCCCACACACAAATACACATCTTCTCAGATATAGTTGTGAACAAATCTAATCTCAAAAAAGGTTATTGTACACATTGCCACAAAATGTTTTGGTTTTCAGGAATTCCAAACCACCGTGCTGCGGACCTGTACGAGGCTGTGAGCAGGGCCTATGTATTTAAAGTCACACCACATTTGTTTTCAGAATTGTGCATCAATCTGTCCATTTTCTGTACATACACAAATCAAACTTCAATCTGATAGTGTGGGAGGAAAAAGTATGTGAATTCTTTGGAATTTCTTATATTTCTGCATAAATTGGTCATAAAAAGTAGTCTGATCTTCATTTAATTCACAAGAATAAACAAAAAGTCTGCTTGAGTTAATACGACACAAATAATGATATTTTTTCATATTTTTATAGTGCATAACGTAAATATTTACAGGACAGGGAGGAAAAGATAAGTGAACCCTTGGATTGAATAACTGGTTTCCCCTCCTTTAACAGCAATAACTTTAACCAAACATTTCCTGTAGTTGCAGATCAGACGTGCACAACGATCAGGATGTACATTATTTTGGACCATTCCTCTATATAAAACTGTTGCTGTTCAGCAAAATTGCTTGTTTGGTGTTAATAGCTCTCTTGAGGTCATGCTATAGGATCTCAATCGGGTTGTTGAGGACAGGATTTTGACTGCACCACTCCAGAAGAATTTTCTTCTTCTGAAGCCATTCTGTTGTTGATTTGCTTCTGTGTTTTGGATCATTGTCCTGTTGCAACACCCATCACTACTCGTCACTTTAAACCGCATACAATCCTTGAAGTCTCAGCTCCCTTTGCACAATGGTCATTGCACCGGACTATTGCAATATTAGTCATTCGAACTGCTCTAAGTGCTAGAGGACTTTTTTTTGTCAATGTCTTTATGTCTCCAAAGTGTTCTGTAAATTGTACTAGAGCGGCTCCAACTACCGGAGACAAATTCCTTGTGTGTTTTGGACATACTTGGCAAATAAAGATGATTCTGATTCTGATTCTGATTCTGATCATCTTTTGACCTTCAACTGTTGGACAGATGGCCTCAATGCTTGTGCAAAATATCTTGATAACAATTTAAATTAATTGTTCCATTGATGATAGAAAGCTGTCCAGGCCCTGAGGTAGAAAAAGCATGCCCATATCATGATGCTCCCTCCACCATGTTTCACAGTTGGGATAAGGTTTTGATGTGGGTGTACTGTGCCATTTTTCCTCCACTTGTGTGTTGCATTGTGTGTTCCTCCCAAACAATTAAACTTTGGTTGAATGTGTCCACAGAATATTTTGCCAGTAGTGCTTTGGAACTTCCTAGTACTCTTTAACAAACTCCAAATGTGCAGCAGTTTATTTTTTATTTATTTTTATTTTTTTATTTTTTTTAAACAGCTTCCTCCTTCGTGTTCTCTCATGAACCCCATTCTTGTTTCATGTTTTACATATGGTAGATTTGTCAACAGAGATGTTGGCATGTGCCAGGGATTTCTTTAAATTTTCAGCTGACACTCTAGGTTTTTTTTTTGTACCTTATTGAGCATTCTGCGCTGTGCTCTTGCAGTCTTCTTTATAGTGTGGCCACTCCTTGGAAAAGAAGCACCAGTGCTGAACATTCTCCACATTCTGAACATTTTTCAAACCGTGGACTGTTGAACATCAAGACCTTTAGCGGTACTTCTGTAACCTTTTCCAGTTTATACAAGTCAACAATTCCTAATCGTATGTCTGCTGAGAGCTCTCTTGATCAAAGCATGGTACACATCTGGCAAAGCATCTTGAAAGGAGACAATTTCAACCTTGCATGTTTTCTTTTCCCATTTGGGATTTTGGTGGTTCTTTTCCATTTGCCTTAAACATGTTGCATTTATTGTACAGGTTTTGGGGTTTGAATAGAAGCAAGAGATTGCCAGATCGAGTGGTAGCTAGATGATAACTTACAGTACCCCAGTGAAAGGCTTGGGGGACTTGACACTCATGGGAGAGTGAAATGTAGAAAAAAATTGTATGTTTCCACAGAGTGGAACCCAGTGAAATTCACAGTGATACAAACCTTAAGGGCCTATAGCAATGGCTGAGACATCGTCCCGACTACCAAGACTGATCAGTCGCAGTGACTTAGCACAGCGGTATACCAAAATTTTGCTTGCGCTCTCACCAAGGCAACGTTGCGTGGAAAACAATAAGCCCCACAACGTCTTCGCAATGTCATGGCACAGTCACATAATATGAAGAGCTCTTCTAAATCTTTGACAGGAGGGAAACATTTTGTTGATAGAATCTTCATTATTTAAATATACAAATATACTGTATAAGAACCAAATATATCTAATAACATACGGCGTCACTGCCAGGCAAATGGCCTGTAGTTATGAGCTTACGTTTGTATTTTTTATGTAAACATAAAAATAATGTAAACAATAAAAAATAAAATACCATGAAACAGCATTTCTATTTTAAACTTTATTTTTAAACCTATAAAAACACTACACACAAATTTCAATATGTAAAGGCACAATAGCACACTGTACACTGAGTGACAGAAGTTCAAACCCCGAAGGCATAATTCACTGGCCCTTCCTTGCCTAAAATCTATCCCACACTGACACTAGTGAAATTAAATAAATAGTAAAAGAAAACCCAAATACATATATACATATATACACATATAAAGTGTTGTTTAGTTTGCCTAAAGAATATGTAAATGTATATTTAAAGAGCTAAATATTTATTTATGAAGGGTCTCCATGAATATAAAATAAATGTGGTGCATTCCCTTTGCCAGGAATAAATTCAGATGCAATTTATCAGATTTAGAGTATTACTATTCCAGAGTTATCCTTAGCAAAGGGAATACCCCAAGGGCATTAAAGCATCTTTTTGCAAATATCATCCGTTAACGCTTTGAAGAAGCATGCAACTCAAAGCTTTTCAAATAAAGTACAGGTATGATCCTGTATGGAATTTCCATTTTATTGTAGCTTCAGTTTACAACAACTAAATGTTATTTGGACTGCAGGGAATATATTTTGAAATTGTATACTGTTTCATATTTTTGTATGATGTATTATTTTTCAGAATCAGAATCACTTGTGTTTTGGAACGCCCAAAAAAAAATAAATAAATTACAGGATATCCTGGAAGATACATAATGGTCTTTAGCAATTATGTATTTTAAATTTTGGATTCTGCTCTGAAAGTAGTTTGTGTATGAAACAGTGACATAAAACCTTGAATCCTAAATACCCCACACTGGATTTATAAAGTACATCCATCCATCCATCCATCCATCCATCTATCTATCCATCCATCCATCCATCTATCTATCTATCTATCTATCTATCTATCTATCTATCTATCTATCTATCTATCTATCTATCTATCTATCTATCTATCTATCTATCTATCTATCTATCTATCTATCTATCTATCTCAAAGCAAACTGTATTACCTCTGGTTTTAAATAATAGTTTACTCCTCAGGTGTGTAACAACGAACATGTTCACTAAACATCGACATACCAGCAAGTCTTACATGAGACTCACCATCACACGTTTTAAGATGAGGTACAAGAGGAGAGAGGGACCTGAATAACAATATCTCACTTGACACATACATACATGCTCTTAATAAGAAAATAAGGTGACTTCAAAACAATGAGGAATCCAGCTCAGGCACAGTTCAACATCAACTCGCACAGCACAGTCTTGCACTCCCCTGTGCCGTCAGAAAAATGTTGACACTCTCTGACCCTTTCTGAGACATGCTATGACAAACTGTGGAGGGTAAAAGGGGCAAGTGGCCTACAGCCATCACACCTTTGCAATGGCTCACCCTAATGGGCAGGCGGGGTGAGTGGGTTTGGGTGCGTTTTAAGCATCCAAGCCAACACAGGGCCCAGCACTACACCAACTGTGGGGCAAGTCAGTTGGGCTGATGACCTTCATGCATTTTCAGGCACTGCTGTGACCACATGACCACATGAGTTAGATTTTGCCAGTTCTAATAGGGCAATATTTTGGTTGAAGTTTATGACCTTTCCTTTTGACTTTTTCATCATTCATGTTTTGCTGTAAAACTTGCTAGTGGAAAAAGAAAATGCCAGGCTAACTGTTCATCAGCAAATGACGAAGGTAGCAATAGTTGGTGAATATAGAAGACCATTTGAAAAGTAAAAACTGCAACAGAGATACGTAGACTGCTGATTTGACCTCCACCAAGTCGTGTGAAACACTGCTGATAAAAAGCTCACATTTTCCCACGACCCTGTTCCGCATTGAGCTGGCCATTTTCCCCATTTAGAGGTAGTATCAGAATCGTAACCTAAATGATAATGGATGCAAAGAATCATGTGTGACCTTAATGCCTAGATCAGACTATAGGATTTTAGCCCCGATATTAGCCCGATTAGCTATCACAGCCAATTTCCTAGATTGGGCCCAACATATTTTGTCGGCAACGACAAAACTTGTTGTAGTGTGACCTAATCCACGACCAACGATTTGGCCCTACAATAGCCCTACGACGCAGAAATGGAAAGTCTAGCATTTTTTGGATCTCTTCCGTGTAGTGTGGCATATCAACGACAACTCTCCGACACCGCACTTTGACGTCGACCAATAGGATTGCATATTGTCACCGGCGCTTCGCTCCCGTGCTTGCCGTTGTCAACATACTTGGTCGCTGTTGTCAGCATTTATTCATGCACACAAACCAATGTTTACTAAAGTTTTCGAGCATGATTCGACAGGATACGAGCTTGTTTATGTACAACTGTGAGTTACCTGATTGCGAGCCGTATCGTATTATAAATACAAGAACATGCCTCAAGCAATCCTTGAATGAACGTCCTCTCCTGAGCATTGGTGATGACCACCGCATGTTTTTCCTCATTTTGCCCCCCCCCCCCCCCCACATGCATAATACATTGGTGTGCTGTGTTATTGTCGTCACCATGGTAACGAGTGTATCTGACACATTTTTTGGTTCCGGCTCTCCGACAGTGTTTGATTTGACAAGATAAAGCCCAGTGATCGTAAAAGACGGGATGCGGTGGTATTGGAATACATGTTGTGTAGTGTTGCCACTGTCTGACCAAGATACCGCAACATTTTATGCCATTAGTCTGACATAGCGCAATCGGGAAAGACCAAATTTGTCTTGTTGTCTGATCCAGGCATTTGAGTGAACAGGCTACTTCACCAATGAGTCCAGCAAAAAGACATTGCTGCTATAGAAGTAGCAGTAATTACAATGAGTGCCCTTATGTATTTACTTAAGACCGTAACATATCTCACACATCACATGATCCCTGTGGAGCCAACTCATTGGTGGTTGATGGAGTTTCCTACAGGGGGGATATATTAGTGGTGTAACAATTAATTTATTACATCGATATATTGAGTGATATTCCTACGATCCAACTGGATTGATCTTTGCTTCGCAAATTAGACTTCCTGATGTAAACATATCAATTTAAATTGTTTTAAAAGGTCATTCAATCGATTGTATCGGTACAAAGAAATAATGCACTGGATTTAAGTATGGCAGGCTTTATGTGGAGGTGTGTTTGTGGTGTATTTTGAGGAAAAACATTTGTAATTCATTTTACTTCGCTTGATTTTGCAGTTAGCACATGGCAGTCAGTGCTGTCTTTGTTTCCTTACTACTTCGTTTCCTTTTCTACATCGGGTCACACCTTTCCGTACTGACCCTAGTGGCTGGACAAGACACCGCAGCATGTGTGGGTGTTGTTTTTTAAAACACATTTATTAACGTTTCAGTCGTTCGTCTGTCTGGTGGATGGCGGATGAGAAGGAGGCTAGTGATAAATTATAATTAAGGATCCGTGTTTGTGACTCGTGGAAAATCCGGGGTCTTCAAAGTGCCTGGCGATTTGTGACTCGTGACAAATCCCATGCACTTTGAAGCTCCTGGAGGTGGGGCTCAAAGGTGAGCGCCTGGTGGCTGGACCTGCACCCATGGGGCTCGGCCGGGCATAGCCAGAAAGGGTAACATGGGTCCTCCTTCCCATGGGCTTACCACCTGTGGGAGGGTCCATAGGGGTCGCGTGCATTGTGAGCTGGGCGGTGACCGAAGGCAGGGAGCTTGGCGATCCGATTCCCAGCTACAGAAGCTCGCTCTAGGGACGTGGAATGCCACCTTTGTGGCAGGGAAGGAGCCCAAGCTGCTGTGTGAGGTCGAGAAGTTCCAACTCGACATAGTCGGGCTTGTCTCCACACACAGCTTGGGCTCTGTTAGCAGTCCTCTCGAGAGGGGTTGGATTCTCTTCCACTCTGGAACTGCCCATGGTGAGAGGTGCCGAGCAGGGGTGGGTAAACTTATTTCTCCCCGGCTCTGCGCCTGTACATTGGGGTTCACCCTGGTGGATGAGAGGGTAGCGTCCCGCCGCCTTCGGGTGGGGGGACGGGTCCTGAATGTTGTTTGTGCCTATGCACCAAACAGCAGTTCAGAGTACCCACCCATTTTGGAGTCCTTGTAGGGGGTACTTGAGAGCACTCCCACTAGGGATGCCATTGTTTTGCTGGGGGGCATCAATTCTCACGTGGGCAATGACAGTGAGACCTAGAGGGGCGTGATGAGCAGTGCCTGGTTTTCTCCACACATACCGCTTAGAATTAAGGCCAAAAAGTTCTATCTTGGTCTCATCAGACCAGAGAATCTTATTTCTCACCATCTTGGAGTCCTTCAGGTGTTTTCTTGCAAGCTCCATGCAGGCTTTCATGTGTCTTGCACTGAGGAGAGGCTTCGGTCGGGCCACTCTGCCATAAAGCCCCCGACTGGTGGAGGGCTGCATTGATGGTTGACTTTCTACAACTTTCTCCCATCTCCTGACTACATCTCTGGAGCTCAGCCACAGTGATCTTTGGGCTCTTCTTTACCTCTCTCACCAAGGCTCTTCTCACCTGACAGCAGAATTTTTTTTCGTAACCTTGGCCAGATCGGTGCGTTGCCACATTTCTGTCTCTGAGCTCTTCAGGCAGTTCCTTTGAACTCATAATTCTAATTTGCTGTGCACTGTGAGTGGTAGGGTCTCATATAGACAGGTGTGTGGGGTTCCTAATCAAGTCCAATCAGTATAATCAAACACAGCTGGACTCCAATGAAGGTGTAGAAACATCTCAAGGATGATCAGAAGAAATGGACAGCACTGGAGTTAAATATATGAGTGTCACAGCAAAGCGTCTGAATACTTATGGCTGTGTGATATTTCAGGTTTTTTTTAAATAAATCTGCAAACATTTCAACAATTCAATTTTTTTCTGTCAATATGGGGGGCTGTGTGTACATTGAGGGGAAAAAATGATTTTAGAAGATTGCTGCAATATAACAAAAAGTGAAAAATTTAAGGGGCCTGAATACTTTCCGTACTTTTTATAGACTGTTTTATATACATATATATATACATACACTTTCCGTATGTGTGTGTGTGTGTGTGTATGTGTAGATATTTATATATATATATATATATATATATATATATATAAGCGGCACGGTGGTCGACTGGTTAGAGCCTCTGCCTCACAGTTCTGAGGAGTTTGCATGTTCTCCCTGTGCCTGCGTGGGTTTTCTCCGGTTTCCTCCCACATCATAAAAACATGCATGGTAGGTTAATTGACAACTCTAAATTGCCCATAGGTGTGAATGTGATTGCGAATGGTTGTTTGTTTATATGTGTGCCCTGCGATTGGCTGGCCACCAGTTCAGGGTGTACACATACATATATGTGTGTGTGTGTGTGTGTGTGTGTGTGTGTTTGTGTGTGTGCGTGCGTGCGTGTGTGTGTATGAGACAAAAGTTCAGAATTCCAGCTTTCATTTCATGGTATTTACATCTCGATGTGTTAAACAACTCAGGACATAGACTTTTCAAGTGAGCAAAGGTATTGGAACAGACATTATTAGATTAACTTAAAGTGATTTAAGTTATATATTTAATATATGGTGGCATAACCCTTACTTGTAAGAAGCCTGCAACCCATTGACTTCACCAGACTGTTGCATTCCTCATTTGAAATGCTTTTCCAGCCATTTACTGCAGCCTCTTTCAGTTCTTGTTTGTTTCTGGGATTTTCTCCCTTCAGTCTCCTCTTAATGTGGTAAAATGCATGCTCTATATGGTTACGGTCCGGTGATTGACTTGGCCAGTCTCAGACCATCCAATTTTTCCCCCAGATGAAGTCCTTTGTTGTGTTGGCAGTGTGTTTTGGGTCATTGCCCCGTTGCATGATGAAGCTCCTCTCGATGAGTTTCGAAGCATTTTTATGTAAACTGCCAGACACAATTGACTTTTACAAAGCCGCTCCAAAATATTAATTTTGTTTTTTGAAGCCATTCAAAAGTTGAATTGCTGGTGTGTTTTGGAACGTTATCCTGCTGCAGAACCCAAATGCGCTTCAGCTTGAGGTCACAAACTGATGGCTGAACATTCTTCTTCAGGATTATGTGGTAAAGAGCAGATTCCATGGTTCCATCAACCACAGCAAGTTGTCCAGTTCCTGAAGGAGAAAAGCAGTCCAAGACCATCACATTACCACCACCATGTTTGACTGTTGGTATGATGTTCTTTATCTGAAATGCTGTGCTACATTCACGTCATTTGTAACGAGACACACAACTTCCAAAAAGCTCAACTTTCATCTTGTCAGTCCATATAATATTCTCCCAAAAGTCTTGGAAATCATTCAGATGTTTTTTGTTTGTTTGTTTGTTTGTTTTTGTTTTTTGTCAAGTAAGACGAGCCTTTGTTCTTTTTTGTCAGCAGTGGGATTTGCCTTGGAACTCTGCCATGGATGCCATTTTTTCTTATTGTTGTGTCATGAACACTAACCATAACTGCGGCAAACGAGGCCTGCAGTCCTCTAGAAGTTTTCCTGAGTTCCTTTGTGGCCTCCTGGATCAGTCATTGCTGTTCTAATCTTTGGTAATCTTTTGGAGGCCGGCCACTCCTGGGAAGGTCCACCACTGTTCCATGTTTTCTCCATGTGAGGATAATGGCTCTCCCTATGGTTCGCTGGAATCCTAAAGCTTTAGAAATTGGTTTTATAAAATGGATAATTGGATGCCAATTACTTTATTTCTAGACTGTTCTAGGATTACTTTGGATCATGTCATTTTGTTGCAGCTTTTTTAGATCTTTTGCCCTACTTGATTTTGTCGTGACGGATTCTGTTTAAATGATTGCTCGATTGAACAGGTCTGGAGGCAATCAGGCTTGGGTGTGATCAGTCAAATTTAACCGAAAATTGTGATTCATGATTTAAAAAGGGGGTTAATTACTTTTTCACACAGGGCTAGGTAACTGAATATTTTTTCCTTCTTAAATGAAATCACCATTTAAAAACAGCATTTTAAGTTCACTTTGGTTGTATTTCTCAGATATTTACATTTTCTTAAACATTCAAGTGGGGAAACTATCAAAAATATAAGAATTTGAGAAGGGGGCCAACACTTTTTCATGGCACTGTATATACAGTGTGTATGGAAAGTTTTTAGACCCTCTTAAAGTTTTCACTCTTTGTTATATTGCAGCCATTTGTTAAAATCATTTAAGATAATTTTTTTCCTCATTAATGTACACACAGGACCCCATATTGACAGAAAAAAACGCAATTGTTGACATTTTTGCAGATTTATTAAAAAAGAAAAACTAAAATATCTCACATAGCCAGAAGTATTCAGACCCTTTGCTCATTATTTAGTAGAATCACACTTTTTGGGAATGATGCAAGTTTTTCACACCTGGATTTGGGTATCATCAGAAAAATGCAGAATGACTCAAAACATTGGCTTTCATGATATCAGCCATGGCGGCACGGTAAACCACTAGTTAGCTCATCTGCCTCACATTTCTGAGGACCGGGGTTCAAATCCTGCATGGAGTTTGCATGTTCTCCCCAGGCATGCATGGGTTTTACCCGGGTAGTCCAGTTTCCTCCCACATCCCAAAAACGTGTGGTAGGTTAATTGAGCACTCTAAATTGCCTGTAGATGTGAATGTGAGTGCGAATGGTTGTTTGTTTATATGTGTGCCATGCGATTGGCTGGCCACCCTTTCAGGGTGTACCCCGCCTCTCGCCCGAAGATAGCTGGGATAGGCTCAAGCACGCCCGCGACCATAGTGAGGATAAGCGGTACAGAAAATGGATGGATGCATATCAGCCATGACTGGACATTTCTCTTTCTGAGGAAAACTTTGTGTGTGTTCATTTTGTGTGTGTGCGCGTGTGTGTGTGTGTGTGTGTGTGTGTGTGTGTGAGTGAAGGGTCACACACAAGTATATTTAATTTATTGTGTTAAGTACAGTATGCCCCAAAATACTAATGTCCAATGTACAAGAGGTGTGTGTGTGTGTGTGTGTGTGTGTGTGTGTGTGTGTGTGTGTGTGTGTGTGTGTGTGTGTGTGTGTGTGTGGGGGTGTGTGCATGTGTGTTTGTGTATGTGTTGCATATGTATGAGTGTTGGGGGTGGTGGGTGGTGCATTCATTTAACAAAATGAATAGCTCTCGGAGTAAATTAAATTTCAGCCTGAATTAAATGATGGGAAGTGGGCTCGAGGTGTGCTACCAGATCTCTGTGGGAGAGCAATATTGCTAAAAGGCTTTTAGAGGATTAATTTAATGTTTTCTTCTCCCTGCCACAGTTTTTCTTCTTCCCCAGATCCAGGTGCCCGTAAACCTAAGTATTTCTTTTGTATTGGCATTTAGAAGGTTGAAAAATGGCAGTAGGCCAGCAGTGTTCTGAATGTTGTTGTTTTAGTGTAGCAACAAAGTGGCTTTTGCTTGGTTTTGTAGCTGATAGGTAGAGGCTAAATTTATTTGTATAAAATAATTTACATACATATGATGAAAATCCTACTACAAATCCATACGGCATAAAGGAATTAGTAGGTGGAGGGAAAATTCATTTGTAAATTACTGTGTTGCAATGCTCCATGTAAATGTTTTTGTAAAGCGTCTAATTGATTCGGGTCAAAAGGGGAAACCATCAAAGAACACATATCTATTTGGAAAACAGATCCAAATTCAGGTCAAATTAAATTTGTGGCAGCAAACTGTGATAACCATTTTGGATGTTCTTTCTTGCAGCACTAAACAAACGATGCTGCTCGTAAATCAATTGAATCCTGTAATCAGTCCAGTACACAATCCATTTAGCATTACACTAATCTAATCAATTGTTTATGCAAACAATTTGAATTGGCAAATCCAGAGGCTGAAAATACACACACAGACAATTAAATCATTTCAGTTCAATTTATAAAGTGAATGACTTGTCAGTGAAAAGATTCATGGAATGTAACAAACAAGGGCTTGTTCTGATGACCAGCATTTAGTTAAAGTACTGCTGTAAAGTGCGGTATCAACAGCGTTGAATCAGAATCAGAATCTGAATCAGAATCAGAGTCATCTTTATTTGCCAAGTATGTCCAAAAAACACACAAGGAATTTGTCTCCGGTAGTTAGAGCCGCTCTAGTACGACAACAGACAGTCAATTGACAGAGAACGCTTTTGAGACATAAAGACATTGAGAAAAACAGTCACTGAGCAATAAAGGGTTGCTCGTTACCTGGTAATGCCGGCAATCACTCCTATATTCCTAATTCATCAAAATAATTGCCTAAACCTGATTGTTTGGTCCCTCGAGGTTGTGTAAGAACACTAACCACTAGGGTTGGGCATCGAGAATCGAGAACCAGTTGGAACCGGGACTAAGTTTCAATGCCTACTAATGCTGACCCCGAAGATGAAAACGGCGAAAACCAACAAAGAATCGGCAAAAACCAATGAAGAAGAACGTGCACGAAGACGTGCTTGTGCCCAACGTCACCGGTGACCAAGTGTTAACTATGTTCAAATAAATGACCAGTCACCTCAGGGCAACACTTGGATTAAGATTATTTTGTGCAAAGGAGGCTTTGACGATGTGCAGAGGTCTGACACGCTCCCTCCCGCTCTGAGCCTCAGCCTAGACCATGAAGAACTTCAGTGAAGTCAAGTGGGTGTGTGAAACAATAAAATACGTCTATGCCAACATTGAGGAAGCTAACAAGTTAAACTGTTTGTTGCACTCTTACACTGATGGCTTTTAGCATTTATTTTAGTCTTCAAACCAACATAAGAGCTGATGACAGACACAAAAATCAAATATAAATGACTTTACCATACTGGAAAGAAAGTAGAAACAGTCGCATTAGAAGCTTAACATTGAGCTAAAACGTCACCAAAGGTCAAACTAGCAAATTTACGTCACAATGCAATGGGACAAAATTCACAAAAACATCTCACAGTATCACAAACACTAACCTTGTGGCTCATCGATGGGTAGGTAAAGGAATCAACGTTTTACAGAGCATTTGGTTTCATTCGTTACTCTTTTTCACGCCGTCTCGTTTTATTTTCCTTTTCACCGGTGTCGTGAGAAGTTACCTTTCATGCCAAAATACTGAGTACCCTTCAAAATAAAAGGCTACAAGCTTAAAACAGGAAGTCATGTTAAAACTTGCACATATAAACCATTTGACATGATAAAACAGTCGCAAATAACAATTTTAACAATGCTATATTTAACTTTTAGCTGAAACAATAATTAATGAATATTAAATCAATTGGGTTAGTTCCACACAAATTGCCTTTTAGTTCATAGGTTTGATATGTATACTGGTTATAAAGAACCATTTTAGTTCATTTTAGTTTATGCTGCAGGCTGCTAAGAAAATGGATGTTCATAATTTGGACACCCTTCATTTAAACCATGCAAACATTTTTGACCCAGCCCCCTAAAAGAATCAGAATCGAGAATCATTTGGAACCGGAATCGAAATGAGGAACCGGAATCGGGACCGGAATCGCTCAAATTCAAACAATGACCAACCCTTCTAACCACTAATAATTACTTCATAATAATGAATCAACTCAGGGGGCATCCAAACGCATTTGGGCAGGCTTTAAAACTGTGTTTTCCCTAAAAGAAAAAAAAAAGAAAAAAAAAAACCTAAAATGTCTTGAGAATTGAGCCTCTTGTTGATCCGCAGCGCACACAGGACTTGCCTTGTCATCCTCCCTCCTCCTCCACGTTTTATGTAGTCAGTGCTGAGTGGAGTGAGCAGCAGGGCAAACTGCTGCAGCAACCAAGACAGACAACAAGAAGGAGTGTTGGTTCCTGATATTGTTTGGTACAAAAGTAACAACAATATTTAAAATTATAGCGCCAATGAAAACTTGACATGGCTATTAGATTAATGTTTCAGAAACACACACAAAAAATAGGGGGGATGCGGATTGAGGCAAAACCCATTGAAAACGCTAGCCTCTTCATCCTAAAACAGTCCATCTCCCCCCACAGTATCTTGTCAATTCCCTCCATGCCATACAAACCTGGATGACAGCTAAACATCTCAAACTCAACAGTAAACAGACTGAGCTCATGGTTGTGGCCCAGAAGGCTCTTCTCCAGAAGGCTGGATCTCCTCCTCCAAGTGGATGGCTGCTCAATCTCCCTTTCTCGCCTGTTTGAATTTTCTTCCCATGTCTGCGTGGGTTTTCTCCGGGCACTCCGGTTTCTTCCCACATCCCAAAAACATGCATGGTAGGTTAATTGAAGACTCTAAATTGCCCATAGGTGTGAATGTGAGTGCGAATGGTTGTTTGTTTATCAGTGCCCTGTGACTGAGTGGCGACCAGTTCAGGGTGTACCCTGCCTCCTGCCCGAAGACAGTTGGGATAGGCTCCAGCATGCCCGTGACCCTTGTGAGGATAAGCGGTACAGAAAATCGATGGATGTGTTGCCATGTAGATGTAATCTGCCCAAAGCCTTCAGAATCCCAAGTGCTGGCATCAACCAAGTCAAACACACACACACATAAAACCGTTAAAATGGTCTAACCAATCAGATTTTAGATCCACCACGCCTTCACGCAGTGCTGTCACGTTGGTGTTTTTTCCGTTCTCTGATTGGTTCAGCTAAATAGTCCGCTGATTGGTTGAGCTGTATATATGCATGAGAATTGATTCACTGAAGAGGATGATTTTGGACATGATTAAAAATTCTAGGTTATTTAAAAAAATAAAAGTAAAAAAAAAATTTACTTTGTGAGGCAAGGTCAAACAATTACCATACTACTGTCAGGCTTGTTTTCAACCTGGAAAAGGATTTTGGGGCACTTTCAGAGCAGCACATATGAGTTAGCTTACAGACAGGCAGGAGAAAGAAAAAAGGTCTGCTGCGTGCGTCTCCATCAGCATCTCCTGTGACTACGATGTATTTTATTATATTGTATTTTGAAGTTTTTGTAATGTTATTACATAAATATTGTGAACTCCTATATTGTAATTTATACATGACAGTGACTATAGAGGTTTGGAGTTGTTGGGAGGTGAGGTATTGAAAGATAAAGGTAACTGTGTTTCTTACTTCAGTAATAATGGCATTCATCTTCATATGAATAGGAATTCCTCTGTCTCTTCTTTAAATAGCCGTTTAAACCAAGTGTGGTCAGGTACCTCACTTGAAAGCGAGGGGCATAGCACTCCGCCCCCGCTTATAGGTGAAGAGCTTGCTTACAAGACAGCGGAACGGACAAGGAAGTACATAAATGTAAGTCAGCATAATTATAGATTTTCATACTAATGACAATCTTGTTTTTATCAAAGTAAATATCACTTGTGTTTTGAATTGTTGGTCAAACAGCTTATGACGCGCTCTTGTATCGCTAGTCTACCCTCAGACTATGGTGATAAATTCACAGCAAACGCACTTCACTACAATGTACTGCATTTTATGAATGATTAGAAAGAATTGTTCGACAGCTAAGTCATCGAAGATACGTAGCTAATCTAGCATTGCTAATAAGTTGCTTCTGAGTATACCGTGACGTTTGCTTTCCATATACAGGTAGTTAAGCTGTAGCCTCATCACTCATGTAATGCAGTATTTCATCGGCGTGATGCCGTTAGTTGTGATTCCCCGTGAATATCCTCGTCTGACACTGGGTTTACTCAGCACACATGAGGTCAACATATTAAATAACCGAACGCCTTTTCCTCCACAGGGCCGTAACTAGGCAACCGTCTTCCACAACAGCACACTACACTCCAGAATGACAAGTCCAGTGCCAGAATGACAATAGATATTTATGTGACAGTGACAATAAAGTTATTTTCTATTCTATTCTGTTTGAGATATTTTCTTTTTTGTGTGTGTTTACAATTGATTGGTTATGTGTTTTGTGATGGTGTTGTTGGTGGAGGATGTACTTCCTGCGGCTTTTGAGGAAGCACGGCCTGCCACAGGAGCTGCTGAGGCAGTTCTACAGCGGTCATCGAATCAGTCCTGTGTTCTTCCAGGTTTGGTGCTGCGACAAAAAAGGACAAACTTCGACTGCAACGGACAATCAAAACTGCTGAAATAATTTTTGGTACCCCCCTACCCACCCTTGAGGACTTTCACGCAGCCAGAACTAAGACAAGAGCATGCAAAATCCTCTCGCACCCTCCACATCCCGGTCACCGGCTCTTCCGGCTCCTTCCCTCAGGTAGGCTCTACTGATCAATGCAAACTAAAACTAGCAGACATTCCAACAGCTTCTTCCCTCTTGCCATCCACTTCTTAAGCAGCTAACCTACAATTCCATTGCAACATGCTGCCAATTTTTTTGTCTTGAGTGTGTTGTCACATTTCTGTCTGGCCAATTATATATTACTCGTGCACTCACTGTAGTAGTCTCATAAGAAGTACAGTGTCCATCTGCAAGCCACTATTCTACACAGCTGAACTGGCTATAATTGGAGAGTTGAATGGAAATCAATTAATGAATCTTGTTATATTCATGCTTTAATCATTCCTTTTAGGACTGACTTGGCCTTATTTTTAACATTGCAGCAAACATTGTCAGAAAATGGCTATAGGTTTTGCTGCATTGTTTTCTCACAAATGGTGCAATTATCTGCACTTGGAGTACTTGAGCTAAGTAACAGTAATTAGCACTCACAAATGAATGAGTGAATGAGAAACGCAATGAAAGCTAATTTCCACAAATGTGTTTTACTGCACCTGCATTCCTTGTAGGCACACTCGCATTGGGTTTTTCGAGGCCTGGCAAAGACAACAAATCACAATCTTCACTATTGATGCAGGCTTTTAAAGTTGCTATTAAGTATGGGGCAACATTGTGTGTTAATTATTCAAAGCCAAAGAGGAAGTGGGACAGTTCCAATAAACCAGGCGTTGATTGATGAGCTATATTTTTTAAATATTGTTTAAAAAAATAATGAGAATTGCATATGATAGCTAAAGTGAACTCAGAATTCCCAGCTTTAGATTTTAAAACATTACTTATATTATGGAGTCTGTTAAATTGTAAACTGTAATTACCATACTAGTTGTATTTTTCTGATTCTTAATAATTCTTCTCACAGCACATCTCGATGTGAATATCCTTGAAAATTAGCATCCCGCTGAGTTTCAATTACAATTTCTAATTAAGGAATCCCATATGCCACATAATGGACTTATCATTGGGCAGACATGCATTGCATCAACAAAATAAACACATTTTATGGTGTGATGATTTCATCCGCGGCACGGTGACCGACTGGTTAGAGCGTCTGCCTCACAGTTCTGAGTGTGTGGAGTTTGTATGTTCTCCCCGTGCCTGCGTGGGTTTTCTCCGGGCACTCTGGTTTCCTCCCATATCCCAAAAAACATGCATGGTAGGTTAATTGAAGACTCTAAATTGCCCGTAGGTGTGAATGTGAGTGTGAATGGTTGTTTGTTTATATGTGCCCTGCGATTGGCTGGCAACCAGTTCAGGGTGTACCCCGCCCCCTGCCCGTTGATAGCTGGGATAGGCTCCAGCACTCCCATGACCCTTGTGAGGATAAGCGGCTCAGAAAATGGATGGAGGGATGGATGATGTCATCCTTTTGAGGGTAATTTAATGTCTGCTCCAACCTGACAAGCAATTAAACATGTCTTTAAGGGGAAAAAACAGTCGATGTTAGAAATGTACTGTATGTAAATAGTGGCATTATTTTATTTAGATGTGTGTCCACGTAAATATTAGTAATGTAAAGACAAAAAATAAAAGATGGAAAAAAAGAAAAAAAACCTCACGAATGTTCATCGTAACAACAATATCACCTCTCTCCAAGTAATCCTCGCACCTCACTCTCCAGGAATGACCTATGCTGCATTTAACTCTTACAATTTAATGGTACATTAAAGTATGTAAAGATGAAAATAAAAATTGATGTATGAACAAAGAAACATACAATATATTTGAAATGTTGTTGTCATCAGTTTCATTTATTACCACAGACAGCAAGGAAATGTACTGCTGTTACTTGTTCGATCGCATTGTTTTGCAGGAAAACCATTCAGTACTGTACTAAATTACTTCATAGGATGCAGCAACGACAAACAATAATAAACTGGTTGTGAATCATGCTATGTATTAACATTCTCTCTACATGGTGAATTTTGCACTGCCACCAGCTTTAACAGGTCTTGTCTAGTGTCAGATAGTTGAGAACACACACATAACACAGAACTGCGATACAGAAAATATAACCGCTCTGGGATAGGCTCCAGCAGCCCACAACCCTAGTGAGGATAAGCTGTAAAGAAAATGGATGGATGGATGTTTGTTAAACAATTTATTAAGTCACAGGAACTTCATAGGTAGGGGCAGTGCACGGGCCAACCTTAGCATACCCCTTTCTAACAAATCCATCCCGCCAGCGAACCAACTGCTCTCTGTCACAGCACACCATATCACCCTGTATAGGGAAAGTACTTGCTGGCCATTAGCATGCAGTCATACGTATGGGATGTCCTTTAAGAACACAAATGTATTAGAGTTTCTTGCAAAACACACAATTTCACTCAAATAAACTTTAAGATGCAAGCAATAAACTGTATTGCACACTTCATTTTTTTCTGAATGGAGTCAGGTGACGAACTGGGTGGGACAGAATGACTTTCTGTTCCGCCCCGTTAATCACCTGTGTGACGTGTGTGGAGCAGTCTGACGGTAATAAAGTTCTCAAACTGGCACTGAACTGCAGTCGGGGACAGAAAATTTCTTGCCAGGCGGCAATTTTGCAATGCTGCTCCAATGTCAACAGGCAAGCCATGGGCAGGAAAGTGACATGCTAACAAAAACTGCAAAGTTGCCAAATGCTGATGGCCTCACGTCTTTCCGAATGATACCTGGAACGAAATAGAAAAAAGGAAGTGTATGGTGACTTTTGGGACTCCCTGTACATTAGCAAGTATTACATTATATGATATTGTCCTCTGCATTCTTATCCTATCCTATACTGTATCTAATAGTGACTGTGTATTATAATAATAATAATAATAATAATAATAACATTCTGAAATTGGCTGGCGACTAGCTCTGGGTGTACCCCACCTTTTGCCCGAAGTTAGCTGGGATAGGCTCCAGCAGGCACACGACCCTCGTGAGGATAAACGGTATGGAAAATGGATGGATGGATGAATAATAACATTGGGGAACACAATTTTTGTTGACTTGGTCTGACAGCTGTTTTTAACTAATTTTTGGGTGCGGAATCCAAAACTGATCTCAGTTTTTCTCGATCACGTCAAGGTTTTGAACTATAGATCCCCGTTTTCTTAATAAATATGAACTGTACTTAACAGATGTGCTTCCTTTATAAAACGTCTCAAATATTGACATACAATGAAATATGAAAGAAACAGGCATGACTGCAATGTTAACACTATTGTGCTTCACAAAGGATATGGCACAAATCCTCTTAATTCCTACTATGCTAGCTTTCTGTTTGCAGATATTGATAGTACTGACCTATTGGGAGCTGCACACACCTCTCACCGCAATGTCTCTATTGTGACTGCACAAGCAAGTTGTCACGTAGCTGCAGATGAGTCCAATCGTAATCAGCTGGCAAGTCTTACTACAGCTAATCAGTGGAATTTTGCTTATATGGAGGGTAAGCTGTGGAGAAAAAACTTGACGTGCAAGAAAAAAACTGACTGCAATTTTGGAATCAACATGCCAATTTTAGTTTTAATCAGCATAAAAATCTAACGCTGAATGTTTTTTCCCAAATTGTTCCCCAGTGTAATAATAATAATAATAATAGTAAAATTGACACTTAACTCCATTCCCTATTCATTACATGCCATTTTAGTTTTATTTAATACAGTTATTATATGCTATTCATAATTCTGACCTTGAGATTTCGCCCCGCACACTTCTGTTATTTCAAGGAAGCATGAAACTAATTTGGGCATGGAAGCTCCCCCCTTTAATCTTCTACACACTGTGAATATAAAAGGGCAAGAAGGAGAAGAGAATGCAAGATGCACACAATACTGTATATAGACAACTTCCGTGGATATGACCAGGAAAACGAAGTGGGGCAAATTGGAACAGTGTGACAAGCACGAAGCAGGAAAACAACATTACTTGAGCAAAAGAAAGGATGAGAGAGCAAAAATAAGGAACGAGAGGCCAAACTGAAGAGAAACGTTCGATCCCCACTGCATCAATACGTTAAGTGTGACATGTACGTTAGAGACTGAAACAGAAGCTTGCCAAAGCCATCTCTACAATGCCACGGGTCAAAAGCACAAGTGTATTTAAGAGAAGGAAAGCAATGTGGAGAGGGAGGAGGATGGAGCATGCAGCACACAAAATTTCTTTGTTGTGGAGTGTAATTGCACCACACACAAATTTCCTAGTTGTGTTGCCTGAAGAAGAAAAAGCTTCTAAATTGATGCTCACTCAGAAGGCAGTGGTAGCTACTGACAGCAACTCTTGTCATTGTTGTTTGTATATTCATCACCGCTATCAGTCATGTATGATGAAAGCTGCTGAGTGAAAATAATTTGAATGAAAAGGGTCACACTACTGGCACACTGTTCATACATCTTTTCCTGCTTCAAATTCAAGTACTTTACTTGCACTTTCAAGGTCAAAGCTTTTCTAATATGCTATAGTGTTTCATATTTTATGCAAACTACCACACAAAAGAGGTAGCACAACAAATACTGTGTGTGTTCTTTCATCAAGGAGGGAGATTTTTTTAAATGTAAAACATAAATGGGTTATGTCTACATGTAACAAGTTGAGTTCAATTTGTTGGGAAAGTTTGAAGTTTTTCATGTTTTAAGCTTTTTATCTAAAATCAAGGTCAAGGGAATTGAACCTGGGGTCTTTCCTTATAGTCTGTGTTTAATGTGTCCACTCGGCCAAGGATGCCATCAAGAAGTTTTATTTGAAAAACAGCAGATATACTCCTGATTTCTGGACAACCTTCTCTAATTTTGTCTTTTGCCCTCTCTGAGTTTTTTTTTATTTTTTAAATTTTTTTTCTGAAGAGTGCTGCAAGTGCAATATTTCCAAAGCTGGAGATGAGAATGTTTCACCGGATATATAGTAAGTATAGTGTCAGTTGAGGAGGCAGCCTAGCAGATAGTGGGGCTGCTGGACAATGAATCATTAAGAAGCCTGTGAGCAAAGAGGGAAGCTGAAATAAAAGTGACAGCCATTTGGAACGAGCCTTCTGCACCGAGGCCTCAAAATAAACCCTCCGGTCATTTCTGAAGCATTTATGTTTTGCTTGCAAATAAAGCTGACCTTACAACACAATGCAGATAGCCCACAGTTGGCCTCTGGGTTGGGAGAAGACACGTTTTGAGTGTCCCTGTCACAAATGACTAGAACAAGGCTGTAAAATGTTAGCATTAAAGTTCAAAAAATTATTCTTGGAGGTAATGATGTAATAAACAGTCAAGGTTAAAAGTTCATATGTATCACTTGTAGACAAATGTACCCTCGAGCAGTATTGTAACCAGAATTATTACATGCTAATTTGTCAAATTCATTTTGATTAAAAGGCCACACTAGAACACACACTGCTGTTTATTTTGGAAAATAGATTATTATTTTGACAGAAATGTGTCAGAAACCTTATTTCTTGGGGTGTTATGCTAAACGTATTTGCATTCTTATGTTTAATTAACATAATTACAAAGGTGTAATTACTGTATGTTTAAGAAAGATCATTTACAGTGCATATTATTTCAAAGGCTATTTTTTAACAAAATATTTTCTTCATTGTTCTTAACATCTATAAAAGTGGGTCGCAACTAAGCAACAATAGGAAAATGGAGGTCCAGGGGTGACAACAGGTGAGAATCGTTGATTTAAAACATCTAAAATATTAAACAATAAATCCATCATGGTCACTACCTGTCCATCTGGCCCCTTGTTGGCCACTATGAATAGTGTTGGCCTGTCCCTCCCCACGCAACTTCTCTTTAAGACAATATGGCAGCTGTAATCAAACCCTGATTTTGGCCTCACCAACCCATAATTAATTAATTGTACAAGCACGCCAGATGTGATCAGGTCAGCTGCAAAGGTTGGCTAACATGTAAATGAGCGTCAGCATTGGCTGACCACCTAGTCTGTCACAGAGTGTGCAGCTGCTGCAACTTGGATGCTCAACCTGCTCACAGTAAGCATTGTTGACAACACCCACTGCCACGTTCTTTTTATAAATATTACATGAGCCACGCTTGGATGGCTGATATTTGTAAGATATATAGTCTCTCATTGCTAAGGGGCATTCTCCAGATGCCAAATATATTTCATCTAAACAGATGGAAATTGCAAAAGAGCGATGGAGCGAGTGTGAGAGGTGAGTGGGATAGTTTGTTGTACATATCTATGAGTGCATGCGTGAAAAATATCAAATTGTTAATGAGTACACAGCACAGTGTTTGTGTCCTCTGCTTAATTATTTGTGCTAATAGAGCGGAAGTTGCCAGGTAGCTAATGTACTACTTGGATTTTGCTTTGTGTAAGCCGTCTTCAACGGCCCAACAGGCTACACGTCTATCACTCTGATGCCGAAAGGGGGTCAAGTTTCAGCATTTCACGTTGAGGAGAGGTCGCCTAAAGAGGTGCGGGCGTTTCCACAGGGTGACATTGGATTATCTGTCCCCCTATAATGCGAGACATGGAACAAGGAACTGAGTTACTCCAGGCGCGGAGTACTGCAGGTGGAATGGCTTAAAAGGCAAGCCTTTTAGTCATTAACAGAGATAATCTACTTTGAATTTACAGCGCTTCAAGCAATGACATGTTCTTCGAACAGTGTGATGATAAAAAATGGTCTAGCCTGGCTTTCCATATGGATCAAAGTTATGTGATGAGAAAAAGCTGTTCAATTAAGGCACTAATGACTATATTTCTTGGTATCGTGCAAGGCAAATTGATATCATGCTAATTCAAATTTCAGATAGTTCAAGTTCAGATGTAGTGCAAGGAAGAAATTCCTTAAGGTTCTTAAATTTCTTAAGGAAACAAACACTCTTGGATTAAATTGTTGGTACCCCTCTGGTAATGAAAGAAAAACCCACAGTGCTCACAGAAATAACTTCTGTCAAAATCTGTCAAAAGTAAAAATCTGTCAAGAGTAAAAATGAATACAAATGTAATGAAAATTAACCAATGAAAATTACTTTTGAATTGTGGTTCAACAAAATTATTTTAAAAATACAAACTCATGAAAAAGGCCTGGACAAAAATGATGGTACCCTTAATATTTTGTTGCACAACCTTGTGAGGCAATCACTGCAATCAAATGATTTTTGTAACTTTCAATGACACTTCTGCACCTTTTAGCAGGTATTTTGGCCTACTCTGGAGCAAACTGGAGCAAACTGCTCCAGTTGTCTCAGGTTTGAAGGGTGTTTTCTCCAGACGGCATGTCTGAGCTCCTTCCACAGATGTTCAATAGGATTTAGGGCTCATAGAAGACCACTTCAGACTATTCCAATGTTTTGCTCTTAGCCATTCTTGGGTGTTTTTAGTTGTGTGTTTTGGGTCATTATCCTGTTGCAAGACCCATGACCTGCCACTGAGGCAGCTTTCTGACACTGGGCAGCACATTTCTCTCAAGAATACCTTGATAGTCTTGAGATTTCATTGCACCCTGCACAGATTCAAGACACCCTGTGCCAGCCCCAGAAAATAACAGAGCCTCCTCCATGTTTCACAGTAGTGATAGTGTTCTTTTCTTGATATGCTTAATTTTTGCAACTGTGAACAAAGAGCTGATTCGCCTTGCCAAAAAGTTCCAGTTTTGTTTCGTCTGTCCATATGTCACTATCCCAGAACCTTTGAGGGTTGTCAACATGCAGTTTGACAAATTTCAGTCTTGCTTTTTTTATGATTTCTTTTCAACAATGGTGTTCTCTTTGATCGTCTCCCATGAAGTCCACTTCAGCTTAAACAACAACAGATGGTGCGATCTAACACTGATGTACCTAGGGCTTGGAGTTCACCTTTAATTTCACACACTCTCCTTCATTTCATTTGGTCCAAGTTTAGTGTGGTACAAATCATGTCACCAAATCGCACAGCGATTACTTCTCAACCTTTAAATAGGCCGAGTGACTGATTACAAATTTGAAAACACCTGAAGGAGACACCTTGTTTAAACATGTCCCTATGGTAAAATTATTTTCAATCTTTTCTAGGGGTACCATAAATTTTGTGCAGGCCTGTTTTATGAGTGTTTTTTTTTTTTACTAATTCTGTTGAACCACAGTTCAAAAGCAATGTCTGATTTTCATTGGTTAATTTTAATTTTTTATTTATTATTGCTATTGTCAGATTGACGTTATTTCTGTGACCACTGTGGGTTTTTCTTTCATTAACAGGAGTACCAACAATTTTATCCACGTGTGTAATCATTGTTATAGAGAAATTGTTCAATACACGCTTAACTGCATGTGAATATATACAGTACATATACTATAATTATTTCTGGATTCATGTATAGCTGCTGTATACATACAATGCTGCTGTGTATTCTTGCTGCCTTGCATTGTATTATATGTACATATTTTGGGGAGTTGTGATTTTCTTTCTTTTTGTGCTGCTACTGTCCACTTTTCTGCTGGAAATGGTGGAATATATGCATTGTGGGACACACAAAGGCTTATGCTACCCGATTGTAGTCATTCTATTTTATTTGATTCTCTTCATTTACAGATAAATACAAGAATATCTGTTTGAATAGTGACATCAACAACCAGGCAACAAATGAAGCAGTTTTTAAATGTATATAGGTCTTTTTGTGTCTAGTTTTCTTGAGGCCATATACAGTAGGAGAGGGATGAAATAAAATGAAACTGAATGAACATGGGTTATCCACCTGCACATCCATGCATGGGCATTTTTAGAATAAACAAATATTTTTGGGACTGTGACAACAAATTAATTTCAATTATTTCATTACAGAGATACATTTTTTAAAAATAAGGCATTTAATTGCACTTTTCTGGCCCTGCACTCCAGGTTTAACTTTTAAACTCAATGCCCAACTTCTGGCGCTGTGTGTGACGGGAAAAGTTGTTGATCAATTGGAGACAAAAATATGAATAACGTATGATATTAGTAATACATGAAAACGACACTGTGATTAATAAATTAAGAACAAGAAATGTATCTATTACTGTACATATAACACCTGCATAGCCCCAAATAAAAGCACATTCATCTGAGTTATAAGTCACTTAGAAAAATCTACATTTCACTTTTAACCTACCAGCTACAAAATCTCTAAACATGAATGTAGCTATCTGGAGATACAACACCTATTATTTTGGAAATTTACCAAGATATATAATTGTGCTGCACTTTTGATAAAAAAATAATAAAAAAACAGTCTGTGTTCTACGAGTTCCCCTAAAACTTAAAGCAAAGGCTGCAGCAAAAAGATAAAGTGAAACTAGACTGAGACAGCTAACCATAGGAGCTGCTGAGTTTCTTCATGGGAACAAAACAGACAATTACTCTCAGCCCTTGGGTCTATAATATTTGCAACATGGCTGTTTGTTACCACGGCCCCGAGTTCGCTGTGTATTTCTCTGTGGTGGTGTTATACAAAGACCTCCAGCTGCCCCTGGATTCTGTATTCCCGACTACAGTCTGCAACCCTGAGCAGGAATGGTTAACACCTGCACACGAATGACACTGATGCACATGTCACCACACCAGAAAGCTAACGCTAAGCCTAACAGTGTGATGAAGGAAGCCAGAAAGGAGTGGATGACTGAAAAAAATATATATTTTAACTGACTGAACAAAACGTGGACAAGTGCAATAAAGACACCGAATTTATCTGTACTGAGCATGAACACCAGATTAGTGTAACCTGTCCTATTATGAGTAAGACTAGTTTGTTGAATATAACATACATAACATTTCTGATTTAATTTTGTGGTTTAAGTGGTCACAGTATTGGTCGACCAATTTGTTTTGAAAAAATATTGCTTATTGTGTCAAATATTTGTATTCCGTTAAAAGGTGACTGTGATTAACGAACTATCATGCATCTAAATAATTATATACATTTTATTGAGTCCCAGCACTAATTATATAAAAATATAATTATATTGTATTTCTGTAATCATGGCTTGCAGCCTGTTGCTTTGGGTTATCATGCTCACCAGTTTACCAGAACACACACACTCCTTATATTCAATTTGTAGAAAAGCTTTTTATTTATTTATTTTATTTTATTGCATGTTGTCTCACAACTACGGTGGCCTGGAAGTGAAAAACAATATAAAAAACTTTGAAACGCTTTTACATTTCAGGAAACAAATTAACAAAAGCCAAAACACTTACATTTTAGAAAACAAATTAACAAAAGCCAAAAGACTTTTACATTTCAGGAAACAAATTAAGTAAAAAGGCAAAACACTTTTACATTTCAGGAAACAAATTAACAAAAGCCAAAACACTGTTACAAAAGACGAAACAAATTACAAAAGACGAAACATCTGGAAAGGGAGCGTCCCACTTTACAGACATTCTTAGAAATCCCACGCCCTTTCTCGCCAAGACCCGCCCTGCTTTAACATGATTTCCTGCATCGCGGGAAGGGTAGGCTACGCAGATGTAATGAGATGTCCATCCCAAATAGCATGAAAAGAAAAACAAGAAGTTTATTATGGTTAAGTTTAGGAGTAGGGTTGCAGTAAAGGCAGTTTAGTATGAGTTAGGATTATGGTGGTTTAAGGCTGGCACACACCGAGCACCGCCGCCAAAGCCGACTGAACTATGACGCAGTGTGCGTGGTTTGGCAACTGTTTCCTTGAGCGGATGATCAGTCGGCCACTGGTTTTGACGTGATTCAAAATTAAAATCTCCGTTGCACGGCGTCTTCACGTCCCAGTTTACAGTCAATCAAAATGCACAGAAGCTTTCCCCTACGGTGAAAATACATTTACGGGTTTGCGAGCGTTGCCTCGGCTCAAGCCATATAAATAGTACGTAAAGCATCAAATGTTGTTTAACATCATTGCTAAACTATAATCATCATAATGTATAATGTCCCTGTCGATGAAAAAGCATAGCTTGTGACCACAATGTATGCAAGGTAAATTCCTCACTCGGTACGTTGAAAAATTAATGGAGCCGGCAGCTTCCTTCCAAATATCTACACTTTCCCTTTAATTTAATTCTCACCAGCATCCCCTCTCTTTAACCACCTGCTTCTTCCTTAACGCTTAATCTATCTTTTTATGGTTTAAGAAATGTGATCAAGCACAATATATTGCGTATACAACATCAAAAGCCTATACACGCTAGTTGTTCAGGACGTCCAAATATATAATCGCTATTTGGGATGGACATCTCATTACATCTGCGTAGCCACAAAATTTTATTTGGGAACAAACGCGGTCTAAATCCAGCCAGCGTCAAGTCAAGATAATGGCCGCAACATGCAGACAAACACTACTGTATAATTTAGCACCTATGTCTATTCGTGACTGCGACACCAGTGGTACAAGTCCTGCGTATGGAGTAGGCACATAAGACTCCTTTGTCTGAGTTTGTAACTTGAATACAAAATCAGATACAGCATTTAACTGCATGTAAGATGTGTGACTCAGTGAGGCATTTTTAATTTCTTGTCTTCTAGCAGTTCTATCCGTGAATGCTTCGGTTTTCTCGAGGTATTCCTGTTTACTCCCACACTCAAAAAATATACATGTCAGGTTGATTGTACAGGGTGTACAATCACGCCCAGTGTCTGTTTGGATACACTGGATGGATATCTTGCAGCACCAAAAAGATTGAAAGATTCTGCTTGAATAGGGTGAGTAAATCTATTTTTTTTCCCCCAGACATTGCGGACCTAGAAAAAGAACGCAGTCAGGAGTTTAACATCATACAGCATGGTATTACTACAGTCTGTGTTTATTTTTCTATTGATGTGAAATTTCCTTTTAGGTCCAGCTGTCTTGTTCATTGCTCAAAAGTAGAAAGTTTATTCTGTGCTGAATTAAATGTTTTTGTTTTATTTTTATCATTGATGTTATTGTTAGTTTTATTGTTCAGTTTTTGATTTTTGTTTATTTATGTTTTGGAGCTGTCACAATACGATTTTAACTGGACCCAGAACCAAGCAGAGGCTGAGAGGTTTGTGGTGAAAGGTTTATTGAAGAGGATATGGAGATGGATCCTTGAGGCGTACTGATGGTTTGTCGAGACAGGAAACGTGCGGTAGGCGGTGGCGTGAGCAGGTGGATGGCTTGGCAGCGTGGTGGAAGAGGTCAACACGGAGGGGAACACGGAAGGAACACTGAGGACAAGGAAAAACACGGAGGCAGCCTTAAACACCAGAGTGTCCACAATTCTTCAAATTTCTTCATTTTGAAATGCAATCTTGTTGTCAGACTCTTTTTTTTCGAAATACTTTATTGTACAAAACATATAATAACAGTGAGAAGTACAGGTCTATTTTATTAAAGCATATGAATACACACATACGCAGGAAAGAGTGCCTCAAAGTCTGCGCAGACAAAGCTCGCTCCAGTCTTTACACAGATCTTCAATAGATCTCTGGAACCGTGCAAAGTACCATCCTGTTTCAAATGCTCCACCATCATTCCAGTCCCCAGGAAACCTACAATCTCGAGTCTGAATGACTACAGGCCTGTCGCCTTGACATCTGTGGTCATGAAGTCCTTTTAACGTCTCGTGCTGGACCACCTCAAGAGCGTCACAGGTCCTCTGCTGGACCCCGTGCAGTTTGCCTACTGAGCGAACAGGTCTGCGGATGATTCAGTCAGCATGGGACTGCAATTCCTCCAAGAACACCTCGACAGTGCAGGGACCTACGTGAGGATCCTGTTCGAGGATTTCAGCTAGGCGTTCAACACCATCATCCCCGAACTCCTTTCCTCCAAGCTTCTCCAGCTCAGCGTCTCGCCTGCCATCTGCCAGTGGATTTACAGCTTCCTGACGGGTAGGACGCAGCAGGTGAGGCTGGGGGAGGCCACCTCATCCACATGCAGCATCAGCACTGGGGCGCCCCAAGGTTGTGTCCTCTCTCCGCTGCTTTTCTCTCTCTACACCAACGACTGCACCACAACGCACCCGGCTGTCAAACTCCTGAAGTTTGCAGATGACACCACTGTCATCGGCCTCATCAAGGACGGTGACGAGTCTGCATATCGACAGGAAGTGGAGCGGCTGGTGCTGTGGTGCGGCCGACACAACCTGGAGCTGAACACGCTCAAGACTGTAGAGATGATCGTGGACTTCAGGAGGCATCCTTCACCACAGCTGCCCCTCACGCTGTCCAGCTGCCTCGTGTCAATCGTCAAGACCTTCAAGTTCCTGGGAATTACAGTCTCTCAGGACCTGAAGTGGGCGATCAACATCAACTCCGTCCTCAAAAAGGCCCAGCAGAGGATGTACTTCCTGCGGCTTCTGACAAAGCACGGCATACCACGGGAGCTGCTGAGGCAGTTCTACACAGCGGTCATCAAATCAGTCCTGTGTTCTTCCATCACAGTCTGGTTTGGTGCTGCTACAAAAAAGGACAAACTCCGACTGCAGCGGACAATCAAAACTGCTGAAAGGATTGTCGGTACCCCCCTACCCACCCTTGAGGACTTGCACGCTGCCAGAACTAAGACAAGAGCGTGCAAAATCATCTCAGACCCTCCACATCCCGGTCACCGGCTCTTCCGGCTCCTTCCCTCAGGTAGGCGGTACCGATCAATGCAAACTAGATCAACTAGACATTCTAGACAGCTTCTTCCCTCTTGCAATCAACTTCTTAAACAGCTAACCTACAATTCCATAGCAACACGCTGCCAATTTTTTTGTCTGAGTTTGCTGTCACATTTCTGTCGGGCCCATTATATATTACTCGTGCACTCACTGTAGTAGTCTCACCACGCTGCACTATTTGCATATCTGTTGTTGACCAATACTGGCCACTCATGCCAGAGTAGCATCTGCTCCATTTGCAAACTGATTGAGGAGTATCTGCAACATTTGCACAATCAACATTGTCCCAGATTATCGCAATACTCGCTTGAAGTCTCGGCGCCCTTTGCACAATGATCATTGCACCGGACTAGTCGAGATTAGTCATTCGAACTGCTCTAAGTGCTAGAGGACTATGCACAATTGTCAATAAATAAAAAAATAAATAAATAAAATTACCAGATAACTAGCAACCCTTTATTGCTCAGTGACTGTTTTTGTCAATGTCTTTATGTCTCAAAAGGGTTCTCTGTCAATTGACTGTCTGTTGTCATACTAGAGCCGCTCCAACAACCGGAGACAAATTCATTGTGTGTTTTTTGGACATACTTGGCAAATAAAGATGATTCTGATTCTGATTCTGACAAACATAGGTGCAGAAACATGCAAACATGTCTATACCCTTGCATACACACAAACACAAAATCAAACTCCCAAGAACGCTAAACAAGATAACCCCAAGCCCCTTAATCCCGCCTTGACATGTCTCAACATGGTTAACACAAAACACTGGTTATTCATACTTAGAAACACAGAAACCGGCGCACATCTAGATGGGCAATAGTTTCAAGTTTGCGAAGTAAGCGCTAAAGGGTTGCTATCTTTGGGGGGGGAAGAAATATCAGTTCATCCTGTCAAGATATAGTTAATCTCAAATTTTAAAAAGAATATGGTGTCCTGAAGCCTCAGAATTTAATTCAAGTGACGCGTCTGGAATCACAAATATACATAGCAATCAACGGAGAAGGCTGCAGATTTACTCCAAGAACAGTGGACATACAACTAAAAACCCCAGACCAGAAACCATTTAGGTTGGGACAAAAAAAAAACACGACTAGGTTATCTTTCTACTAATATTAGGTACCCAAGTGCATCACTCTTTCTGAATTAATAGTCAATGAAAATCATCCATTACATAATGCAAATTATCCATTACATGAACTATTCTCCTTCAGTGCTTGCTTACTGAGAATCAGGTATGGTTCTCTTTTCATCCAAGGCTACTTGGCTCTGTGTCCTTTCTGTGACACCAGTACAACTTTAATACTGCCGTCCTATTACAGATTGAAGCTACAGTGAAACGAAGTGTACCAACGCCAACACGGCATCTGACATCTGACACCACATACACATATGCACGCAGAATTCTCTTTCTGCTGCTTAATAAACATACACAGAAGCAAATATAGTCATAGCATTTGGAGAGCTCCTGACACTCGGGTGTTTAAGGCTGATAAGCAAAGCCCCCTTCCATTTCTCGGTCTCTCATCTCTCGAGATGGAAGCAGACCTCGGCTACAAGACCCTGTGGAATTACATACAGGAGCAATGAATACCTAAATATCTGGCGAGAATAGCGCACAATAGTGGACAAGCAGAATCTTGGCGGGCCACTGAAGAGGATGAAGGAGCCATGGAGATTCCTATCACTCCTGGCTCATGTAAAAAGAGAGTGAGGGAGGGAAAGCAAGGCCGTGGACATGTTACTGTGTAAACCCGGGTTATGGGATAAGCTGTTTGTATGATATCAGACAGGGTTTTCATTACTTGCTTTTTAGTTATGCTGGATTTAGAGGGTCAGTGTCACATAACTGCTGATGTGCCCATGCCAAGGTAGGAACACATAATGTAGCAAAAGGCACTGAGTTTGGCGGTTAGAGTGACCACAATCTCATATCCCGGACATCTGGCTTGGTGAGTTGTAATCAAACAGTGTAGGCGCATCCTGTTCAAAAGCAACTTTGTGAAAATCCTTGGTAATTACAGTTGACACTGACACCATGTCTTCCGTAAAAAGATGCAGGTTGAAAAGCAAGCACCAACGGGAGTGCCCGAGGACCATCAAAATCTCAAAAAAGGGAAATAATTTGTAACAGGGTTGGTACCCTCAAAGTACCTCTTACATACCCTCTTTTGAAACTCAATGTCCACACATACATAACATGTTTTAGTAAAAAAAAAAGAGAAAAAAATGCTATAAATAAACATTTTACAAAAAGAGAATCTCTGAGCAAAAATATCTAGTCAAGCGTATGCCTAAAAAAGATCAAACCCAACTTTTTAAGAAGCCAGTGAAATGTAATTTCTGGAAATTAAACAAAAAATGTGTGACCAGGAAAAGGGGAGTCAGTTTGGCTTTTGCACCTCAATACAGTACCACCCATACAAACAATTTAAGCTTTGTATAATGCCACTAGGCGGCACGGAGGCGACTGGTTGGAGCGTCTGCCTCACAGTTCTGAGGAGCGGGTTTCAATCCCCGGCCCCGCCCGTGTGGATTTTTTGCATGTTCTCCCCGTGCCTACGTGGGTTTTTCTCCGGGCACTCCGGTTTCCTCCCACATCCCAAAAACATGCATGGTAGGTTGATTGACAACTCTAAATTGCCCGTAGGTGTGAATCTGAGTGCGAATGGTTGTTTGTTTGTATGTGCCCTGCGATTGGCTGGCAACCAGTTCAGGGTGTACCCCGCTTCCTGCCCGATGATAGCTGGGATAGGCTCCAGCACGCACGCGACCCGAGTCATAGGCTGACAGATGAGGTTAGACTGAAATCCCTGCGGACATGATGTTTGCAGATGACATTATGATCTGCAATGTAAGCAGGGAGCAGGTGGAGGAACAGTTAGAAAGAAGGAGGCATGCACTGGAAAGCAGAGGAATGAAGATTAGCCGAAGTAAGACAGAACATATGTGCATGAATGAGAGGGGTGAAGGGGTAAGAGTGAGGCTACAGGGAGAAGAGATAGCAAGGGTGGACGACTTGAAATACTTGGGGTCAACCGTCCAGAGCAATGGTGAGTGTGGTCAGGAAGAAGAAACGGGTCCAAGCAGGTTGGAATGGGTGGAGGAAGGTGTCAGGTGTGTTATGTGACAGAAGAGTCTCTGCTAGGATGAAGGGCAAAGTTTATAAAACAGTGGTGAGGCCAGCCATGATGTACGGATTACAGACAGTGGCACTGAAGAGACAACAGGAAGCAGAGCTGGAGGTGGTGGAAATGAAGTGTGTTAGGGGTTCGCTCTCGGAGTGACCAGGTTGGATAAAATTAGAATGAGCTCATCAGAGGGACAGCCAAGGTTCAATGTTTTGGAGACAAAGTTAGAGAGAGCAGACTTGGATGGTTTGGACGTGTCCAGAGGAAAATAGAGAGTATATTGGTAGAATGATGATGAGGATGGAACTGCCAGGCAAGAGCTAGAGGAAGAGAAGGTTGATGGATCTTGTGAGGGAAGACATCAGGGCAGTTAGTGTTCAAGATGAGGATGAGGAGATAGGCTTACATGGAAAAGGATGACGCGCTGTGGCGACCCCTAAAGGGACAAGCCGAAAGGAAAAGAAGATTACATGTGTTTAGGTAATAAAATAATAATAATAATAATAATCCACTGGAAAAGACAGAACAGCCTTCTAGCTGCCTCTTAACTGTTGTCATGACAGCAAACATAAGGAGAGAGAAGTAGGACTGCACATTCCAAAGAACCTTGAACAGAAATAAATAGAGGATTGTTATGTCCCAACTGTCCAGTACTTGTGTGCCATCGAGATGCCCTACATTGCTTTTTTTGGTCTGAACTTAAACCCCTTTTGATACAAGGATAATTTCTACGCGGCACGGTTGGTGACTGGTTAGAGCGTCAGCCTCACAGTTCTGAGGACCCGGGTTCAATCCCTGGGCCCCGCCTGTGTGGAGTTTGCATGTTCTCCCCGTGCCTGCGTGGGTTTTCTCCGGGCACTCCGGTTTCCTCCCACATCCCCAAAACATGCATTAATTGGAGACTTTAAATTGCCCGTAGGCATGACTGTGAGTGCGAATGGTTGTTTGTTTCTATGTGCCCTAGGATTGGCTGGCAACCCGTTCAGGGTGTATCCCGCCTCCTACCCGATGACAGCTGGGATAGGGTCCAGCACGCACGCGACCCTAGTGAGGAGAAGCGGCTGAGAAAATGGATGGATGGATGGATAATTTCTACAACATTACACAACTATTCACTGTAATATTGTTGATACTGGTCTGTTAAAGTGGCTCTTTTCAGTTTTCAATGTCAAAAACTGTTATTCATCAAAATGATGATACATGGACGACCATCGTTAATGCAATGTTTTTGGTTTATGAAACCTAATCATGAAATTTCATTGTAAAACTAGGACTAACTATACAGTGGGTTCTTGGCATTCCAATGCATGTTTATGGCAGCTATAATTCTAAGAGAATATCTGCAATATTTGAAAGCCTCCTGCTGATGACAGGTATAAAGACATTACATGGTGGAAGGCCCTGCAGATACCATATGTCTGTGGAGACAAAAAACCTGCAGGACCCTGGCAAATATTTCATCCAGCAAATACAAGGGATGGCTAGAGAACACACCTGGGGGCAGCCCTCATAACCACAAATTGTATGTTAGCACAAACAGCTAAGCATCACTCACCTCCAAACAGTAAAGCATCCCATTTGTTGTAGGCTGATTTCTGCTGGGATTTGCCTTCTTATTCTGGTTCAGATGGCAGTACAGCTAATGGAGGGAATACATAGGGATGAGCTGGAAGTCTCATTGACAGCCTGTTTGTGTTTGGGCTTGACACAACAACACTGCTTTGTCCACCTCACATTTATATTCAGAAGCAGTCGAGAAGCAGCGAGCTTTACTTAGAACTGAGTTGTTTTAAAAAAGAAGATACACATCTTCAGTAATACAATGCTCGAATGTATGTGTGTTCGGTGTTAAGGGGGGGTTGTGTAAGCATGAATGACAGAGCTCAGGACATCATTCAGAGACTACTTATGTATAGACACGTCCTGGCGGCACTGGGTTAAATTGTATGGAAAATATTGATGAAGTGTGCTCCAAGGGGCCGTAGTGCTGTCATGTCGCAATCAATAATTTAACCATCTTTTAGTATTCTCTTTGTTGTCTGCCTTGCTCTGAATGTAGGCTCCTTCAGACGATCATTCTCATCTCCATTTCCAACAAAACAAAGCATTACCACAGTCGTACAAACATGACATTTGTTGTGAGGAAGGATAATAATTCAACCCAATAACCAATATTTTCAATTGTATTATTATTATTTTTATATTGCAATGCAATTTATGTATTTAAAAAGGGAAAACAAATGTGCTTCAAAAAAACATTACAGACATCCTGCACAGTATTTTTGCAACAATTCCATAATGACCATATCGAACCAGAATTTCACTCATTAGAGCACAGACCTCTGTTAAAGCCAAATTGTGAAAAAAAGTGAAAAAACAGCTCCTTGCACTATTTGTTTTCAGCAGGCTTTTTTTATCGTTTAAGTTACAAAGGGACAAAACAGATGGCTATTTCCACAGTGACTCCAACAGCGAAAAGAAATTCTTGTGTGATGTCACTGAAAGGTAATGCCCGCTATGCACCCTCTAACCTCCATCCATCCATCCATTTTCTGAGCCGCTTCTCCTCACTCGGGTCGCGGGCATGCTGGAGCCTATCCCAGCTATCATCGGGCAGGAGGCAGAGTACACCCTGAACTGGTTGCCAGCCAATCGCAGGGCACATATAAACAAACAACCATTCGCACTCACATTCACACCTACGTGCAATTTAGAGTCTCCAATTCATGCATGTTTTTGGGATGTGGGAGGAAACCGGAGTGCCCGGAGAAAACCCACGCAGGCACGGGGAGAACATGCAAACTCCACACTGGTAGGGCCGGGGATTGAACCCCGGTCCTCAGAACTGTGAGGCTGACGCTCTAACCAGTCGGGCACCGTGCCGCCACCCTCTAACCTGCAAAGTTTTATGATTATTGATTTTGTATTTTTGGTGTGTGTCTCCTATTTAATTTTAAAAAGGACATTAAAACAAAACAACTAGCCAATTTTCATGGTATTGCATATATTAGGAAAACAAATCTAAAGCTAAATTCCAGTAAAAACAAATAACATTTATTATTCTTTGTAATGTACAGTATCATATTGACCTGACCAACAGATTATGTGTCTGGCCTTCTGTTAAAGAATTCTGGACGCATTCATTGGCAAAGAAACATGAGTGAGTGCTCCCCTCATGTCCTATAACTGACAACCAAGTCATCGTTTAAGTCACTAAACAGTGGGAAAGGTGAAGTGTTTGTTGGTTTGGAATCAATTATTCACCCTGCAGTGGAAACTCCAGCTGGTTTTGGACTGCAGCATAGCAGTTTAAGTTCAGGGCTCACAAAGTGTCAAGGGTTGACCTATAACAATGTAAGTCTGCTAAGTGGCTGCTCAATGCCTGGAAGGTGAACTGATGAGAATGATGTGCCAGATGGGGAGTCATCTGCTCGGAGAAAGACAGCACAGCCAGCCATCGTTCAAATGCCTTGTTAGCTTACATCATGGCAGGAGAAAATGTGCTGTCATTTCGAGATGTTGGACGAATGAGGCCACACATGGTCAAGTCACCTGGCAACATGGAAGGCTGTGCTGATCTCCAAAATCCTGGATGAAGCCACCTCCAAGTCTATGCAGGAATAACAAATGATTCCCAGTGAGCAAACTAGACACATAAGACAATCCTAAATTACATCAGACACTTGATCTTAAACAGTATACAATCAGCATTAAAGTATGAATCTCAGGTAAATAAAATGGAGGGCATACATAAACAATACTAAATTGGACCAGCTCCAAAATTCACATTTCCCCCAAAGTGTACTTTTCCATTTGGGTTGTTAAATCCTGATCAGGTTTGCATTTCAACTACAGGGTGTGTATTCAGGATGGCAATATGTTGTGCTAGCTACATAAACATTGTGAAATCACAGCAGCGCAACAGTGTGTAGCTCAACCATGATTTTAACACAGATAAACACGACATGAAGCAGTACTATGTGCTGACATTATGCATTAATAACCAAAACAACACAAACAGGGTACATTCCTGTCAGTCATAATCCATGTTTTTTTTTAATGTCAATTTTTTTTTCTTCATTCCACTTTTAGATTTGGTTTTGACACTGGAATGTCGACAAATCAATGGACAGCAGCCTGTTTAGCACAAGCGAACTATGCCATGCTACAGTATGTGACTATTACCCTGACAGTAGAGTTCTGAAAAAGGTGATGGTACAGGTCAGTTTCTGCGACCCTTTAGAATTAAAAAAAAAAAAATGTGTAAAGGACTGAACTCAACCAAACGACCTATTAGTTCCTTGGACCATGTCTGTAGTTTTGCATGTTAATGTGTGTCTCAGACAACAAATCATAATGTGAAATGGTATAAGGTGTAATCAACAGTTCTGGCCACCATTATTGGAGCACATGGACAAACAACAGTCCACCCAGGAAAATTGTCAGTGGAAAGTATATATCAAAATCTAGACTTTTTATTTTTGGCAATGCACAACAGAGTTTGGCCCAAAGCAATAAAAGTCACCCCAATATACCTGTAATTTAATTAAATTTTATTTCTATCGTGCCAAATCATAACTAAAGTTGTCTCAAGGCACTTTACACATGGATCAGGTTTAGAATCACACTACCTGAAGCCTGTAAAAAATAAATAAATAAATAAATAAACAAACAAAACTCTTAACTATGGCTAAGCATGGTGAATGCTCCATTATGCTGTTGGGCTATGTTGCCTACTCAGGTAGTGGAGGCCTTAAACATTTTAAAGATTTTCTGAATTTACAGGAGTACCAAGGGATTTTAGAGCAAACTGCAACTAATGTACTCCAAAAATGTTGAGAGGGAATATGTTTAATGTTTTAAGATGGAAAGTCTAGTCCTGATCTTGAGCCCATATAAAATCCTTGGAAAAAGTTAAAAAATTGCTATAGGTGAACATGTAAGAACTTTAGCAAATAATGAATGAGGAAAACGATGTGATTTGTGCAAGAAGCTTATAGATTAGCTGTAAGAAATGTTTGGAAGCAGTCATCCTTGCTAAAGGGGAGGAATAATGAATTAAGAAAGTCTGCCTTTAATCCAGTCCAGGGCCATATTTTCCATTACTTCTTCAAAACAACTACCGTATTTTCACGACCATAAGGCGCACTTAAAAGTCTTAAATTTTCTCCTAAATGGACAGGGCGCCTTATAATGCAGCGCGCCTTATGTGTGCACGAGTTCCAAAATCTGTAAATGTTGTTGTGTGACTTTGATGAGCGCTCCGGATTAATGATCAAAGAACAGCCGGGAGAAGCGTCTCTACAGTCACCATTCGACTGAGGGCAATAAGGCTTGTAGAAGCAATGAAAATCGAACATTTTCAAGGAGGTCCGTCTTGGTGCTTTCGTTTTATGAAACGGCGCCATCTATCCATCTATCGCCGGGTGAGTTACACCACCATGTGTGAATGGATTGTGGATGCCTGGGCTAAGGTATCTGCTTTGAATGTTGTCCGAGCTTTCCCGAAAGCCGGCATCATTGCTGAACAGCCCCCCGGCAACGAGACTGACTCCGACAATGACGAGAGGGAACCCGGCATGTTTGATGGAGAGCTTGCCCAGCTGTTCATTTCGGATACAGAAGATGAGGACTTTGATGGATTTGTGGATGAGCATTGATCAAAAAATAACGTGAGTACATTGATAAATACTTCAATAAAGTACAACCGAACTCACTGTTTACATTGTTAAATACTTCAATAAAGTACAACTGAACTCAGTTTTGCTCCTGCTGCCTTTTTAAAAACATACGCTAGCATGCTAGCTAGCGTATGTTTTACCATGCCTGCACATAATAATACGGTGCGCCTACTAAAAGAGTGGAAACCCAGGGCTTTAATATCATTACTATCCATCCATCCATCCATGTTCTGTCTTTTTCAACGGCGGATGGTCGCTTTGTTCTTTTCGCTTTTCCTTCGCCAGTTCTGCTAGCAGTGGTAACTTGGCGAGAGCCACTTGCCATTCGCGCAGCTACGTCAACGCCACTCGTCTTGTCATGGAGGATCCAAGCCATCGTGTTGAGCTGCCGCTGAAGAGAAAAAAAAGCTGATTCTTCCACTTCAACTGAGGAGTTACTTGATTAGACAGAGATACAGACGAATGTCCTCCTTTCAGTCGACAAGAAATTGTCAATTCCACTTGATTTGCTTCGCCAGGAGATCGCCGAACTCAGAAAGAGCTTGGAATTCACGCAACAACACGTAAACGAGCTATGATGAGATAATACTGCGCTTCGATCAAACATGATGTCAATGTCAGCGGAACTACAAACTCTTAGACTGGAATATAAACTCATGAAAGAAACTACGTTGGACATTCAATCAAGAAGCATGCGCGACAATCTCATTTTCTCCGGCATTCCAGAAAATGCTCCGGAAGACCCCGAGGAGCATATTAAAAAGTTTATGATGTCCACGCTCAAGATACAGCAAGATACAGTCGACAAGATTACTTTTCACCGTGTCCACCGATTGGGAGGCCCTCGTCCAGGAAACCAACCACGTCCCATCATTGCAAATTTTGAACACTTTCAGCAAAAAGTGTTTGTAAAATCCAAAGGTCGGAGCTCAAAGAAGAAGAAGAAGAATCACCTTTTATTGTCATGAACATGCATGCATGCACACGAAATGTGTTCTCTGCATTTAACCCATCACATTGAACGCATACACATGTTAGTGGAACACACTGGAGCAGGGGGCCCGGGGAGCATTTCAGGGTATCAATGTCTTGCTCAAGGACACCACAGCTGTGAGTCCGGGGGATGTTGGTCAATGGTCCAGTCGGGGTGTTGAACCTAGGTCCCCCACAGTGGCAGGCGACGATCTTAACCATTGGGTCACGGCTGCCCAAAGGGACTTCGCTTGGAATGAATGACCAGTTGCCCAGGGAAATCACCGAAGCGTAAAATTTTGTACCCGTTGATGGATTACCGCGCCAAAGGCAAACGAGCGAGGTTAGTTGTCGACAAGCTATATGTCGACGGCCAACTGTTTCGTGATGCCAACGTCACGCCTTGGCTCTTCTAGATAAGTACCCCAACATGGCGCTTCAACACGTACCTATTGAAGGACCCGGATTTTGATTCTTTCGTGAGGAAGGAATGGGATGAGTTTTCATATTCTTCGTATAAGAAAAAACAAGAACAAAAATTGGAAAGTGAAATTGAGGACAAAATAAAACACCTCACAGAAGAATATGCAATTAATCCGACAGATATGCGTAGAAACCAACTTCAAAAGGAAAAACATCAATTTGACGTTACCTTATCAAAAACAACAGATTTTCTACAAGTTAAGATACACTAACTTTGAGTATAATAATAAATCGGGAAAATTCCTTGCGAACCAACTTCAGGTGCAATAAAAGAAAAGTCATTAATTACAGCCATTCAAGATTCAAACGGCAACTGTACACAGTCCCCGCTAGAAATAAATGACATTTTTTACAATTTTTATAGCAGTTTATACGTATCTTCGAACAACCCAGACCAAAAAAAATTTAAACTTTGATTAAGGATCTAAACATCCCTCAATTAAACACACAAATTGACAGCCTTGATGTTCCTTTAACCATCACCGAATAACAGTACTCCCGTCGATAATCCTCGATGACAGACAGGCTTCATTAAAGGTATTAAAGTCACCACTGTAGCACCTGCCGGACATGCCGAGTGTGGCTTTCCTCATCGGGGGAGTAAATCAAGAAGTCATCTAGGTAGACAAATACAAAGGAGTTGAGCATGTCCCTTAACACATCATTCACAAGATTTTGGAATACGGCAGGGGCATTTGTCAACCCAAATGCCATGACCAGGTATTCATAATGAACCGTGGGAGATTTAAATGCAGTTTTCCATTCATCCTCCTCCCTGATGCATACAAAATGGTAAGCATTGCGTAAGTCAAGTTTAGTGAAAATTTGAGACCCTCAAGCAGTCACCTCATTCAAACCTCTATAGTTTATGTAAGGATGCAGGGTCTTGTCCTTCTTCTGGGTGAAGAAAAAGCCTGCTCCGGTGGGTGAAGAGGAGGGTCGGATGATTCCTGAATGTATTCCTCCATCTGCTGTCTTTCTTGTGGGGAAAGAGAAAAAAGTCAACCCCGTGAAGGAGTGGTTCCAGGCAATAAGTCGATGGCACAATCATAGGGACGATGAGGAGGAAGGGATTTAGCCTGAGCTTTGCAAAACACACAGGACAAATCATGGTAGCATTCAGGCACCACTGTAATGTTGGGATTTTCAGTGTTCCTGGGAACCTTTGGTGGGAAACAGGATTGTGCACATTTTTACCCAAACTAGGATCTTCCTGGCCACCCAATTAAGATGAGGCTTATGTTTCTTTAACCAGAGGTGACCCAAGACGGCTTGGTGACTCATGGAAGGAAGAACGTGGAAACTAATCCGCTCAGTATTGTTATTCGGCAACATAACCGTAACAGACTGGATGTGGTGAGTGAGTGGAACTGACTCCGCTGTTCTTCCCAGCCATCCTCAGCTTCCCTCACCTGGCTTTGTCTCACCACCGGTGGCTCCAGCGGAACCCATGGAACTGGGAATCACAAGGATCTCTCAAGAAGAACGTCTACGGAGACTAAAGGATGGCCGCTGTTTTTATTATGGTCAACTGGGACACCAAGTATGCCGCTGCCATGTCTAAGGTTTTAACTATCCTAACAGGACACAGAGGGTGAGTCAAATTTTCAATAATCCTGCCCATTTTGAACTCTCAGCTATGTTTAAAACAGACACTATCGCTCTACTTACCCCTGTACTCATTGACTCTGACTCTGAAGCTAATTTAATCAACCTCTTGTTTGCTAGGAGCTAGTAATAAAAACGGAAGTACTAAACAACCTAGCAAGTGCCAAGTGACAATAACTTAACTACAAAAGCAGTGACCACCCTAGACCGAAAACAGAGACAGACATGACAGAAAGAGTCCACATTAAACCACTGCATGATGCCAGTCTCTTTTGTAGTTTTCATGACAGGTATTTAATAAAGGTGTCAAGCATAAAATTCAAGGGTGCCAATAATCGTGGCCAGTACTCTATACTGACAAACCCAGATGAAATTGTTATAAATACTTGCAGACCGTTGGGCCTTTTCAGACTTTTTCCTGCTCTTTTGTTGGCTCTCCATTGAAGTTCAATTTGACCACTTTTTTTTTCCTAGTTCAAGCTTCCGTCAGCATCAGTTAAAAGAAGAAAAAAAACCTGCTAAATTCACAGCGAACCCAAATTCAAAAGAAGACATCTCCTTCAGTAGAGCAGCAGAAGCCAAAAGGAAAGTGTATATGGGCTGTTCAGGTAACATTAAGTTATAAATGCTACAGTTATGTCGTGACGTTGCAGTCACTGCATTCAGCATTAAAATATTTTTGATCAAGAAAACAATTTAAGATTTATAATCTGAATCAGACTTCCTGGTTCAGAAAAGATTATCTACCGTTAGGTGCATGGAGAGTCAGTCACTGCAAATAAAACATCAAATCCTCTTTGATTTATGATGATGAAACCTCTGATATAAAGCAAGTGAACCTAAAATGGTAATTAGAAGATGACAGGAAGAGTTAGATGGGGATTTGAGACGTAGGGGGTATTTATAGTGCATGCATCCACTTCATTAACCCTGTGCAGATATGAAGTGATCAGGCAACAGTCAAGAAACACTCGATCATGCTGAAAATATGTTCTCCACCCCTGAATCCCCACCAAATGGCACGCCCAATAATACACTTGTGTTCAACTATGACATCTTGAAACTGATATTCATCGCCTGTATACACAAAATCAAATCATTAGCTTATTTAAATAGCAATTTCCCTCATGCTTAGAGAAGGTGTCAAGGGATTTCAGTGCAGAAAGGGTAGGATTTAAATAGCTGCAAGCAAATTAGGACCCCTGTTACAACATGGCAACCTATTATGAGTTTTTTGGGACACCTTTAACAGCCACCTTTCCAGCTTTTCTGCTCAGCATGCCAAACTTGATGGCCTTGGGGCCACAGAGAGAGCTCTGGAAGGCCAAATAAAAAAGACTTTTTGCACAGTTTTACAGGTGCCCGCTTCACAGCAGCGCCCAGCAGAGTGATGGCAGTGCTAACTTATGCTACTTAACCAAGAGACTGTAATGATCTACAGCCCACGCAAAAACTCATTTAATTATTTCCTTTATGGTTTCCAAGCATGCTGAGTGTGTGCCAGTGTGCTGCCATTCTCATAAATAAATGAAAAGTTTATCAAATAAAAAGTCATTAAGCAGCACTGACAGTGAGATCTGACCCGTGATTGACTTGTTGACAAATCTAAAAGAGATACAGAAAAAGCCCAACTAAATAATAATCGGTAACTTAAGAAGGTCATGTCTCAGTCAACGATATTCATCTAATGAATCTTACGACTCTGTATTAATTATTTAATTCGAATCCTGGAATATACAATTTTACAGTAAATCCCTTCTTATTCATAGTCTGGATTTTGGGTGGGAACCTAACCTCTGTTATTCACTGAAAATCTTGGCAATTCGCTGTTTTTTGCATTAGGGCCAAAACAATTGAAGTCTTACTTTGAGACAATCTGGCGGAATCTTGGTGTTGTTGTTAGGTACATAGTACACAGTAAAAAAGTAAAACTGAAAGTATGTTTCTGCTTCTCTCTCGATGCAGTTACTAATAGCCCATGTACAGTCGTTTATGTAATGTGGGTTCATGATTGTCTACATGCTGAAAGTATTGCGTTTATTCTTTATAATACCCTCAACTGTAAGTGCTTTTTCACCTCTTGTGGCATCTGTAGAGAATTACAACATACATATACAATATTGGGTCAATATGTGGTTGATTTTCGCTATTCACGACAGGGCTCGGTTCCTGATTCAACATGGATAGCAGGAGTTCCGTGTGCACCTATCTGTGTCATCACATGAATCCAACAACAACTACGATTAAGTCGTAAAGTTTTCCTACCCTTTACAGATTTAGCTGGATATTAGAAACTGAAGTAGCAAAATGGACTGCAAGAAATAGTGTTAGGATTTCATTTAAAAAATATACATTGTTTTGACAAAAAGGTAGATGTCCCAAGTTATTCATATTTTCTCAATACATGGATGAGCAATGTTAAAATTTTTAAACTCATTAGAAAGCTGTAGATTGAACGGGATCCTTTAAAATGGTACAAACAATTGTGTTTCCTAAACATTGTCCAGTTCGATCAAGGATATTATTACAAAAAACACAGAAAACAACAAAAACGGTAAATTTGTCTCATGAACATGCCACATTCTCATACCATTTCCAGCCAGAAGATGATTCAACAAATAAAAATTCACTTCAACACAAAATTCCTCCAGGATAAGAATAATTGGGGGCTGAACTCATAATAACAGTGTATGTTGTGCTGTTTTGTATGGATACACAATAGAAGTACAAATTATGAAAATATTGGATAGCTAAGTGAAGCATTTCAGCTACGATTGGATAACTGTACAAATCAAAGGAAACTGCAAGTCGGCAGTGAGCCCTTGCTCGGTTAATCAAGCTAATTCCTGCTCCTGAAATGGACTCTGTATTAGATTTCACCACCAAATAAATGCACAACAAGACTGTTTTTTCTAAGAGCAAATATTTATTACAGTATGTATATAAAGGTCTGATTACCTGTGAGGATGTTCACTTCGATACTAGAGTACAGTCAATGACTGTGGAGCATGGTGCATCAGGAGAATCATGAACTCTACTGTAAATGGTTGTATCTGAGACAATAAGTGATTTATGATGAAAGGACATGTTAGACCTAGTAAAGAGGAAATTGAATAATAATTGGAGTGGACACACACAGGTATCAAAACAGTGCAAATGTTTGGTCATGACATTTGAAGACTTAAAAAAATAAATAAATAAACACTGCTCCAAGTTCTGCTTTATTGTTATTTTCATAGTTTAGGGTGCTTTTTATGTTGACTGTGACAGTAATCCCAGTTGAAGTGCAGGATGATGACCAGCGCTTGGGGGCAAGACAGTTCAGTGACTTTCCAACATGAGCAGGTCAGCTGTTAGCAGAGTTGGGAGCTACTGAGGGTAAATGGGGCATGGCATGGAAACACTGATGTGGTCTGAAGCAGTAAGGTGAGAGGACCAGGTTGTACACGTTTGCATTTGTAGAGTGCAAAGGCCATAGAGGAAAGCAAGCTTTGGAGGGCTCAGTTGAGTAAACACTGACAGAAAAAGACCAGTAAGAGATCGAAAGGCTCCAGGATGATGTTACTAGAATGTAATAGAGTGAGAATATATGTGGAGTGACGTTCATTGTGTTGGCTTTTCATGTGTGCTGCTGTGATGTATTAATGGAATTTAGTTGGGGTTTTTTTTGTGTTTTTTTTTTAGGTTTTAATGTTAACATAAATAGAATGTGAGAAAAGAACAAAACCATCTGACCAAAATATTAAATGCCCTAAAACATGCCCTTTTATCGAAATAAAGTCAAAGCCCAGCAAGGTTTTGCAAAATCATGTCTCAAGTATAAAGTCTGTTTGTGTGTGTGTGTGTGTGTGTGTGTGTGTGTGTGTGTGTGTGAAATTGTGTTAGATAAGGTTGAACTTTTTCCCACAATTGGAAAATTTATCACCTAGTGATGTATGGTTTACCTCATAAACTTGTCAAATTTTCGTGTTAACAAAATTATCACTCAATAGCAAATTAAAACCAGTTTTTCAGTTTGAGTTTCCAGAAACAACAACAACAATAAATTAAATGGATTCTCTTCATGCGGCGGCACGGTGGCCGACTGGTTAGAGCGTTAGCCTCACAGTTCTGAGGTGCGGGGTTCAATCCCCGTCCCCACCTGTGTGGAGTTTGCATGTTCTCCCCGTGCCTGCGTGGGTTTTCTCCGGGCACTCCGGTTTCCTCCCACATCCCAAAAACATGCATTAATTGGAGACTCTAAATTGCCCGTAGGCATGACTGTGAGTGCGAATGGTTGTTAGTTTCTATGTGCCCTGCGATTGGCTGGCAACCAGTTCAGGGTGTACCCCGCCTCCTGCCCGATGACAGCTGGGATAGGCTCCAGCACGCCCGCGACCCTAGTGAGGAGAAGCGGCTCAGAAAATGGATGGATGGATGGATGGATGGATTCTCTTAATGCACTTCTTTTTGGGATTATTTTTCTTAAATAATAAACATTAAGAAAAAAACTTAACCACCTGTGGGAGGGACCATAGGGGTGGGGTGCAGTGTGAGCTGGGAGGTGGCCAACAGCAGGGACCTTGGCGTTCCAATCCCCGGCTACAGAAGCTGGCTCTAGGGACATGGAATGTCACCTCTCTGGCAGGGAAGGAGCCCGAGCTGGTGTGTGAGGTCGAAAAGTTCTGACTAGATATAGTCGGACACACACAGCTTGGGCTCTGGTACCAGTCCTCTCGAGAGGGGTTGGACTCTCTTCAACTCTGGAGTTGCCCACGTTGAGAGGCGCCGAGCGGCTGTGGGTATACTTATTGCCCCCCCCCCCCCCCGGCTCGGCGCCTGTACGTTGGGGTTCACCCCGGTGGACGAGAGGGTAGCCTCCCTCCGCCTTCGGGTGGGGGGACGGATCCTGACTGTTGTTTGTGCCTATGCACCATTATTACTATTATTGTAACAGAGAAGGAAAAAAGAAATAATCCACAACCAAACCAACCACCAGTTAAAAATAATATACTGTACGCACTGGCTGTTTTCCACATTTATTCTTAATGGGTAAAATAACATCATCATAAAAATACTCCATCTTGATAATTGGCCTTATTGTCTATTGGTCCTGATAGGATTAGACTCCAGTACATACTCCCACATCCAGATTTAGCCTGCCTGTGACCTTGGCCAACTGCAGGGCACACATCATCTGCCTTCACTCCAATGCCTCCTTGTTATTAGATTAAACAGAACGTACTGTACATTCTGATTTCTCAACCCTTTCGTGTTGGCAGTGTGAGGCAGACTGATAGGGAACCATTTCTGCAGAGAAATGGGCTCTATTTTATTTTATTTTATGTTTTCTAGATTCAACCTACATTTCACATTGCATGAGAACAAAATAAAGCTACTGTAGTTCTCAGAATATTACCTTAAAATTATTTAGCTAACCAGCCAATGGTGTTCTCTTCATTTTTCATGAATATGACTTACTTATCCTTTGTTTCAAGTCTGCTTGATCCTATTACCTTCTTGCCTCTTCTTCTCAGCTCGAACCTAATTTGCTCTCACCTTTTTTTCATTCTCTCTTTTTTGCCATAACTCTCTTGTTCAGCTTTTCTGCTTTCTCACAATTGTCACTCTCCATGACTAATTTCTACTTTGTCTGTTCTTCCACACAAACCCCTCTCTTCATTTGTCCTCTGTAATAGGGCTGCATCTCTACTGGCTCCATCTGTCATGGCCATGAAGGGCACTATGCCCGACATTCAGCCCAAACCTTGGAGCTGCCACTCTGACCACTGGACTGAACACAGGGGCATATGTGGCCTTCAAAATAATGGAACACACACACACACACAGACACCTACACACGCACACACCCACACACAAAGCATACACACAAACCCAGGTGGGGCATCGTGCATATGCAGACGCAGGAAAACAGACCCTTTCCAAAAAATTTGAATATCATGGAAAAGTTTATTTATTTCCATAATTCCATAAACTTTCATAGATTATAGATTCAGGGCCCACAATTTAAACAATTTCAAGTATTTATTTGCTTATATTTACATAATTTGGGCTTCCAGCTCATTAAAACCCATGAAATCAGGAATTTAAAAAAAAATTATGCTATGAAGAAATCACTATTTGGTTCTCAGATTTTGGAGAGAAAAAAGAAAGAAATTAGGGTCACATTTAACCAATCAAAATATGGTACTTCAAAACGACATGTTCATCTGCAATACTTGGTTGGGAATTCCTTTGCTTTAATCACTGCCTCGGTGCACCGTGGCAATGAAGCAGTCGGCCTGTGGCATTGCCTGAGAGTTATGGAAGCCCAGATTTCCTTGATGCTTTCAGTTCTTCTTTGTTTTGATAATACCCCCATAGATTCTCAATGGCATTTAGATCCGGCAAATTGGCTGGCCAGTCAAGCAGTGTGATGGGATGGGCATCAAACCAGGCTTTGGTGCTTCTGGCGGTATAGGCAGGGGCCAGGTCCTGCTGGAAGATGAAATTTGCATCTCCATACAGATCTTCAGCAGAAGGAATAATGAAGTCCTCTTAAACATTCTGGTAGTCTGTTGCAGTGACTTTGGATTGAAGAAAGCAGAGTTTACCAACACCTGAACTGGACATCGCACCCCAAATCATGACTGACTGTGGATATTTCACACTGAACCTCAAGCAGCTTTGGTTCTGTTCTTCACACGTCTTCTTCCAAACCCTTGGACCTTGATTCCCAAATGAAAGGCACACTTTCATCAGAAAAGAGGACCTGGGACCACTTGCCAACAGTCCAATCCTTCTTCTCCTTGGCCCAGTTGTGACAACTTCCTACGTTGGATCAGGCTCAGAAGTGGCTGGACCCAAATAACCCAACAGTTGTAGCCAATCTCCCGGATGCGTCTGAATGTGGTGGTTTTTGAATCTGTGACTCCCGCCTCATTCCACTCTTTCTGGATCTCTGCTAGATTCTTGACTCTTCTCTGTTTGATAGCACAGTGTAATTTTTTTGCTGGTGCATCTTCTCCTGCCACATTTTGTCCTTCCACTAGACTTTCCATTGATATGCTTGGACACAGCACTCTGTGAACAGCCAGCCTCCTTACCTAAGAACATTTGTGGCTTACCTATGGTGTGGATGGTATCAATGACGGTCTTCTGGCCAGTTGTAAAGTCTGCAGTCTTCCCCATATTGAACCCAACTGAGACAATTAAACCAAACTGAAGCAATTTAATGACACCTGGGGAAACCTGTGTAGGTACTTTCAGTTTAGTAGCTTATGAGTGTGTGACACTCAGTTAAAAACATTTATGGCCTGCAAAATTTGGGCTGATTTCTTCACAGTATTCAAATTTTTTGAATTCCTGATTTCATGGGTTTATTAGCTGAAAGCCCAGATTATGTAAAAATAAGCAAATAATGTCATTGTATGTGTTTTGGTTTGGGTTGTGTCCACCTGTTCTCGTCTACTTTGTGTCGACCAATCAGCTCTCTCCAGCCATTCGTGTCTTGTTCAGGTGTTCATCGTTGTCTCGTCAATCTGTTTGTATTTAGTTCCCTGGTTTCTTTCAGTTCTTGTCGGTTCATTGTCGTTGTCACGTCTTTGCCATTTCATAATCGCCAGTTGTCTTTATCATTGTGGTATGTCATTGTCAGGTGTCATTTTCCCTATCTGTTCCATGTCTTACTCACAGGTCATAGTTTGTTTCCAGTTTTAGATATTCAAGTGTTTCTTTGTTACTTGGTTTGGTTGTTATCTGTTGTGGGACTTCGTTCAGTTTTGCTTTATCCAATATCCTTGTTTTCCCTTTTTGAAAGATTAAATATTATTATTTTGAGACTCCCGCACTCCTGCCTTGCCTCCCTGCTTCCCTGCAATTGGGTCAACCATGTTCTTGCCTTGCGTTCCTCGCCTTCGCCCTAACCACGTACGTAACAAATAAATACTTTTTGGGCCCTGAATCTATAATCTATGAAAGTTTAACTTTTTGAATGGAATAATGGAAATAAATAAACTTTTCCATGATATTCAAATTTTTTTGGAAAGGGTTTGTTTTCTTGCGTCTGCATATGCACGATGGCCCACCTGGGTTTGTGTCTGTGTGTGTATATGCTTTGTGTGTGTGTGCGTGTGCGTGTGTGTGCGTGTGTGGCCATTATTTTGTCATCCAAAGGCAACAAACGTCACATTTGTTTGATAAAACAGACATGCCACAAAAGAAAACGGGAGACAAAGTAGCAGAAAACAGTCAGTGGCGATAAGATTTTAATGTTGGTCATGATTGTGGTACATGGAGAGCAAAGTATTCTTTTACGTGTTACTTCGTGAAAAAAGTTTTAGAACTACTAAACTATATACAGTTATTGTACACCAAAGCTAACCTGTAGTTGCCATGGACATACTAAAGTATATGTACAAACAGGCTGTTGTCAATCAGTAAAAGTAGTACCAACCCAGTTCCTAGCAATAGTAGGACTGCGGAATATCATTGCAGGTAGAATGATTACAAAATAGTACTGGATTACAAAATAGTACTGTACTTGTTTTCAAAAACCAAAGTAAAATACCAGAAAATGAAAAAGAAAATGCTGGAACTGGTACACTAAGCAATAAAAGCAAATGCACTTTTCTGGGGAAACCTTTCAAAGGGAAATGTGTAATATTGACTTAAGTTTGTATAGAAATACAGTGATACCTTGTAGTTGGGTCGCTGGAGTGCCTGGCCAGCTATCAAGTATGAAATTAAACAACCAAATAAATCTTTAATGACCTGTCAATTTCTGAAAATGTGTCTGTAAATTAGCCATTTTTCACTTTATTCACATTGTATTTACATCCCACTGTTACGAAAGAGTGAGGCACAAGAAATGTAATGTCTCCTTTAAGTAAAGACACAACAACAACACTGTGGTCTGCCATTTATGTTTTTTTTGTTTTTTTTTACTACTTGGACATGCCCAGCCAGAATTCTTAACATGCACGTGCATGTCTTCGATTTTCACAGATGACCGTTCTCTGCATTCACATGTAAAATATAACACTATGGTTTTCAAAAATATGCACATTAAAATTGGGTTTATAATGATTGTGTTTTTGTTAACCAACTGCAAAATTGTCTAAATAAAGTTACACACAATTTAGACAGCAACAAACATCACAGACCAGACAGGACTGTGACAATTGTATCACATTAAAACAATCCGGTGCTGCAGTGATATCAATCAGATGACTATGGCTTGTTTGTGATAAGGTAAGATAAGATAAATGATAAGATCACTGAAAAAAAATTTGGCAAATGCAACTACTGTATACATTATACAAAGCATACATATATAAAGCATTGCAAAGAAAGCGATGCATACTTAGCTCTAGAATGCGTGACATGTTTTAGAAGTATTTATATATGATTTTCTTATTCGTACTCACAAAAGGCCAAACAAATCCACACAAATAACAATGATGTCCACACTATTTTAATGAATAGAAATCAAGCTGTTCAGTCATACAATATTCAGTGTTAATTGAGTAGTTTGAAAAATATTCATCAGTGGCAAGGTGGACGAATGGTTAGCACTGCCTCACAGTTCTGAGAACCGGGGTTCAAATCCCACTCCCGCCTGTGTGGAGTTTGCATGTTCTCCCCATGCCTACAGCTCATACAGATATCATAACTCTGTAGGATGGGCTGTCATCACTGACAGCTGGGGCTTGACCTCACATATACGGTGTAAGACGCATACCTGTACATAATTAGTCCGTTCTTAGTGCATCGAGCTAATTGGTTGTTGCTTATGGATAGTTCGTAAATCTGTCACCGAGTGGGACAAAGCGCACATTTTTAAACGCAACCTGGATGTTTTTATGGCCTCAAACCTTGGAAATTTATTTAATAAAACAGTCTGCTTCACTTCATCATTTGCACATTTCTGGTGTATTTACCGAGAACAAACCTTAAATGTCATCAGTCCACAATGGATTTCAGCCGAGCAAGATGGAAGCCTTATGTCAATTGAGCTATTTTTGAAAGATGATAAAAACTATATTTTGCAAGATTTTTGTTTTTTTTCCACCATACACCATTTTAAGCAGTATTTGGAAAAACTAAAATTCTTGATTTTCGGCTTAAATGTAGCCAACCAATAATGATTTTTAAAGAAAAATAAATCAGGAAAATGTAAAACTTATATGAGTGTGCCATGGTGCTAAAAACAACAACAACAAGAAACTATGGCCCTGCCTAATTCATTAAATGAAAGTAGTTCTCTATGGTAATGTGCGGTAGGCAGAGGTTTTATCCAATTTTGCTTCAGAGCAAGTCTACTTTGTGTGACCTGAAGAACCCAGGATGAGCTTCTGAAGACCTCTGCTCCAATAATAAGGTTACTTACTGTTGGGAATATACTAAAACATAAAGACAAGCGTGAATACAGGTCTTATGTTTAAATTGTTGTGTCGTGAGTAGTGATCGGTGCTTCCTGTGTGAGGTTTCTCACCTTCCTGCCTGTCAAGTGTTTCAATGCACTTGACCTGAGGTTGACAAAAAGATGAAGACATCCGATTGGCATCTCTCTCTTTTCTGTCTCCACCAAATGTCATTTCCTCTCACTTTCTCTCACTCCCTCTTTCCTCCACACAGTCTCCACGGAACACCCATTTTCTTTCTTTCTTCCTTCATTCTTCCTATTCAATGAGATAATAGTAGTTGTATCTTCAAAATGCAATGTTGAAAAAAATATAACAGTTTCTTCTATTTTCACTTATGGCTAGATCAGAGGACAGCATTTTAGCCCTGATATTGGCCCGATTAGCTATCGCGGGCCATTTCCCAGATCGGGCCCGACAAAAGATTTAGCCCTATGATACTCTTATAAAAATCATGTTTGATTTTTTTAATATCTTCCGTGTAGTGTAACATATCAACGACAACTTTCTGACAGCACAACTTGACGTCGACCAATAGGATTGCGTTCTGTGACTGGTGCATCGTTGTCAAGATAATTGGTTGCCGTTGTTAACGCGTACTCACACGCACAAACCAATCAAGCTTTAGATCATGATTTGATAGAATGCTGGCATGTTTATGTACAGACATTTGTGCTAGCACTAGCTTGCTTATTTACATAACGTTTTGTTGCCTGCTTGCGAGCTGTTTTGTATTAAATGTATGTGTTGTCGTACTAGAGTGGTTCCAACAACCGGAGACAAATTCATTGTGTGTTTTTTGGACGTACTTGGCAAATAAAGATGATTCTGATTCTGATGTGAACATACCTCAAGTCCTACTTGAATGGATGGCCCAAAAACGTCATCTCACGAGCACCCGGTGACACCGCACGTATTTTTCCTCTTTTTGTAATTTTTTTCCCAACATTGCTGCAGCCATCCGTTGTTTGACCACTACATGTTGTCACCGTGGTTACGGTTGTATCTGGTTGCGCTGAAAGATGAGACGTTTTCTGGTCACGCCGCCCTGACAGTGTTGGATTTAGCAAGATAAAGCCCATTGATCGTAAAAGATGGGATACGCTGGTATCGTAATATGTCGTGTAGTGTTGCCATTGTCTCATCAAGATACGGCAAGATTTTATGGCAGTATGGTAGCGCAATCACAAAAGACCAAATGTGTTGTAGCCTGATCCAGTCATTACATTAGGTATAATAGACAGCCGTATCAATACATTTGTAGTTATTGTGTGTGTCATATTGTTTCAGCTAAAGATTCCTGCCTGGTTTAGTTTGCAGGTGCAGCTCCATTTATTTTATGCAAGAAAAATTGCACTTTTATGATGCTTTTAATGAGTCTTGGTGGCCTTTGGAAACTCCCAACATAACTCCAATCATATTTGGAAGTTTAATCAGCCAAACAGCAGACCCAATTTGTGCGTGCAGCGCCTTTAAGTATGTGACCGGCTAGTTGTGGGACTGTGCCTCGATCCAGCAAAATGCATTCTACTTTCATTTAGTGGAGCAGAGAATACAATTTCCATGGCTCAGCAATTTGTAAAGTAACTTTTTTCCATATATTTTCTCACGTTTCTTCTCTGTGTGAGAAGCTTTATTAGGTATTATTTATCCCTCATGTAGTTATGCAGCAGCTCAAAAGAATGGTGATATTATTTCCTTTGCTTAGTTAATTTGTGAGCATGATCATGCAAAAACAACTTTACCAATTTGTGAGAGAGGAGTGTTGCAATGAACAAGTTGGCATGGATTGACAACAAGGTTTTCATTTCACTTGTATTAACATTATTCCCTATGCTATGTTCATGTAGCAGGTGCAGATTTGATTGATTGCAGTTTACTGACATTACGCTTATGTTAAGTGTTTTAGACGTTTATTTGTTTTCATTTTCAAGTTTATTTAAGTATTTTAATATCTTCCTGTGTCATTTAATTTGTGTAGGGGCACGTTGATGGGTTTTGTTTTGCGCTTACTTTGTCAGGTACTGTAGCATGAATAGAGTACGGGCAGCCGTGGCCCAATGGTTAAGATCATCGCCTGCTGCTGTGGGGGAGCTAGGTTCAAGACACCGACCAGACCATCCGCCATCATACCCCGGACTCACGGCTGTGGTATCCTTGAGCAAGACACTGATACTCTGAACTGCTCCCTGGGCGCTTCAGCTGCCCCCTGCCTTCTGCTCCAGTGTGTTCCACTAACAATTGTGTGTATTCACTGTGATGGGTAAAATGCAGAGAACAATTTTCGTGTGCCAGCATGCATGTTCATGACAATAAAGATGATTCGTCTTCTTCTACAACCCTGAAGCAATCCTGATGTGCGTCATCACTACTTCAATGAAAAGCGCAGCGTCAAAAACTACTGGTTACACATGGATGTATGCAGTCCAGTGTGATTATGACCCTACTTTCGCAAAATGTTGTTGGTTACATCAGTGTTTACCAACCTTGATTGAGCCAAGGCATCTATTTTACATCAGAAAAATCTGACAGCACACCACCAAATGTCACAAAAATATGCATGCTGAAATAATTATGAATGTCCCAATTTACTCAAAAATTGACTTGGTGTGGAATATGCGCCCGTTTATTTGAACACAATGCTTATATACTTATAGGAAGACTTATTCTGAGAATGATTCTGTTGTATGAACAGTAACAGGTGGATACACGCGTTTATTATACCTTCTGATGGGCATTTTATTGTTCTGCCTTTCACTTTAAGTTGCTTTCATGGATAGATGAACACATATATTTGTAATTAATAATGTTAGCACAAATTAAGTGAAATTGGATAATTTCCCACGGTACCCACATGATCTCGCACACAGGACCCTTGTTGGGAATCACTGGAATCCATAATTTACAGTACATTCATCATTACAATTGCACCGCATTATACCTCATTCAGCTACATGACAGAATTACTCTGTATTGTGCAAGTGGTCATAATGTGATTGGTCAGTGTACCGTATATAGAATATAAAGAATCACGGGATACATTTTAGTTGTGATTGATTTAGTTTGTAGATGTTATGCAAAGTTGTATTGATCTGCAGGAAATGCAGTTTTAAACCTAGTCCCTAAACACCTTTCCCTTACCCCCGCCCCCATGTTGCTCATACGTGCTTGGCTTTCAAACTCGTCTTGTGGGAGAAATGAGTGTTTTTAAGTGGCAACTCATTTCCATTTGGGTTTCCTTTTGCCTTTGTAGTGGTTCATGATCTCCTGTCTCACAGCCTCTCCACCCCATTGACCCGTCTCTCTTGACTCCACCCCCCACTTTCAAGTTGTTCATTTTTGGTGTCTGCACAGAATGCCTCCGACCCATTAACTTCACCATTATAAGCCTTATAAGTATATATGGAATTTATAAACCTGCCTACAATGGTAAACTATTGTGTCAGTGTCTGTTGTGATGTATACGGTACTTGTCGGACAGCGACAATGCTTTCATACAGCAGTGCAGTAGGACCAGTGAGTGTCGGGAAGTGTGTATGGCGGCTTCTGCATGAAGACTTAGTGGTATTCCAAGTGATGACTTGTAATGTAATGATTCACATAGATAGGGGGGCCAATGACTGCATGAACAGTGAGCGAGATTTTAACCAATAATGATCTACAACAGAGGTTGGCAACCTTAAATATTTAAACGGTCTCCAACTGAAAAAAAAAAAAACATCGGGTGGCACAAAGCCCTTTTGACATCTCAAGTGAGGATAACACTGCATGAGAGCTGCCAACCTATACAAATTTACTTCCAGAACAATTTCTCCAAATTTGTCTCAATTTTAATTAGAATTTCTGTCAAGAACATTTCCATGCGACAGTCATAATCATAATCGTTAATAAATTATGGCTTCAATATTTGTAATTTTCTGTGATTGGCTGGCGACCAGTTCAGGGTGTACCCCGCCTCTCAGCCAGAGTCACCTTGGATAGGCTCCAGCACGACCGCAACCCTAGTGAGGATAAGCGGTACGGAAAATGAATGAATTAATGAATATTTGTCATTTGAATGTTTTTATTACATCAACCTTGTAATGGTGGACACAGGTGCAGCTTAAATCAAAGTACCAGTATATGAGATTTTGACGTTCCATCATCAAAAATGTATCTGTCTATGGATTAATTGACCTTTGCCAATTCTATTGAAGCAGATTAATCAGATCTCAAACGTCAAAGTTAAAACTCAGCACTTTATTTTGCAAACAAAGAAATAACATTGCTGACAGAATGAAATGGATAATTTATTATGGACAATAGTTTGGGTTTTGTATCAGAATCAGAATCATCTTTATTTGCCAAGTATGTCCAAAAAAAAAAAAAAAGGAATTTGTCTCCGGTAGTTGGAGTCGCTCTAGTACTTTCTAGTATTTTGTGCAATGTACTTCTTGTTCGCATACATGTAAAAAGTACATGTAAAAAGAAGAAATGCAATTACGTTGTCTCTTGCGTGCTATTTATATTGCTTATTTATATTTCCTATATCCACAATTGCTGCTCAAACGATGCAAATTTCCCCATTGTGGGACTAATAAAGGTTATCCATCCATCCATTTTCCATACCGCTTATCCACACTAGGGTGGCAGGCGTGCTGGAGTTATCTTATATTACAAATGTTTATTAATAATAACAATATACTTTTAACATGCCCATATTCTGAAGTGACGTGCAGTCACGTACTAGATCATTTTCCGGTTCAGATGCAGCGTCCTGTGTGGACGTGTATCATTTTGTATTTATATCTTTAAACACATATTAATTGTCCTGTGACTTTGTTGTTCAAAGTTGGTTACTCTCTGCGAAAACCCGGTACCAGCCAGACCTATGTGACAAGTGTATCGTTTTACCAAATCACTTATTTAGATGTTTTGCGACTGCGTGACACAATAGCTTAGCAATTAGCATAGCTCTGACATCGTCTTCGCCTATCCACTCCTCGTCCTCCCTTTGTGACGAGTAAGAAGCATGGTAAGAAGTGTAGCTTATTTGCTACCATGGAGGGGATGATCAGTGACTTACAATGCATTGACATTGGACACAAAGAGAGCCTTCGCCTCCGCGGCTTGGTAGCCGGGGGGCGTAATAAAATAATGTGCACCAAGCAGCTGTTCAGTGTGGACGCGTCGGTAATGGCAGACGCTGGATTTTTTTTTTTCCAATATCCAGAACAATCAGTGTCACGGCCGTAATGAGTCAATGTTCAGTGATATCCGTAACAAAATATGGACTCCATGGAGGCCTGTTCCTTGTGCAAAATAGATCCTTCGATTCTTGGAAGTAAACAGGTGTGCTTCGCCAGTTATCACATACATCAGTGGTTGGATAGTGCTGTGCACTGGCGAAGATCTCAGCATCTTGTCCAGCTTTTGTTTTCTAAGCCTTTAAAATGTCTCCAATTTGGGAATAAAGACATTTGAGAGGACTGAGTAAAGCTTCATCAAGTCAAACGCCATGAAGATGTTGTACTGGTCCATGACAGTTCAATAAGTTGGCAGACTAGATAGATAAAATTTTGTTTTTTCGTTTGTGTAACATGAAATTAAAGGTGATGAACATTTGTGATTTAGCTTGAAAACCTTAACTTTCATCTGTTGGATGCTATACTGTAAGTTATTTACAGGACAGTTTGATGTTTTTTGTTTTTGTGTTTTTTTTTGTTTTTGAAAGAAATATACTAGCAATTTACTGGGCTACTGCTAGGGAGCTCATGAAGGAAGGCAGAATAAAAAGGAGGTGAGGAGCAACTGAGTGCATAGAAGAGTTGCTGGAAGGTAGTTTTGCTGAGAAGTGGGAACAGAGGATCTGGAGAGGAGGCAGTCCAAGACCATGTAGTGGATGACTTGAGAACTATAGATAAGGTATGGGGAGGAGGAGGAAAGTACATGGATTGAGATATGGGAGCAATGACTAGGGACAGCTATGGAGTGTTTTTGCAAGTATCGGCTGAGGAGCAGATTGCCTTCCTTTCCTCTCTCACATCTGGACTCTTCTGTCCTCTGCTCTCAGGCTTCCTTGTCTGTGCTGTTTGTCTACAGTATGGCAGCCATTTAAACAGATCCATTTGTTGAGGCTGACTAAAAAGCTGGAATGATTAGGGCCCATGCAGGCTAGCCCACAAGTTAATTTTCAAATGTTAAGAATGTTTTTTTTAAAGTAGCGGCACGGTGGCGACTGTTAGAGTGTCAACCTCACAGTTCTGAGGACCCGGGTTCAATCCCCGGCCCCGCCTGTGTGGAGTTTGCATGTTCTCCCCGTACCTGCGTGGGTTTTCTCCACGCACTCCGGTTTCCTCCCACATCCCAAAAACATGCATTAATTGGAGACTCTAAATTGCCCGTAGGTGTGACTGTGAGTGTGAATGGTTGTTTGTTTGTATGTGCCCTGCGATTAGCTGGCAACCAGTTCAGGGTGTACCCCACCTCCTGCCCGATGACAGCTGAGATAGGCTCCAGCACGCCCGCGACCCTAGTGAGGAGAAGCGGCTCAGAAAATGGATGGATGGATAGATATTATTATTATTATTATTATTTTACAATTCAGTTCACGTGTGCTGACTCTTCCCAAGATTATTTTAATTGACGGTATCTGCTAGCGATGGGCTAGTACCAATACCAGTCTTATTTACTGGTATTGAATACGCGTAAAGGCGACTGATACCAGCGACTGATACCTTAAGACAGCAAAGTCTCACTTTGACTAAGTCCTCTTCACCAGAAGTTGGCACAAGAAATAGTCTCTCTGCTGAAAATACAGAGATGTTTTTGGTCCTCAGTAAGAGCGTGTCACTTACCTTTTCACCTTCATAAAGTATGTCAACTGTCACTTCAACCATGCAGTGTAAATCCAGCCTTAATGCAACCTCTATTATTTAACCTATGACTTTGTTCTTGTGTGTCTTGCACTTTAGATTTAAAGTACATTTTCCAGTTACATCAATGTGTAATTGTTGTAATTGTGAGTCAATACAATATTGTGTAATTATCATCAAGAATTTGTCATTGTTTTTTATTTCCTCTCTTATAATGATGATTATGAGACCTGTACCTTTACTGTAAATGGATATGCCTAAATAAAATCCTAACAGGTAAGTTGTTGAAAAGCTGACTAACTAACAAATATAATTCCCAAACAACACAAATGTTAATTGAATGTTAGCCTCCTTTGTAAAAATGCTAATTTGACATTTAGATCAACAGACATTGCATGTCCGGTTGTGTGCTTGAGAAGATGACAGAAGTTGTATTCCATCTGCAAATGTGCATGCTCTTAGTGAAGATAGAGAAGTAGACTGACAATAAGGCTGAAGGAGGGTGCTCAAACCTTAATAATCAGACATGCAGAGAGCTGATCGATGGGGAGGGAGAAGGTGACGCGGGAGGGCTGCAAATGACCTGGAAACATTTCTTGAAGATGTGGAAGTGGACCGACAGTGGATAACGAAACATAAGCTGCTGTGGTGATACATCTTCAAAGGCACCTTATGGGCCTGTTTTCAGCATTCTTGGCGAATGGATAATCTAACAAACAAAATGAGAGCTGTTGTGTGAGCAGCGATGGAGGCAAAGTCAACTGAGGGAAGAGGAGAAAAGTGGGAGGGAAACAGTTTAGCAAAAATAAAAAGAGGACTGCAGGTTGCAGGAGGACAGTGTTATGTTGCCATCCCATAACTGAAGAACACCAACAGATTGCTTGGCTCCCTAATTGTGCAAATGTTCCAGGACTTGGAAAGAAAAAGCATGCGTCGTTCCATCTAAGAAATTACATAAATGGGATTCAAAATGTACTATGAAATGATGAACAAATAGTTTTTTTATAGCCTTTCTTTTTGGCTTTTTATCAAGCAAAAAGGAAGTATATTGCCAGATTAAATGAATTAAAGAATAAATAAATAATTTTAGTGGATGCTTGTGCATGTTTACCCTATTGCTGTGCAAAAGTAGCTTTGGTAAACTATAATATGAAATAGCATGTGATGCCTGTATTATGTACTGCAGTTATTTATAGAGACACAAAAAATCTTGCTGCGGAGGTTCCCTACCACTGACTAGGGCTGTCACTATCTTATCTTTTTAAGAATTCATTATCCTATACATAGATATTTCGTCCAGTACTCGAGTAAAAAAAAAAAAAAAAAAAAAAAAAGAAATCCATTTTTTTTTTATTTTTTTAATACTAACATGCATTTTATTCTCATTTATGAGGGCTGGACTTCTATCCATAAACTGCATATGTTATGTTGGTACTGAGTGTATGGTAGGATATGAACTCAGAATTTAAGACAGCAAAATTAGCCTTTGCTAAATGGTTAGCATTCGCGATTAGCATTAGCGCACGTGATTACAAATTTGTTTCTATAGCGCATTTCATACACAAGGTAACTCAATGTGCTTTACATGATAAAAGACATTTAAAAACAAAGAAAAATAGCTTATAAACATTTAAAACAAAGAGGGGAAATAAATAAAATAAAAATACAATTAAAACAGTGTACAGTGCAAGTAATATCATTTAAAAGTGAAAATGCTCTAAAAAGCATGGGAAAATATAAGAGTTTTTAACCTGGACTTATAAACATGCACACTTGGGGCTGACGTCACTTCTGTTGGCACCTTATTCCATTTGTGTGCAGCATAATAGCTAAATGCTGCTTCACCATGTTTGCTTTGGACTCTGTGCTCCACTATTTGACCTGAGTCTGTCGATCTCAGAGCCCTACTGGGTTAATATGCCATTAGCATTTCATTCATGTATTCAGGACCTAAACCATTTAGTGATTTATAGACCAGTAGCAGAATTTTAAAATCTATTCTAAAGCTAACTGGAAGCCAGTGTAAAGACTTTAGAATTGGAGAAATATGCTCTGACCTCTTTGTTCTGGTCAGAACCCGAGCTGCAGCATTCTGAATGAGCTGCAGCTGTTTAATGCTCTTTTTAGGGAGTCCAGTCAGAAGACCATTACAATAGTCAAGTCTACTTGAGATAAAACCATGGATGAGCTTCTCCTGGTCTGCTTGACAAATGCAAGCCTTCACTCTGGATATGTTCTTCAGATGGTAGAAGGCAGTTTTAGTAATTGATTTGATATGACTGTTGAAAGTCAGGTCAGAATCTATCAGAACCTCAAAGTTTCAGACTTGGTCTTTGGTTTTTAAAGAGAGTGACTCCGGGTATTTACTAACAGCAGTCCTCTTTTCTTTATTGCCAAAAACAATTATCTCAGTTTTGTTGTGGTTTTATTGAAGAAAATGTTGGCTCATCCAGATATCTGTTTTAGACAGTGACACAACACCTCAATTGAACTGTAGTCATCTGGAGACACTGCTAGATATAACTGTGTGTCATCTGGATAGCTATGATAGTCAAAATTAACGTTCTGAAGAATTTGACCTAACGGTAGCATATACATGCTGAGCAGGAGGAGTCCAAGAACTGACCCTTGAGGGACCCCATAGGTCATTGCCATTCGATGAGATTAACCATCCATGAACAGGATGTGAGACGCATCTTCAAACAACAAAAGATTAACAAAGCGGCAGGCCCGGACCACGTGTCCCCATCCTGCCTCAAAGTCTGCGCGGACCAGCTCGCTCCAGTCTTCACTCAGATCTTCAACAGATCTCTGGAACTTCCATCCTGTTTCAAACGCTCCACCATCATCCCAGTCCCCAAGAAACCTGCAATCTTGGGTCTGAATGACTACAGGCCTGTCGCTTTGACATCTGTGGTCATGAAGTCCTTTGAACGTCTTGTGCTGGACCACCTCAAGAGTGTCACAGGTCCCCTGCTGGACCCCCTGCAGTTTGCCTACCAAGCGAACAGATCTGCGGATGATGCAGTCAACATGGGACTGCACTTCATCCTAGAACACCTCGACAGTGCAGGGACCTACGCGAGGATCCTGTTCGTGGACTTCAGCTCAGCGTTCAACACCATCATCCCTGAACTCCTTTCATCCAAGCTTCTCCAGCTCAGTGTCTCACCTGCCAGTGGATTTACAGCTTTCTGACGGGCAGGACACAGCAGGTCAGGCTGGGGGAGGCCACCTCATCCACACGCAGCATCAGCACTGGGGCGCCCCAAGGTTGTGTCCTCTCTCCACTGCTCTTCACTCTCTACACGAACGACTGCACCTCAGCGAACCCGACTGTCAAACTCCTGAAGTTTGCAGATGACACCACTGTCATCGGCCTCATCAAGGACGGTGACGAGTCTGCATATCGACAGGAAGCGGATGGCTGGAGCTGTGGTGCGGCCGACACAACCTGGAGCTGAACACGCTCAAGACTGTAGAGATGATCGTGGACTTCAGGAGGCATCCTTCGCCACAGCTGCCCCTCACGTTGTCCAGCTGCCTTGTGTCAACCGTCGAGACCTTCAAGTTCCTGGGAATTACAATCTCCCAGGACCTGAAGTGGGCGACCAACATCAACTCCGTCCTCAAAAAGGCCCAGCAGAGGATGTACTTCCTGCGGCTTCTGAGAAAGCACGGCCTGCCACCAGAGCTGCTGAGACAGTTCTACACAGCGGTCATCGAATCAGTCCTGTGTTCTTCCATCACAGTCTGGTTTGGTGCTGCTACAAAAAAAGACAAACTCCGACTGCAACGGACAATCAAAACTGCTGAAAGGATTGTCGGTACCCCCCTACCCACCCTTGAGGACTTGCACGCTGCCAGAACTAAGACAAGGGCGTTCAAAATCCTCTCGGACCCTCCCCACCCCGGTCACCAGCTCTTCCAGCTCCTTCCCTCAGGTAGGCGCTACCGATCAATGCAAACTAGAACTAGAACATTCCAACAGCTTCTTCCCTCTTGCAATCAACTTCTTAAACAGCTAACTTATAATTCCATTACAACAAGCTGTCAATTTTTTGACTTGAGTTCGTTGTCACATTTCTGTGGGGCCAATTATGTATTACTCGTGCACTCACTGTAGTTGTCTCGCCGTGCTGCACTATTTGCATATACTGGCCACTCATGCCAGAGTAGCATCTGCTCCATTTGCACACTGATTGAGGAGTATCTGTAACATTTGCACAACCATTGTCCCAGATTATCGCACTACTCGTCACTTTAAACCGCATACACTCCTTGAAGTCTCAGTGCCCTTTGCACAATGGTCATTGCACCGGACTATTGCGATATTAGCCATTCGAACTGCTCTAAGTGCTAGAGGACTCTGCATCTTTTTGCACAATTGTTTTTTGTCAATGTCTTTATGTCTCCAAAGTGTTCTGTAAATTGACTGTCTGTTGTACTAGAGCGGCTCCAACTACCGGAGACAAATTCCTTGTGTGTTTTGGACATACTTGGCAAATAAAGATGATTCTGATTCTGATTCTGATGAGATTGAACACTTCCAATGGTTACAAAATAACTCCTTTCCTCCAGGTAGGACCTGAAGCAGTTAGGGACTGTTCCATTTAGTCCTACCCACGTTTCCAACCTGTTCAGCAGTATATTATGATCTACCGTATCAAAAGCCACACTGAGGTCCAACAAGACCAGAATTGACACCTTATCCGAGCACTTTGATAAGAGCAGATTCTATACTGTGATGAGTTCGGAACTCTGATTGAATTTGTCAAAAAGTCCATTTAAGTTCAAGAAATTGCTGAGTTGATTAAAAATAACTTTCTCAACAATATTGGTGATGAAAGGGAGATTTGAGATGGGTCTATAGCTTGCTAACATGGAAGCGTCTATCGTTCTATTTTTTAGAAGAGGCTTATGGCAGCTACTTTAACAGCTTTAGGAAACTCGCCTGACTGAAGTGAGCAATTGATTATTTGCTGCAAATCAGCTAGTACAGACTTTGCAATAGCATTGAAAAAGTCAGATGGTATTGAAGCAAGACAGCTCGTTGAAAGTTTCAGCATAGTTCTGGAGCTATCTGATTCTGGGGTTGTGAGCTTGTGAGCTTGTCAACCACAGCAAACAGAGTGCAAGTTTGTTGAAGTTCTTACTGATGATTTCAGAAAAATGTTGCCGTCTAGCCCTGACTAACTCTTGGTTAAAATGACAAAGACTTTGTCTGTAGAGGTCAGTCAATTTGGAGTTTAGTTTTTCTCCACTTACGTTCTGCTTTCCTCCACTTTGATTTGGAGGTCTTTACCATCATTGTGCTCCTCCACGGTGTTCTGGGTTGCCCCGGCCTCGCCTGTGTGGAGTTTGCATGTTCTCCCTGTGCCTGCGTGGGTTTTCTCCGGGCACTCCGGTTTCCTCCCACATCCCAAAAAACATGCATGGTTTTAATTGAAGACTCTAAATTGCCCGTAGGTGTGAATGTGAGTGTGAATGTTTGTTTGTTTCAATGTGCCCTGCGATTGGCTGGCAACCAGTTCATGGTGTACCCTGCCTCCTGCCCGTTTATAGCTGGGATAGGCTCCAGGGGTCCCGCGACCCTTGTGAGGATAAGCGGCTCAGAAAATGGATGTGTGGATGCTCTTCAAATTGTAACTTTCAACTAAAAAATTAACACTGACAAAAAAGAAGAAACCTATAGCCTGGCCATGTTTGCACAAAAACAGTACTTGTACCGGTTTCCCCCTGCCAAAAAAAATCAGTGTGTAGAAAATAAAATGTGTGCCACTAAATGTAAAATCTGCAAGGAACCCAAAAAAGGCTGTGGTGGAGGCCACCATGTGTGGATCATGTGAGGCATAGGACTAGGTGAGATGGATTGAGTAAACGCAGTAGCAAGAAGGAGAAACGTGATGTTGCAGACACAATGCATGTTTTCCTGTCAGCAGGAGTCTCATTGGCTTATATCATACTGTTGTCTACCAGCTCCCTTGCGACACCATCATCGTACTGAGGTTCTGCGTTCGCAGAGTGAATGCACGAGGGAGGAGAGGCCACGCTGATGGGAGGAAAGGTCATAGCAGCATTTACAGCATGACAACAAATTTTCTGAAGTCACCCATCTCCATTAAACGGGGAATTACAGGGTTCAGGGTGAAGGTAAGTCCACATGGGTCGAGTGCTGAACTTTGACATTTACAATAATTGGCTAATAACAAACCGTATTTCTGGTACTGATGGATGAGCTCCTTACAAACCAGTCTAGGATTGCACCCACATTCTAAAAATTGTAACAATTCTCTCACACTTTTAAATTATTTATCATTAAACTTGATCAGACGTTTGCCATTCAAATGACATGCTAAAGCTGCATTTGAACATTGTTAGCATGTTACAGCAGCTCAACAGAAGAGAGAAAATAGGGCACTCACTGCATGAGACATCCATGGTTGCAAATACTTTCTTTTTATTTCCAAATTATACATACTTATGCACTTTAGAATCTAAAACATTGTGTCAGATAATCTTTGGGAATGTACAGCTAAATTACATAACCAAAATTTTGGAAACAGTTCTCAGTATGATGCAGTGCATTTTGACACCAGCACAAACTTGTCATGGTCTGTGTTTTGGTTTGGGTTGTGTTTAGTTTTGTTCCATGTTTTCCTGTGTTCCATGTTTGTCGTGTGCTCATTAGGTTGTTGTGTCCACCTTGTCTCGTCTACTTTGTGTCGACCAATCAGCTCTCTCCAGCCACTCATGTCTTGTCCAGGTGTTCCTCGTTGTCTCGTCAATTTGTTTGTATTTAGTTCCCTGGTTTCTTTCAGTTCTTGTCGGTTCATTGTCGTTGTCACATGTCTTTGCCATGTCATAGTCGCCAGTTGTCTTTATCATTGTGGTATGTCATTGTCAGGTGTCATTTTCCCTATCTATTCCACGTCTTACTCACAGGTCATAGTTTGTTTCCAGTTTTAGATATTCAAGTGTTTCTTTGTTACTTTGGTTTGATTATCTGTTGTGGGACTTCGTTCAGTTTTGCTTTAGCCAATATCCTTGTTTTCCCTTTTTGAAGATTAAATATTATTATTTTGAGACTCCCGCACTCCTGCCTTGCCTCCCTGCTTCCCTGCAATTGGGTCCACCATGTTCTTGCCTTGCGTTACTCGCCTTCGCCCTAACCACGTACGTGACAAAACTACAACCACTCTATAATAATTACAGTATACATGGTGTCCCATAACTTTCCATTCATAGGAAAAAGCAAATATTTTTTTTAAAATAAGACACTTGCAAACATCTGGATTTACTTTGTAATAGAATGATCAGAATGTTTGCCTACTTTCTGACATGTTACAGCTCAAACCAGTGACTGAATCATAATCTTTAGGGATGTACCTGAAGCGTACACGCTCCCCACAACCTGAGCTGTCACAGTGACTCCCCCACAACTTGATAAACTACTTTCTTCCAAGTGGCCCTGCTGTGCGAGACAACCCCTAGAAGACGCCTACTGGACCATAACCTAATTAGGAGGTCCCCTCAAAATCTTGGTCTACATCCATCAAAGAGTCTTTTTCTTCGTTTGAACTGACAGCAGCCAAAAGGTGGGACCCTCTCCCCAGGGACACCAACCTGGGATCGACAATGGAATGCAAATACAGCAATAGAATATTTGCTTAATATTCAAAGATGCACGCAAGGCGCAACCCGCTGGCGTTTGAGAGTATTGCAACCCATGGGCTTCCATTCAGGGTTTTAAAGGAAGATAAAATGTCCGTTTTGATATTTCACGAACTCTGCAGAAATATTCCAAATGTAAGCCTTGATGTCTGTGTCAACTTTACAGGTGCGGCTGTGAGACTTTGAGAATTGTTTGTCTTGGTTTTAAGCCAAGCAGCATTAAATGTGATTGAACCATAAGCAGTTGATTTGCCAAGACTAAAGTTTAAACAGTCATTCTATATGCTTGATCTATGAGTAAAGAGTACAAAGTTGCAAGTATTTTATATTAAGATCTGAATTTTACACCACTTTTATGGAAAACTTGTAGACTAAATTTAAGTCGGCTGAAACGGTGAACGACTGGTTTGCACATCTGCCTCACAGTTCTGGGGACCGGGGTTCAAATCCCGGCCCCGCCTGTGTGGAGTTTGCATGTTCTCCACGTGCCTGAGTGGGTTTTCTCCGGGCACTCCAGTTTCCTCCCACATCCCAAAAACTTTAGTGCCTAATAATTTTGGGGAAATTACTCGGTTCACACAAAATCCCAACTCAGCCCTCTCTCTCTCGTCCGAACTGAACGTATTAAACGCTCACGTTTTCAACTTTATTCCAGCAACACGGTGTTCTATTTCCCTTTTCATGCATCTATTTTTCTTTCTTTCACCAGTATTAGTGTTATTTTCTTCCGGTAGTTAGCCTCTGTGTGTTTCCCTATAGATCCCTTGTAGATGTCATTAAATATTCTATAAAATTACACTCCTTGTTGTGTTTTGAGTTTAATAAGGAAGCCTCTGTCATCTACAACTCGTATTTCATAACATGTGGCAACCTTTAGATTATAAAACTGATAAAAGGTTTCTCATCGCTTTCCCTAAGTTTTTCATACATCTAAAAAGTGACGTGGTGCCCTACGAGACAAAATAGCTTGATTTATAACATTAAGGGTCAAACCACACTAAACTGGAACCAACGCAGGCGTCGCTGCTTCGAAAAATGTATTTCTTAAATAAATTATGTTTTATCCAAATGCCAATATACGCGACACACCAAAATAAAAATACTGAAAACCGAAACTGGGGATCCTGAAACACCGAAAGGGATTATCAGTCAAACTGAATTTATAAGCGCTTTTTATACAAAAAAATGCAAGACAAAGCGCTTTAAATTAATTAAAAACTATGCCAATCATTAGTAAAATTGCATTCATGGCTATGACTGCAGAGCTGCCAACCTATAGAAATTCACTTCCACAGCAATTTGTCTGAACTTCCATATTTTTTAAATTATGTCAGGAAAATTACCATTGGACAATTATTGCTGTATGTTATGAAGTAGGATAAAAATAATTCTGCATACTGTTCAATTTCAGAACGTAATAATTTCTCTACAATTGTAATTGTTAAAATACCCGGGCTTCAATATTTGTTATATGATTGTATTCATTGCATCAACCTTGTACTGGTTGACACATTTGCAGTCATATGTGTTCTCTCGCATGCTCTTTTTGTATTTCCTGTATCCACGATTGCTGCTGAAATTATGCAAATTCCCCATTGTCGGACTAATGAAGGTTATCTTATAATCTAAATATTTATTATATTAATGTAATTCTACATTTTTAGGCCCATTTTCTCAAGTGATGTATCAGCAGTTCATTTCTGGTTTCTGGTCACTGTGTTTATGTAGCTGTCTAGCGTTATCGTATATTTCAGTGTTTTATGTGACAAGTGTACTATACCACCTCATCACATATTTCGGCGTTTTACAACTTCATGTTACGATATCTTAGCAATTGGCTTACCCGCCGTCTGTCTCCCGTCTTATCCTCCCTCCGTGATAATTATAGTTCTCAAAATGTAGTTTATTTGCTGTCATGGAGGCAATAATTAGTTACTTTTGCTGTGTTGACAACAGATTTAGCCACGTTTGCCTCCATGGCTCGGCATCGTATTTAGCCGTGTTAGATGTAGCTTGTAGGTTAGCTGGGGTGGTGCAAACAAGCATTCCACCTTAGTAGCCGAACAGCGAAAAGCAGCAAGGTTGGGCAACAGTAGGGACGCTGCAGTTTGGACTCGCCGCTAACATAATGACAGTAAAGCCCCGCAGTTCCCACAAGTCATTGCGACATGCAAATTTGAACTAATGCCGTAATAAAGACATTGTTCAGTTTTGTTGTTAATGTGTGTTTATGTTACCACTAGTTTAATGTGTGCCTTATTTAACTGTCACATTTATTATGGTTTATGGTCCACAACTATGTCATTATCAAACTGTGACTGTAGGCTGTGTGTAAAATACTGACATCCCAGTCAGTTCAACCACATAGTCAGCAAAACCCAATGGACATTGCTTCCTAACTATGAAGTATACAAGCTTGCGCACCAGCCATGGCAAAGCTATTAGTTATCAACAATAAACAGCATGTTATTTCTTCCGTTTTATTTCGGTGACAAAAGCATTTCCGTCTTTAACCGAAAATCCACTTTTGGGCTATTTTTCGGCCGAAACATTTCGGGCGCCGAGATTATGGTGAATCACCAATAATCATCTAATGTGCCAATTTGAAACAATGTCCTGTTTCTTAAATAAAAGCATGGAAATTAAAAAAAAGTTAGTTGCAGGGCTAGTTAAAAGTAACTGTGGGCAGTCACAAAACACTGAAGGGGTAGTTATCTTTTTGTGGGCCACAAGTAGCACTAAGATAAGTAACACTAATATTGGTGTGGTGAGCGTAACGAACACATGCTTATGCTGCATGCATTTCAGAGAGTGCATGCGGAAGGTTAACAGTAACTACACCAGCTATATAGATTGCTAGATAGATTCGTCATTTGTCCCTGATCCCGAGGGTCACCTCAGTGTTTTGGTATCAATGTGCACTCAGTCAAAGCCAAGTCAAATACACTGTATAGTTGCTTTGAATGTGCAAATATAGTCCTAAATACACTTGAAATTTGGACTACAATGCAGGTAAAAGTTTGCATAATCTAAACAAGTGACTATTTTTTCCCAGTTTTTTTCTTTAGTAGCTATTTATAAACTCAAAAACAAAAAGTGCATCTGGTTACTTAAAGTATATTCAGTGGTAGTGCTAGCTTGAATGGAGGCCTGTGCCAAAGTAATCAGGCAAGTGGAACAGAACATAAAGGATGGCGTTAGGCACACTGCAGGCTGTCCATTACACAACGAGAATTGTCATTGAAAAATGCTAGATCCTCCATTGTTTACTGTGTTGTGAAAGTATTCTTCTCTCTAATGCTGTGAACATTGGCACTTACTCCATATTTCTGGACTTAAAAACAATGTCTACAGAAAGATTTGCCCCAAAATTGACTCAATAGTAATTTTAGGCTTTTTTTCTGGACAGATTTGTATTTCAGCGAGGTTTTGGCCACCCACATTTTGGTCTAAAACGACACGTCAGCCTGTGACGCAAGGGCAGAAGGCAAGGACATTTCCTCATTGAACTACTTGTTTTTCTTTGCGATATAACTGTCACCTATATTGCAAGTCTGGATGTTTTTTTTAGACAATAAGGGGTGAGAATAGTCAGGTTAGATACATTTTAGTAGGCTTGCAGTCATGGTCTCTGTTTTAAAAATAAAAAATAAAATATATGTAAAATAAATAAATAAAATATACGTAAAAAAAAAAGTGTTTGATTCAGCATATGTGCGAATGATCAGAATGGTATCACCTCTGCTTCAATTTGAGTCTAGCAAACCCCATGAAGCACCTCAAATAGTTTACTGATATAGTCTTTATGTAATTTCTTCTCCTTCCTGAATTATCAATGTTAAAATTTCCCAGAGCATATCAGAGCAATAATAACCAAGTGTATTCTTGTTACTCCAGTCATTTATCTCACAGCCTTCCACCAGCTGTCCGTTTTTCGTTTAGAAGAGTAAGTGTAGAGTAAATAATTCAACATTATGTCAAATTTATTATGTGCCTGAAATGCGAGGACAGATCTGCCAGTCAGAAAAGCTTTTAAGTGGAAGCGAGTCATTTAATATGACACTGAGCCTTAACTCTTTGTGTGAGCAGCAGAATTCAAATTACCTTTTTTTTCGACACATAAAACAAGAGTCGTTAGCTTCATGACACATTCCTTTCACGTTCCCAACGGGAGTTATCACCGAGACAGACTACAATAACCCTGGAAAAGAATAGGAAATACTGCAGTGAGGTGAAACATGGTGCCAAAGAAACATCTTATAGACAATAGAATATCTTCATTGTATTAACTATTCATTTTTTTCTTTTTTTTGGGGCATTAGTTAATATACTGTAAATGCGGACCACACACAAATCTGTACCAGGAACCTTTATACATGTTGACCAGTAATGCAAGGATGAGACAAAACAGATTAACACATTTTGAATTGGTACTTCCAAGTAACACCCAACATTTGGGAAGCCACATAATACAGTAAAGCAGTGCCACTTTATAACGCAACTTAACGTATTTCTGATGTAACTATATGACTTGAATTCTGACAAATTTGAAGATTCAGGTCTGTTTAGCATGTGCATTTGCTTTGTTTATTCGTAAAGACTTCTCTGATTATTTATTGTAAACATTCATACTGGTTGTTAACACTGAAATGTATTCCTTTTAATGATAAAGGCTAAAAATTTAGTGATTTGTAATTAAATAGATGTTGCCGTCAATGCAAAACTAAATTTTGACTCAAAGTACAATGAAGGAGTGGTACAATGGAGGAGTTTCTCGGAGTAGTAGGGTGGGTACTGCTAGGTGAGGGTGGCCATGTTCATGTTGGCGGAGTTCATGCAAGTGTTAAGATCCACACACATAGTGAGGATTATCAGATTCTCTTAGGACCAACAAAGAAACGATTTCTTTGTGAAGGCAGAAGAAATTTCCTTTCCCATTTCCTCTGCACAGACAACAATTACTGATCTTCAGCCAGGCAGTGATAGAAGCTAATACTGCAGCGATATGATAATCATTGCTTTATTGGCCAGCACATTACAAGACTATTTGGACATCAAGGCAGAAGGGACAGATGGGGGAAATGGGACCAGGACACACTTGCAGAGCTGCACACAGATGAACACACAAATGCGTGCATGCAAATGCTTACACTCCATGGGAAGACACCATTATTCTTTTCTTAAATCTTTGCCATAATTATTGTTTAACACCATTCTGCATAAACCTTATAAAGGTGCACCCCTAAAAACAAATAGTTGTTATTTTTTGAGAAAAAGTACAGTAAAAAAGAAAATGGAACCATTGCCGATCGATACAGATGGGCAGACCACAGAAGGATATGCAAATACCATCCGTTATAAATAAACAGACACCCCCCCAAAAAACAGCTTTGGAACAGTGAGGCAAATTTTTGCTGTAGACTGAAAACATCTGGGCTTGGCATCCAAAGATGAATAACAAATAATAATACCACTTATATAGCACTTTTCAAGGCACTCAAAGACACTTTACAACTATGAGATGAGATTAAAAAATTCGGCTATTATTTCCAGTTGTTTGCCTTATTATCTTGCTGCATTATGAACAATCTCCCTACTAGTTTGGTTTCATCTGTTGTTAAATTAGCAGACACATTTTCTGTCAACTTCAAGTTCATTTGGCTGCTGCCATCATGTGTTACATCATCATTTCTATATTTTTAGCTCGGACTCGCCCTGTAACTCCCTATTTGCTATTCGCATTAACAGTAACGAATGACTAGTAAATCAGAATCAAATGTCTTACTCCTTTTACTATTCTGAAATGTCATTGTCCAACAAATGCTAAATCCAATTTTATTATTACTATTAGTATTAAAACCGTCTATATTACCCTGGTTATGTCTTGGTTTCAGTTTTTCTTTTTCTTTTTTTTTTGCGGGGGGGGGGGGGGGGGGGGGTCACAGATTTTGTCACAACACAGAAAGAGAGTACGCTAACGCATTTTGCAACCGTTTTTCCTTCCAGAAAAAGCAGTTGCCAAAACACTTCTTTTTAATTTTAATTGGCTTACTTTAATCTGGATCCCTTGCCGTGTAGTGGCCGTGGTCTGTTTTGCACCAGTTTTGGTGCTATAAAATGCATAAATCCGCGCTGGCTAGCTGGGAACATCTGCTACTAATAGCCATCTGGTTAGCTGCGAGTTAGATATAGCTGGCTAGCTCTCATCAATCATCTGCCACAATGTGTCGAGTGAATCTTGCACAACTTTATCCAATTTAAACATCCGTGAAGCTCCTCAGGTACGGCCATTGGACGCTTTGTTCCGCTGAGATTATCCTCTTGGGGGAGATGGCGCCATGATCTACTGTATGTGATCGGCTACAGTAGCTAATTGTACAGCTGCGCATGTGTCAAAAAGGCGGCGGCCGTGAACAATGGAAGTAAATGCAGCGCGGCAACATTACAGCGCTTGTCAGAATAAAGTAAGTAGAATTTTATTATTTTATTCGCTTTGTTTGGAGTGCAAAAATTATGATTTAGGATTACTTTTTTTAGGCGGACTAGTGAGTCAATGCAAATCACCACCGATTCATTTGTCTACTGTTTTGGCAAATCTTTTTCTGACAGAAAAAGTAAGGTGGTGGAACCGTGGTGACTCGTTAGCACATATGCCTCACAGTTCTGAGGACCGGGGTTCAAATCCCGGCCCCGCCTGTGTGGAGTTTTCATGTTCTCCCCGCGCCTGCGTGGGTTTTCTCAGTGCACTCTGGTTTCCTCCCACATCCCAAAAACATGCAGGGTAGGTTAATTGAAGACTCTAAACTGCCCGTAGGTCTGAATGTGAGTGCGAATGATTGTTTGTTTCTATGTGCCCTGCGATTGGCTGGCAACCAGTCCAGGGTGTACTGGTACTATCAACCTGCCCGATGATAGCTGGGATAGGCTCCAGCACGCCCGCGACCCTAGTGAGGAGAAGCGACTCAGACAATGGATGGATGGATGGATGGATAGTTCTTAGACATTTTTTTTTATTTTTATGACCTTATTGGACTTGATTCTACAGTGGATCCTCTGCAGTCTTTTCTGTGAGGCCGGTTGACTTTTGTGTTCCTATTTCAAAGCACCTTTTACAATTTTAGGAAATAGGTTTAGGAAAAAACCTCCACATTCCTAACAGTCACACTAGTGCAAACATACGTTTACCCCTGCTATTCTGTCCTCACATTGTTCACCAAACAGCCTTTTTTTGACATACAGAGTTAATCCTCTGATGTAGAATAAAGTGAGGTCTTGTGAGATGCTCTGACTTCTCACGGGAAATCACACAACTACGTTTCACTCAATCACTTTTCAAGTTTTTCTAAAAGTTCTTGTCCATGTCCAAACGGTTTCTATCAACCCTTTCCCATATATATTTGTGAAAGTAAGTATTCCATGAAACAAACCATCTGGTGTGAAGGTTCTGGTTTTATATTTACATTTTCCAAAGTGAATATAAAATGTACAGTACCACTTCATGGTGCGGCTTATCATTCAGTGAAGCTGCCCCACTGAGTAAGGCTTTAATTGAGAACCCTTGAAGTATTTGCACTGTGACAGTCCAATGTTAACCTCAGTAATTAGAGTTTAGGATGCAAATGTCTGTTTCACAAGCACAGCCCCCACCAGGCTGCTGAGTGACACTTGTGGGGGCAGGAGTGAGTGACAGCAGAGGAGAGGAGCAGACAGGCTGACCAGATGGCAGTAGCTGTAGCGCCTGCAGTACATGGCTTAACATTACAAATGAATGATTGGAGAGCTATGGCAAGGCATCACTCAGGAGCAACTTTAGTCTTTCAGGTTTGATAAATATTTAGTGAGCATTTGGTGCTTCTTTGTGAAGAAACGAGGTAACTTTTCACATCGGCTATCGCGCTCAAATTTTTCACTCAATACTTCAACTGTTCGGAGTCAGTCAAGTAGCCAAAGAAACTGCTTATGGTTCAGTTTCAGCAAAAATTACACCATTAAAAGCTACAAGATAGATGGCTTATCTTGCTCAAGAAACACTGGAGTGTATCCCTGCTAAAATAGGGCTACAGTGAATGGGGCAATGTCCAGAGATTGAGCCTGAGGCAGGTGCATTAAGCTATGAAAACCACGTCACTACCAATGTCCGTATAACCCAATCATTTGTCGATTTCCCCACCAGAGTAATTGGTGGTATTAAAAATCATAATCTCTTAATTATTACAAACACTTCGTTGATAGAGATTTCAGAGGTGTGGAGGTGCGAGTTGTCACTTTCATATCACATTTTTCATTTTCAGGAAGTCTGATAGAATCAAGGAAATTACTTTCTGTCCATTAAGATACCGCAACCCTATTGGTGCAGAGTTGAGATGAGAGAAACGGTTGTTTAAAGAACTGCAGAGTGAGACTATTTTTGCAATTATGACTATCAGCTTTTTTTTGCTAAATACTTGGAAGTGAAGTTCAAATGACCAATCATCGTCTCATTTCTTTCCGGTGACCCAGTAAAGTGGAAGTGGCATTAATGCAGTTCTCTGTTAGGCCATTTCAAGACAGGTCCCTTGTGAAGTTGTGCATAATGATTTATTTAAAAAGACTTTGAAAAGGCTAAATACGGAGACAAGAGCAGGAAATTGATGTCACTAGAGGTCTCTAATAAGAAAGATCATGTCTGAGCAACTTCAAGTTTATTACATTATCCAGTGCTTTCTGCACTTGGTTTGTGTTTATAGTTCCTCTTTCAAGAATTTCTTTACCCTCTGTTCTTTATCAGCTCCACTCAGGTGTTTTTTGGCAATACGTACAACATAGTTTGTACGTAGTTATCAAGTATTCAAATCCTTCTTATGGAACAATGCCATGTCTGCAGGGGCTGCAGACAAGGAAAAACTAATTTTCCTTCACCACAGTATGTGGAGGTTGCTTTCATAAACTGCTGTGGTGGACTTTTACAGGTTAAACACCATGAACACTGAGCTTGGCCAATGCATGTAGAAATGGAAAAAGAGAAAAGGAGTCTGTCTGTACTGAATGTATAGGGCAACATATGTGATGTGGTAAAGGATGGAACAGGCTGAATAATGGGTTTGAGTGAGTAAAGTGGCTTCAGTTGGTTAAATTACATTAGAATAAACTAGAAAACTTTTATTAGTCTAAATTTGCATCATTTAATCAGCAATAGTGGATACAGGAAAAAAAAAAAAAAAAAAAAAAAGTCAGCAAGGAGGACATGTACCCATTGGTGAAGAGTTTTATAATTAAGGAATTTGGTGTTGCAGCACAAACAAATTTTTCAATATTAGACATTCTTATGGACCTACTTCCCATCCTTCCTGTGTTTTTTTTTCAAGGGCACTCCATGGTTTACTACCCAAATTGAGCTATGATGTGGGTAGTCTCGTTCGGTGGTTCAGAAAAGGAATACATGGAATTTTTATTTTTTATTTTTTTACCAACCCACCAGTTGAGAATCACTGATCTAGTTAATAAATTTAATGTAGTTTATGGAAATCCCAGGTTTCTTTGATAGTCTGAACATCTGGACAATCATAATAGGTCAGTGTCACTTTCATTTTTGGCAGGGGTGTGTTGACTACTACTGTACACTACTACTGTTTCACCCTTAATAAACACATATTGAAATACCTCCTAAAACTTTTTACATTTATTTTTTAATAAGTGTGTATCCACTGTAGCTATTATGCACTGTAGCTATTATGCAAGTTGTCACATTGGAGAAAATGGCAAGAGTAAAATAGTGTGTACTGAAGTTGTTTGTAACAAACATTGTTTGTAGTTGATTAGTTGAATAACACTCTTACTAGATCAGGAAAAGTTTGGTTTTCTATCTTGAAACCAGTGTCTGAGTTTGAATTTAGCATGGGATATTTCCTTCAAAGACAACAGATGGTTGGAGAAATAGCCAGTAACACTTGACTAAACATACTGCCACTAATTTCCCTTCAATAATACATCAAACAAAGCCTGTGCCCTTTATATTCCCTTCAAACCTCAAATCTAATTGGACTGCCACAAAATCTACAATTCAATCAGTTAATAGAAAATAATGAAATTAAGTGTAAATTGAGGTTTGTAAGGTTTTGCTGACAACATTAAGGAATACACCAATGAATTGTAAATGCACAAACAATACAAAGCAGTGGGATAATGATAATATAAATAGATCCCCTTTGTAATGAATAAGAAAAGACATACTCAATGTATTATCATTAATACCTAATGTAAGTAACAAAGATTGTATACAATAAGCCATCCTTGTAATCTCTGAAAGGACTTTATGATATGGGCAGATCATAAACCAGTTTCTTACTGGATGTGATCCAGTTTTGCGCTGGTAGCTGATGTCTGTAAAAGAGTGAAAGAAAATGTGTGTGTCAAACTTATGCATTTAAGTAACAATCTTATTAAAGTGCAGATAGCAGATCATCAGGAATTAGCATAATTTTGGTCTTTCTATGCATTTATCCTTGTCACAAACTTGAACGACTCAATCTCTTAGCTTTGTCTAACATGGCTGCAATGTAAGACTCTCATAAAACACTGGCATTACGCAAAAGGCTGACAAAGAAAAAAAATGTTTAGTGATTTCTTTACGCCTACATTTTACAAACAGCATAATTCTGAATAACGTCCAGTCAGCTTGGCAATATTGATCCATCTCTCTGACTATGGCTGGTCCTTAAATCTAACACAGGGCTGCAGTAAAATATTGTTGCTACTATTGTATATTGTATATATATACATTCATTATCCTCAGAGGTAGGTTGAGTCTGACCTGAAGCGTAAGGTGAAACTTTGTGGCATTAAATATGAGACATTTACAGCTCCTATACCCAGACTAACCTAAGGGTTTTGATAAAAATCCATCCATCCTTTTTTTTTTTTTTTTTTTTTTTTTTTACCACTTGCGCTATATCCCTTTGGGGTGACGAAGAAGCTGAAGCCTATCCTAGCAGTCTTCAGTAACACATACACTGTCACAGTCTGCCATGACTGGCATCCAATCTGTGTGTCGTGTTCTACTAGCCAAAATCAGCAACACCCTCCCTATTTAAGGCTTTTTTGATGATGCAATCAGGGTCAGAGTGTACTGACACAAGGCGAGTATGATATACTACCCAAGTGGAGCACACCGACCCACCACAATAGTTTTAAATGATTTTAATCAAGACTTACTCTCAACAGACATATCATGCCAAAGCCATATAATAGCAAAGGAATTACACAAAAGACAATTAAAGATCAAGAGGTCTGAAAATACCGTCTATAATTTCTGATGTCCACAGGCCAAGTTTAGTAAAGGCTGTGCAAAAGCCTGCCAGACGTGGTTTTTGCAGAATGTAAAGTGCTTGTTTGGACAAAAGCTTTATCAAATAGCTCTTGGTTGATATACTATTGTACTATTATTAGTATAACCCACCAAGATGATTAATACAGGAAAACCAATTGGAACACACCCTAATGACATCTGTCCATCGGAGAGTCTGCAAAGACCGAATGGGACAGAACAGCCCTGCCACCCGAACAGCTGGTGTTTCTGTTTCCTTAGACCAATCCTCTTTTAACATGATTTGCCACCATATGGGACTCATAGTTTCAACATGAATCAGAATGTCACAACACTGCCAAGAAATATACAGGGGAACCGAGACAAGTAAAACACCCCAAAAGCCGTAAAGTTTTCTGGAGAGACGTTTCAAAAAATTAAATTAGCTACTGTATTTCAAGACCAACAAAAAGCCATCCCTTTGTAAAGAAAACCTTCAGTCTGCTGAATTTCAAAATAAAAAGCAGAGTTTAATTAGATTTTTGATTGGTCAAATTTGAGGTTCCACTGTGCACCAATTCAATAAGTCATTTACCTTTACCATGTACGATGTAAGTTAGGGTACCCAATAGCCCAGCATGAAGGGTACCCAAAATGTGTCGTTTTCTTGGCATAGGTCTTTCGAATCAATGTCCATCCATCCATCCATCCATTCATCCATTTTCTACCACTTATCCGAGGTCGGGTCGCGGGGGCAGTAGCTTTAGCAGGGACGCCCAGACTTCCCTCTCTCCAGCCACTTCATCCATCTCTTCCGGGGGGATCCTGAGGCGTTCCCAGGCCAACCGAAAGACGTAGTCTCTCCAGCGTGTCCTGGGTCATCCCCGGGGTCTCCTCCCGGTGGGACGTGCCCGGAACACCTCACCAAGGAGGCATCCAGGAGACATCCTAATCAGATGCACGAGCCACCTCATCTGCCTCCTCTCAATGCGGAGGAGCAGCGGCTCTACTCTGAGCCCCTCCCGGATGACCGAGCTTCTCACCCTATCGCTAAGGGAGAGCCCGGACGCCCTGCGGAGAAAACTCATTTCGGCTGCTTGTATCCGGGATCTTGTTCTTTCGGTATAAGTGAGGGTAGGAACATAGATCGACGGGTAAATTGAGAGCTTCGCCTTTCGGCTTAGCTCCTTCTTTACCACAACGGACCGATACAAAGTCTGCATCACTGCAGATGCTGCACCGATCCGCCTGTCGATCTCCCATTCCATTCTTCCCTCACTCGTGAACAAGACCCCAAGATACTTGAATTCCTCCATTTGGGGCAGGATCTCATCCCCGACCTGGAGAGGGCACGCCACCCTTTTCCGACTGAGGACCATAGATTTGGATGAGATCTGGAGGTGCTGATTTTCATCCCAGCCGCTTCACACTCTGCTGCGAACCGCTCCAGTGAGAGTTGGAGATCACAGCTTGATGAAGCCAACAGAAACACATAATCTGCAAAAATCAAAGATGCAATACTGAGGCCACCAAACCGGACCCCTTCTACGCCTCAGCTGCGCCGAGAAATTCTGTCCATAAAGGTTCTGAACAGAATCGGTGACAAACGGAAATGAGTCCGACTTACTGCCGGATATGCGGACCAAACTCTGAACCTGGTCGTACAGGGACCGAACAGCCCGTATCAGGGGATTCGGTACCCCATACTCCCAAAGCACCCCCCACAGGACTCCCCGAGGGACGCGGTCGAACGCCTTCTCCAAGTCCACAAAACACATGTAGACTTGTTGGGCGAACTCCCATGCACCCTCGAGGACCCTGCCGAGGGTGTAGAGCAGGTCCACTGTTCCACGGCCAGGACGCAAACCACACTGCTCCTCCTGAATCTGAGATTCAACTTCCCGATGGACCCTCCTCTCCAGCACCCCTGAATAGACCTTACCGGGAAGGCTGAGGAGTGTGAGCCCCTGTAGTTGGAAGACAACCTCCGGTCCCCCTTCTTAAAAAGGGGGACCACCACCCCAGTCTGCCAATCCAGAGGCACTGTCCCCGATGTCCACGCGATGTTGCAGAGGCATGTCAACCAGGACAGCCCCACAACATCCAGAGCCTTTAGGAACTCAGGGCAAACCTCATCCATCCCTGGGGCCTTGTCACCGAGGAGCTTTTTAACCACTTCAGTGACCTCAACCCCAGAGATAGAAGAGCCCGCCTCAGAGAACCCAGACTCTGCTTCCTCATGGAAGGGCGTGTAGGTGGAATTGAGTAGGAATTGAGGAAGTATTCTCGCCACCGACTCACAACGTCCCGAGTCGAGGTCAGGAGCGCCCCATCCCCTCTATAACACTATACACAGTGTTGATGGTGCACTGCTTCCCCCTCCGGAGACGGCGGATGGTGGACCAGAATTTACTCAAAGCCGTCCGGAATTCTTTCTCCATGGCCTCACCGAACTCCTCCCATACCCGAGTTTTTGCTTCAGCGACAACCAAACCTGCATTCCGCTTGGCCAGCCGGTCCCCATCAGCTGCCTCAAGAGTCTCATAGGCCAAAAAGGCCCGATAGGACTCCTTCAGCTCGACGGCATCCCTCACCGTTGGTGTCCACCAACGGGTTCGGGGATGGCCGCCACGACAGTCACCGACCACCTTACAGCCACAGCTCTGGTCGGCCGCCTCAGCATTGGCGGCGTGGAATATGGTCCACTAGGACTTGATGTCCCTCGGCTCTCCTGGAACATGAGCAAAGTTCTGTCAGAGGCGGTAGTTGAAACTCCTTCTGACAGGGGATTCTGCCAGATGTTCCCAGCAGACCATCACAATACGTTTGCCACGTCGGACCGGCATCTTCCCCCACCATCGGAGCCGGCTCACCACCAGGTGGTGATCAGTTGACAGCTCCGCCCCTCTCTTCACCCGAGTGTCCAAGACATGCGGCCGCAAGTCCGATGACACGACCACAAAGTCGATCATCGAACTGCGACCTAGAGTGCCAAGTGCACGTGTGGACACCCTTATGCTTGAACATGGTGTTCGTTATGGACAATCCCTGATGAGGACAGAAGTCCAATAACAGAACACCGCTCCGAATCACGCCCTTCCAGGTCTCAGTGTCATTGCCCACGTGAGCATTGAAGCCCCCCAGCAGAACGATGGAGTCCCCAGCGGGAGTGCTCCCCAGCGGGAGTGCTCTCAAGCACCCCCTCCAAGGACTCCAAAAAGGGTGGTACTCTGAACTGCTGTTTGGTGCATAGGCAAAACAAACAGTCAGGACCCGTCCTCACACCCGAAGGCGGAGGGAGGCTACCCTCATCCACCGGGGTGAACCCGAACATACAGGCGCCGAGCCGGGGGGCAATAAGTATACCCCCACCTGCTTGGCGCCTCTCACCGTGGGCAACTCCAGAGTGGAAGAGAGTCCAACCCCTCTCGAGAGCACTGGTACCGGAGCCCAAGCTCTGTCTGGAGGCGAGTCGGACTATATCTAGTCGTAACTTCTCGACCTCACACACCAGCTCGTGTTCGTTCCCTGCCAGAGAGGTGACATTCCACGTCCCTAGAGCCAGCTTCTGTAGCCGGGGATCGGATCGCCAAGGTCCCTGCCTTCGGCCACCGCCCAGCTCGCACTCCACCCGACCCCTATGGCCCCTCCCACAGGTGGTGAGCCCATGGGAAGGAGGATGCATGCACGTTACCCTTTTGACCTGTGCCCGGCCGGACTCCATGGGTGGAGGCCCAACCACCAGGCGCTCGCCTTCGAGCCCCACCTCCAGGCCTGGCTCCAGAGGGGGGCCCCGGTGACCCACGTCCGGGCAAGGCAAACCTTGATCCACTTATATTTTTCATCATAGGAGTCTTTAGCCGTGCTTTGTCTGGTCCCTCACCTAGGACCTGATAACTTAGCACTGATTGCACATAACTAGACTATTACTTTACATGCATAACATGGTTATTTAATTTCACACTCTGTGGGTGGACAGACACTCCAGAGACCCAGCCAGCTATGTGTATACAACACTTTCCATAATATGTCACCATAAAACCATTTTATGCTGTTGTATTGTCTCAGAGACAAATAGATGGTAGGTAGTGCTACCAAATTTCTAATTTGGGTCTTGGGGGAAAAAAACAACAACAACAAAAACATTTGGGATAGCCAGAACTAGGAGTCAACAGGCTGAATCATCTATCTCATGTCATTCATCTACACCCATCTCAAATGTATCTATTTAAAAAAATATGTGCACTTAAAAGAAAATCTTTAGGTATCTAGGCTTTGTCTTGTGAATAATGAGACTACTAAAAATTTAAATAAGTGAAAGGAATGTTGCTCTCCCGCTCAAGGATAAACAGACACGAAACATGGAGCTAGATGGACATATTATCTATTAAAGTGATCTGACCTTGTAACCCCTCAATTACCGGACTATCACCATCTGCCAGACTACGCTGCCCATTTAATTAAATTAATCTCATCCCATTTACATCACATGACATTACAATAAAATATTGGCATAATATATTATTATCCTATCATATCTGGTGCCATTTCTGTCTTTAGACTTTTGGAATAGAATATTAACACTGCTAAAGCCATAAATATAAAAGGACTGTTAAAATATTTGACACATTTTTTATGGTTACATTAGTGTGCATCTAAGATTCAAAATGACCTTTTCTTGACCACAATGAGTGCTCAAAAACTCACACACTCTCGTCAATGACAAGGTGTTTTATATAAATGAGATCCCTCAAGGGGGTTAGTATCCGTTAGAAGGTAGTCACTGCAATGTAAACTTGACAATATGCACAGTTTTGTAGACCATCTCACCTCAAGCGGTTCAGCAGTTGGACAACTCAGAATTCTAATACTAATACTAGTCTAATTCTCCTCTAGCTCATCTCCCTATATTATTTTATTATATTTTTCTTAAGGGTCGGCTGGTGGGTATTTTGCTAACATTTGAAAAAAGATGACAGAAAGACAATAATACAGTGACAGAGACAGTTTCCTCTGTCAATTTGTTTGTGTCTACGAACAATTAAAAAAAGAAATAACACTGGTAAATAAACATCTAAGTCTTCCAACGGTGCCAGTTAATGCCCGAATGAAAGGCAGCCTAAAAATAGAAAATACAGTATTTTAAGTGAGTGAAACACCATCCACAAGAAGTACTTTAGTGTATCTTTCGAGTAACAATTTAGACATCATAAATGCAGTCAATGAATGCATTTGAAATTTTGGCCTGCCAAAGATTCTAAAATGTATCATAGATAGACAGATAGATCGATATTGCACAAATATATACACTCGTAATAGACTGCTTAACTGGTATACTTTAAGATCAAGACGCTTGCCTTGATCTGAAAGAAATAATATGACCTGTTAGAAGCTAACAGTACTGGTGGGCAGATCAATCCAAATACCGATAACACTGGGTTACCATAAAAAACTTTGTGTATGTTTTTCAACTGATTTAGGACAATTCTGCATCGCTGAATCCGAAACTGACATCAATTTCTCTTGTTTTGGTCAGGTTTTTATGCCAAGTTGTTACCAGTTTATTAATCAAATGTTATAAACATGTATTACTGTAAACTGAATCGTAGACATTGATAAAAGTAAGTACTTTACCTGTAAATTGAATGTTACATCCATCCAATCATTTTTTCCCCCCGCTTATCCTCACTAGGATCGCGGGCTGCTAGACCCTATCCCAGCTATCTTCGGGCGGGAGGCGGGGTACACCCTGAACTGGTCGCCAGCCAATCGCAGGCACATAAAAACAAACAACCATTCACACTCACACAGGCAAGGCCGGATTTGAACCAAGGAGCTCAGAACTGTGATTCAGATGTGCTAACCAGTCATCACTGTGCCGCTCACAGTAAAATATTTTGCAAATATCTTATCTCGACCAGAGGTGGGTAGAAACGCGTTACATTTACGCCGTTACATTTACTCAAGTAACAATTTTGGTTAAATCGTACTAGTCAGAGTAGTTTCTATGAAGCATACATTTTACTTTTACTCGAGTATTTATGTTAAGAAGAAACGGTACTTTTACTGTGTTACAATCATCTACATGCCGTTCGGTACTTTCATTTATCAGTAATTGCGTGTGCGATGTATTTTTAAATTTTCGTTTTCGACTTCCACATCGGGTGCCGTTGCTCCAATCCACCGTGATTACCACAGTGATGTTTGACTCAAGTTCACCAATCAAACGAGACAAGAAAGTCACATGTCCATACACAAAGTCTTCTATTGGGCTTCACGGGCCAATCAAAGTGAGTCATGACATCGGCGCACAACTAGTGTTGAGGTGGGCTCTCCTATCTTTGGGGCTAAGGTCACCAAGGTGGTTAAAAAGCTCCTCGGTGGCAAAGCCCCGGGGGTGGATTAGATCAGTGGTGGTTAGAGCGTCTGCCTCACCGTTCTGAGGAACGGGGTTCAATCACCGCCCCCGCCTGTTTGGAGTTTGCATGTTCTCCCAGTGCTTGCGTGGGTTTTCTCTATGTGGTTATCACAAAGCTGGTGGCTACCACTATGAACATAAAAGGAACTGATCACTGTGATCATTCTAGAGGAATTTTACAAATAGCCAAACATGCATAATGAACTGCAAAATACTTACTAGTAGTATACTGAATGATCAATCTCCAACATTGTCATTTTTAAGCTGAACTCAGAAAGTTTCATCACACTTACATTTACTTGTATAAAAACTTATGATAAAAAAAATTAATATTCTGCACGTGTACATTCTCTCTACACAGTCAACCAAAACTAATTAATGTTACTCATTGTTTCAGTAAACTACTTTATAAAGTGTGCTTGCAAATCTGAAGCATGACACTCACATTTGCTGAAGGAAGTTTTGAAGAGCATCTTGTTTGTCTGTCTTAAACTCAGAGCAGGGAGAGTAGAATCAACAGAAATGGACACAGATGGGAGCAGAGAAAAGGGGTGGGAGTGGCATTGTGTTAAATTAAATTACGTTTTTCTCTCTCCTCAATGTCTCTTGCAACCTCCCCTAGTGAATACACTGTATGGCCCAGTGAAGTGCAGGCAGGCTTGGCAGTACCGCGGTGGGAGTGAGATCTGAAGGGCAAGAGCTCTCCAAATGCTTGTGTGGTCAAAATAAGCCACCATGATATTGATTTAGATGTCCATGCAGAATATGCAGAAAATGTTCAAATTCAACTAGGCGGTATACTGCATGTGTTTTTATCAATATTTAATGTTTGATTTTTTTTAAAAATATAATTAAAGCAATTTGGTACACAGTAAAGAATGATAAAAATGAAAGGTGCAGTACGACAAAACAATACATAACATTTAGACGGGAAGGATTCTAATGCAGCCCTATGGGGGGCACAATTCAGTGCAAACTGTAGGCCGGTCCCAAGCCCGGATAAATGCAGAGGGTTGCGTCAGGAAGGGCATCCGGCTTAAAACCTTGCCAAACAAATATGAGCGTTCATCCAAAGAATTCCATACCGGATCGGTCGTGGCCCGGGTTAACAACGTCCGCCACCGGCGCCGTCAACCTGCAGGGCGCTGTTGGAAATTCAGCTACTGTGGGTCGAAGTCGAAGTCAAAGAAGAAGAAGAGGTGGAAAGCGGGTTCTTCGGCAGAAAGAGAAGAGGAAAACACAGAGCCTAGAACTGAATGTGGGGACTTTGAATGTTGGGACTATGACAGGAAAATCCCGGGAGTTGGTTGACATGATGATTAGGAGAAAGGTTGATATATTGTGTGTCCAGGAGACCAGGTGGAAAGGCAGTAAGGCTAGAAGTTTAGGGGCAGGGTTTAAATTATTTTACCATGGTGTAGATGGGAAGAGGAATGGAGTCGGGGTTATTTTAAAAGAAGAGTTGGCTAAGAATGTCTTGGAGGTGAAAAGAGTATCAGATCGAGTGATGAGGCTGAAATTTGAAATTGAGGGTGTTATGTGTAATGTGATTAGTGGCTATGCCCCACAGGTAGGATGTGACCTAGAGGTGAAAGAGAAATTCTGGAAGGAGCTAGATGATGTAGTTCTGAGCATCCCAGACAGAGAGAGAGTCGTAATTGGTGCAGATTGTAATGGACATGTTGGTGAAGGTAATAAGGGTGATGAAGAAGTGATGGGTAAGTACGGTATCCAGGAAAGGAACTTGGAGGGACAGATGGTGGTAGACTTTGCAACAAGGATGCAAATGGCTGTAGTGAACACTTTTTTCCAGAAGAGGCACGAACATAGGGTGACCTACAAGAGCGGAGGTAGAAGCACACAGGTGGATTACATCTTGTGCAGACGATGTAATCTGAAGGAGGTTACCAACTGTAAGGTAGTGGTAGGGGAGAGTGTGGCTAGACAGCATATGATGGTGGTGTGTAAGATGACTCTGGTGGTGGGGAGGAAAATTAGGAAGACAAAGGCAGAGAAGAGAACCATGTGGTGGAAGCTGAGACAGGACGAGTGTTGTGCAGCTTTTTGGGAAGAGGTGATACAGGCTCTCGGTGGACGGGAAGAGCTTCCAGAAGACTGGACCACTGCAGCCAAGGTGATCAGAGAAGCAGGCAGGAGAGTACTTGGTGTATCTTCTGGCAGGAAAGGAGAGAAGGAGACTTGGTGGTGGAACCTCACAGTACAGGAAATCATACAAGGAAAACGGTTAGCTAAGAAGAAGTGGGACACTGAGAGGACCGAGGAGAGGTGAAAGGAATACATTGAGATGCGACACAGGGCAAAGGTAGAGGTGGCAAAGGCAAAACAAGAGGCATATGATGACATGTATGGCAGGTTGGACACTAAAGAAGGAGAAAAGGATCTATACAGGCTGGCCAGACAGAGGGATAGAGATGGGAAGGATGTGCAGCAGGTTAGGGTGATTAAGGATAGAGATGGAAATATGTTGACTGGTGCCAGCAGTGTGCTAGGTAGATGGAAAGAATACGTCGAGCAGTTGATGAATGAGGAAAATGATAGAGAAGGGAGAGTAGAAGAGGCAAGTGTGGTGGACCAGGAAGTGGCAATGATTAGTAAGGGGGAAGTTAGAAAGGCATTAAAGAGAATGAAAAATGGAAAGGCAGTTGGTCCTGATGACATTCCTGTGGAGGTATGGAAGCATCTAGGAGAGGTGGCTGTGGAGTTTTTGACCAGCTTGTTCAATAGAATTCTAGTGCGTGAGAAGATGCCTGAGGAATGGAGGAAAGGTGTACTGGTGCCCATTTTTAAGAACAAAGGTGATGTGCAGAGCTGTGGCAACTATAGAGGAATAAAGTTGATGAGCCACACAATGAAGTTATGGGAAAGAGTAGTGGAGGCTAGACTCAGGACAGAAGTGAGTATTTGCGAGCAGCAGTATGGTTTCATGCCTAGAAAGAGTACCACAGATGCATTATTTGCCTTGAGGATGTTGATGGAAAAGTACAGAGAAGGTCAGAAGGAGCTACATTGTGTCTTTGTAGATCTAGAGAAAGCCTATGACAGAGTACCCAGAGAGGAACTGTGGTAGTGCATGCGGAAGTCTGGAGTGGCAGAGAAGTATGTTAGAATAATACAGGACATGTTCGAGGGCAGCAGAACAGCGGTGAGGTGTGCTGTCGGTGTGACAGAAGAATTTAAGGTGGACGTGGGACTGCATCAGGGATCAGCCCTGAGCCCCTTCCTTTTTGCAGTGGTGATGGATAGGCTGACAGATGAGGTTAGACTGGAATCCCCGTGGACCATGATGTTTGCAGATGACATTGTGATCTGCAGTGAAAGCAGGGAGCAGCTGGAGGAACAGTTAGAAAGATGGAGGCATGCACTGGAAAGAAGAGGAATGAAGATTAGCCGAAGTAAAACAGAATATATGTGCATGAATGAGAGGGGTGGTGGGGGAAGAATGAGGCTACAAGGAGAAGAGATGGCAAAGGTAGAGGACTTTAAATACTTGGGGTCAACCGTCCAGAGCAATGGTGAGTGTGGTCAGGAAGTGAAGAAATGGGTCCAAGCAGGTTGGAACGGGTGGAGGAAGGTGTCAGGTGTGTTATGTGACAGAAGAGTCTCTGCTAGGATGAAGGGCAAAGTTTATAAAACAGTGGTGAGGCCAGCCATGATGTATGGATTAGAGACAGTGGCACTGAAGAGAAAACAGGAAGCAGAGCTGGAGGTGGCGGAAATGAAGATGTTGAGGTTCGCTCTCGGAGTGACCAGGTTGGATAAAATTAGAAATGAGCTCATCAGAGGGACAGCCAAGGTTCGATGTTTTGGAGACAAAGTTAGAGAGAGCAGACTTCAATGGTTTGGACACGTCCAGAGGAGAGAGAGTGAGTATATTGGTAGAAGGATGATGAGGATGGAGCTGCCAGGCAAGAGAGCTAGAGGAAGACCAAAGAGAAGGTTGATGGATGTCGTGAGGGAAGACATGATGGCAGTTGGTGTTCGAGAGGAGGATGCAGGAGATAGGCTCTCATGGAAAAGGATGACGCGCTGTGGCGACCCCTAACGGGACAAGCCGAAAGGAAAAGAAGAAGACGGGAAGGATTCTAACAGGTTCAAATGTGTGCATTCGTATTTGGCTCCCACACATCTGAGAGAGAGAAAAACAGCTACGTACAGTAAATGCACAATTGACATGGTATTAAAATCGGGCTTTGGGCCATGCACCTTTAAAGTTGGGCATACAGTAAACTGTCCGTATCAATCAGAGGTGGGAGTGAGTCACATATGTGTGAGTAGCAAGTAAGTCCCAAGTTTTAAGCTTCAAGTTTCAAGCAAGTCGGAAGTAACTGTTGGGAAAAAAAAAACATCAAGCAAGTTAAGTCAAGTCTCCACTAAATTTCAAGCAAATCATGTCATGTCTTTGTTTAAGAAAATCTTAAATCAAGTGACCCAATCTGGCTCAGTCACAGCATATATTGAAGTGCGAATACAATGAATTTTCACTGATGAGAACAGAAAGTAAATTTACACCTTCTAAAAATCCAATAAACAAAAATAATTTTTGTATATACTTATGTTCGTTAGAATATTTTTTTTATATATGCACATGACACAAATTTAACTTTTATTTAAAAAACAATAGGAGCATAATATTGAAAATGTTATCAGAAATCAGCTTTAAAGTCATAGGGTGTTGTGAAAAAGTTTGCTTGATGGTCGTTTGTTTGATGGTCAATAGTATTACAGTGATCCCTCGTTTTTCACAGTTAATGGGGACCAGAACCCCCCGCGAAAGGTGAAAAACCGCGAAGTAGGATTTGCTCCTCCCCCCCTAGGAATTTTCGTGTATGTGTATGTGGGTACCAGAATTTTTTAAATATGTAAACAGTATTTATACTTCACGTATTTGAGACAAAGATTACAACAGTACACGTATTTACTTAAATATTTAATTCTAAAACCTTATACAGTAATTAACATTCATCAACATTGCCTTCTGAGAGAGGCGAAGAGGCTTGCCTTGGTGGCTGAAGAGAGGCTCTCACTTGACTCGTAGAGGCTTTAGGTTCACTCGGAGACTCTTCTGCTGGAGGCGTTGATGGTGTAGCTGGGGTTTTACCTTGGAGAAAAACATGGTGATGAGTAGTTGTTGTGTTTGTTTTTTCTTTTGCTTCAAAATTCCCCTGTACAAGAACACAACCCCCCGTCTCTTATTACGCAGAGTTACCACACGTTTCGCTTCCTTATTGAAGCAGTTTTGCGGATGTTTGCTTCCTCTTTCTTGATGTACCGCACTGTAGATTCGTTCACGCCACAATGGCGTGCCACAGATGCATAACTTCTGCCCTCTTTGATCATATCTAAAAGTTTTCACTTTTTCGCTGATGGTCATCATCTTCTTCTACCTCTTGGGCGCCCCGGAGGAAGCTTTCGCAGGGACACAGCGCTTAGGCGGCATTGTAAGGATTTAACTAATAAAAAAAAGTTATCGCTTAAACAAAAAACGTTATCACGAACACAACACTAAGATACAGTATGCGCGACAGTCAACAGTGTGGACGAGACTGGCGAGACACAACAAGGGAAGATGCTGGGTGAGGCTGCGATGATGCGCAGCCAATCAGTTCACGGGATAAATCCACTCGTGCTCTCATTGGTCAATGTCACGCCTGGACCCAATCACGCGCCTTGTATGAGTGCCCATAGCATGTACAGTACAGTACATGTGCAAAGCCAACTCATCTCTTTGTTTGGCATGCAGGGAAACCTTCTCTCTCGTGCATCAACATGAAACAACGCGTCTTTCCGCAATATGGTTGCTGATATGGCTGTATCTTTGTCATTTTTTTTGATGAATTTTTGGGGGTTTTTATGAATATTTTGGAAAAACGCGCGAAGCACTGAAGACGCAAAACGTGAAGCGCGAAGTGGCGGCAGAACACTGTATTCCATAGACAGATGTTTTCCAAATACTGTTTAGTGTGGTGTAATTCTACATACACGCGAAACTGTTTCCTGACATAATGACTTTTAAAATGATGTTGACACTGTAGTTCGATAAATTCGATAGACGTGTTCCTGAGAGGCTGCACGGTGGCCGACTGGGGCGGCACGGTGGCCGACTGGTTAGAGCGTCAGCCTCACAGTTCTGAGGACCCGGGTTCAATCCCCGGCCCCGCCTGTGTGGAGTTTGCATGTTCTCCCCGTACCTGCGTGGGTTTTCTCCGGGCACTCCGGTTTCCTCCCACATCCCAAAAACATGCATTAATTGGAGACTCTAAATTGCCCGTAGGCATGACTGTGAGTGCAAATGGTTGTTTGTTTCTATGTGCCCTGCGATTGGCTGGCAACCAGTTCAGGGTGTACCCCGCCTCCTGCCCGATGACAGCTGGGATAGGCTCCAGCACGCCCGCGACCCTAGTGAGGAGAAGCGGCTCAGAAAATGGATGGGTGTTACTGAGACCCGTTGCTTTTTCAGCCCCGATGTTTGCAATTTGCTATCGCGGGTGATTTCAAAGATCGGGTCCAACATATTTTGTCCAGAACAACAAAACTACTTGCAATGTGACATAATACACGACCAACGATTTATCCCTCCGATAGCCTACGATGTTTGATTTTTTTGGGATATCTTCCATGTAGTCTGAGAAATGAACGACAACCCTCCGACAGTGCACCTTGATGTCAACCAGTAGGATTGCCTCTTGAAATGGTGCATCGCCCCCACCTTGCTCGCCGTTGTCAACATTTTATTCATTTCGCACAAACCAATGTTTACTGAAGCTTTAGACCATGAATCAACAGAAGACCGGCATGTTTACGTACAGACGTTAGTGCTAGCACTAGCTAGCTACATAACGTTATTTTGCCTGCTTGCTAACAGTATTAAAAGTACATGAACATTACCTTGAGCTCTCCTTGAACAATGAACAACCCAAAACGTCCCCTTGGAGCCACCTGGTGATGTTACCAGATATTTTTTCCTGTGTTTTGTTTTTTTGTTTTTACATTGCCAAAATCATTGTTGTTTATGTCACAAATGGTATGCCATGGTATTGGATGGTAGCATGGTTCCAGGTCCCGCCTCCCATCGAAAGGGTTTGACAAGCTGTTGTAAGACTGTTGCAAGACTAATGTTGCCAGTGTCTGACCGAGATACGGCAAGATTTTATGGCAGCAGTCTGACATATTGGCGTAGTGAGAGACCAAATTTGTCTTGTCGTCTGATCCGGGCATAATATCTGACATCTGACTCAAAATGTACACTAACAGAATTGAGAAAATTAGAGATAGGCACTCATAACCTTCAAAGTTCAATAGTGTGGTATCTGATTGATATACAGTTTACTTTTTGATCATTTATTTTGGTTCAACTGTGAGTTTAGCTCTGGTTCGGACATTTTTCAAACCTAAAAGGTCCCTGAGCCCAGCCGAGCTAATTCTATACTGTACTTTTTACAAGAGACCAATAAGGAGACTGAATATCTACTCACAGGTAACGTAAAGGGCAAAATGGTTTATAAATATGTCTAGTATGGAGGGTATTATTTTAAAAACAGACTTAATTTGGTGTAAAATCTCGTTTTACTGCCGACTTATATCAGCTTTAAAAGCGGTTGTTGGGGACGTCTCCGAACTTCCCAATGATTGGTCCTCTCTTTGTTACTTCCTAGCTGTAAATAGTTGTTGTTCACCAAGCTGGTGTTAGCAAAGTTCTTCCTTCAGCATCACAGACCTCATCATCTAATGTGATAAGCCTGATGGACCGCCATAGTAACCCTTTTACAAAGCTTTTGCCTTACTGTAAAAACAGAAACACTCTTTGTTGTTTGTATTTTGTTTGTCTTTCTGTAACATAATGACATGTATAAAACAGACATGCTGAGCTGATGCAGACACACAAAACACCTTACATACATACATGGAAAAAAAGCAGCAATTATTAGGCTAACTGCTACTTTTTTTTTTAAGCTGCTGAAGCTTAAACCTGTAGTCCGCTGATACTCATAAGGCATTGCATTTTGTGGTTCTTGACAGGATGTGTAAGGCCGTTGTCTATATAATGGATTCTAAAATGACTTTGTGAGATTTGATAACTAATTTATTCAGCTTTACTGTTTTTCTCAAATTCAAGCCCTCTGCATCCAATTAGTGTGAAGAAAGAGTGAAGAAAAGAACAGCATGTTGAAACCCAAACACCCCTACCACCATTTACACCCTCCCACCCAGAAAATGACAGGCACATTTCAACCCTGTGATTAAGACGGGCTTAGCCATAGACAGGCTGCTGGCTGTGCCAGACACCCAGTCAAGATCTGACAATCAGACATTTGGTTTTTTTTTTGGAATTGAGAAAGAAGTTACCGCTTTCTACTCGGGCCCACATCACATTTGCTCAACACCCCCTCCTGAGTGGGAGTCGACAACAGATCTAAAACAATCAGGTGTTTAGTGAGTAGACTCCATTGGATACATCACGGTGTAAAAATGTAGCCATAACGAGCCTAATGAAACCTATTCAGCTGGCAGCACATTGGGCGAGTTCCAGCCCAGGGATGAGTAAAGAACTGTAATGTAAAGAAAAAGCCGCCTTAACCACACGGCTACAAGTTGCCACACTTCCATCGGAGCAAAATGTAAGTCTATTGACATGAGCAGATGCCCTGGCGGGGAGGGGGTGGGGGGGCATGGGTTAATCTGATTGGTGAATATGGCAAGGCCATGTCAACTGGATACTAGAAAGAAAGTTGACATAATCACAATATTAAAGGGCCGGGTGCTGACACATTTGTGCTGGTTTCCAGTCTTCATGCGTGTTCTTCTTCGTTGGTTTTCGGCGCTTCTTTGTTGGTTTTCGGTACTTCTTCTTCAGGGTGGGCGGACTGTGGGCGTCGGGGCTGGGAGCCGACCCCCACCACCACCCCATCACCCGGTTGGGGGCGGGTTCACCCTTCCTCGATGTTTCTGCGAAGCAACTCCGTACACCAGTTGACTAACATGCATGTGATATGTTGTTCATTCACTAATTAGTTCGATAAAAACAGTATAGACGTTAATTACGTGTGCTGGAATCACTTATGACAACACAGGTTATACTAACATGTCAACTCACAGGTTCTTTCTTCAGGTGTTTAGACTAAAAAAGAATCCCACCGCTCCACTTGACAGTAGCAGTGCCTTGCTCATTTCCCACATCCTGTCCTGCCCTTTTCTGTCCTCTCAGCTGTTTCTCTTGGTTAGTTATTGCATGTCCTACAAATAACTCTTGTAATGTTACTTGTGTTCAAGTATCTAGACCACTGATTCTCAACCAGTGTGCCGGGGCACATTAGTGTGCCGTAAGCGCTCTTCAGGTGTGCCATGGGAAATTATACAATTTTTAAAAAACAATTATTCATTTACAAGAAATAATGTACCTTTGTTCATCTATTTAAGGCAGTGAGCCATAGTGACAGACAGAACAGATAAATACTCTTCTTTTAGATGGCAGGAAGTAAATACAATAATGTATCCACTTTTTGTGACATTTTTGTTTGTTGATCTGCTGTGAGATTTTTCAATTGTAAAATACATGTCTTGGCCCCATAAAAGTTGGAAATCACTTATCTAGATTGGCTCACTATTGTCCTGCTGTGGTTTTCACCCCTAGTCCCCTTGTCCACTCTGTCCCTCTGTCTGTCCCCTAAAATCCTTTACTGTCTGGCTGGATTTGCAATGAACATCATCCATCCATCCATCCATTTTCTGAGCCGCTTCTTCTCACTAGGGTCGCGGGCGCGCTGGAGCCTATCCCAGCTATCATCGGAGGCGGGGTACACACTGAACTGGTTGCCAGCCAATCGCAGGGCACATACAAACAAACAACCATTCGCACTCACATTCACACCTACGGGCAATTTAGAGTTGTCAATTAACCTACCATGCATGTATTTGGTATGTGGGAGGAAACCGGAGTGCCCGGAGAAAACCCACGCAGGCACGGGGAGAACATGTAAACTCCACACAGGCGCGGCCGGGGATTCATCCCCGGACCTCAGAACTGTGAGGCAGACGCTCTAACCAGTCGTACACCGTGCCGCCCAATGAACATCAGAATAATTTAAAAATAAAAAAAACAATTTGATTGAACCCCGGTTCTACGCTTTAACCAGTTGGCCACCGTGGCACCTTTTTCATAACATGTCATCTCTAATAACAACAAACCTCTGCAGTTTGAAGTTACCAACCTGATCATTTTCTTCTTTATTTGGTAGTGTTAGAACCCACATGAGACATACTGTAAGAAACATTTATCCTGTATATTCCTGAAGGTAGGTAGTGAAAAGTGTCAACTGGAGACAAATGTTTCAAATAAAAGCAGCAAGTTGGACTGTACACTCCCTAATGAGGCCATTTCCTTTATTCTTACTATAGAGTAAGAAAGATTAATATGAGATCAACATGCCATCTTTTATTTCCAGGTACAGTATTTACATCTGGAGCTTTTGTTTGAACCCTCCCATTTGTAATGTGAGCAAAAGCGTTGTTTTGTTTCCTTTAAAAGTCCCATAACCCTAATTATTTAATTGTGAAGCTGATAGAAGATGAAAAATCATTCAGTCATTGCACATACATTGGCCATAGCCAATACAACCATTTGGAATGTCCTGAAGAAGAAAACTGTATTCAGTAATGGTCCTTGAACTGGTGAATCAAATAAAACAGTAGTAGTTCATGACACAAACAGCGTGAGAGCTGTGACAAAGGCCCAAAAACAACTGTTAGTGACATCAGCAAGATCCAGGGGGCAGAAGTGAAGGTATCACAATCTACTGTCTTGACTTTAATTTAGCCCAAAATACACAGTTGAGCCTCAAATATTCTGAGAGGAAGTTTAATGAGCTAATAAGACAAAGACAGACCAAAATGATGGAAGAAGAAGAAGTTTGGAGAAAGAAATTATGTGCTTTTGTGCCCAAGCATACAACAAGGTCATGTGTGAAACTCAGTTGTAGTAATGTCATAGATGCTTCTGAGACCTGCTACTGTAATTACTCTTTATTGAAGATGTAACACATGATGGCAGCATCAAAATGAACTCGGAAGTCTACAGGAACCTTTTGTCTACCAATTTAAAGAAAAATGTGACAGAATTGATTGGGAGATCCTTCACCCTGGGGGGTCACCTCCCACACTCGGGGGCAGGTAGTGGGTGCTGGCTGGAATGCGTGGGAGTTCCGGGGTCAATGCTGCGGGGCTGGGTGTGGCGGCCCTCTTCGTCTGTGGTTGTCCTGTCTGATGGGCCTGACCTGCAGTATCCATGCCTCTTATTCACTCACCTTTGCCACACTCACACCACACACTGTATATATTTTTCTCACTAGTCACATCTGGGCACACATACATATCCAAGGGGTTCCTGGGGCAATGGTATGGGGTCGGGAGGGTGTGGGTGTCAGACCGGGTTTCAGCACGTCAGTGCTGTTTCTCGTTCTGGGCGCCCTGCCCCTCTGCCCGGCCTGACCCCCTGGATTTTAATGCATCACACACACTCATCCCCATGTGTCTTTTAATGCACCACATACACCCATCTCTGTGGGACGTTGGGTCTTGGGTGGGGGGGGGATTTGGCTGTTAGGCAGCAGTGTCTGGGGTACACACCCCTGGGACTTTTTTGCTGGGTGTGGGGCCACTCACTTATTGTGACAAATAACTCATGAATATGCTAATTGCTTGGGTATCCCCTGACCCACATTCTCGTCCTATAGACTTTTATTTTTATAATTTACATAGTAACTCCCACCACACTTCAGTTGTACAGCTGGGTTCACGACCCTTGTCCAGCATGCTTCTTCTCCTCTCCTTGTCCTGTCTTATCTTGTCCTGTCCTTCCCTCACAGGGTGTAGCACTACTGCTCCATACAGCACTCATAGCTAATGTTTCATTGTTCTAGATATTTAATGATATACTTTTCTCATCTTGTTTACAATTAGTGCTTTGTCTTTTGTCTTTGTTTCTCACTCCACTCTAGAAACTTTGTTCTGTTTGACTGATCGACTCTGATTCTCAATAAATATCCATTATAATACTAAGAAACCACAGTGGCAGCTTAAAAACTCCACTTCACAGTAAAACTGTTCCGGCATAAAAGGAATGCAGATCCTCCATTCTGCGTCACCTAACAGCCGAACGGGACAAAAAAAAAACAAAAAAAAAAAACAAGTTTAGTTCCTGCAACATTCTGACAGAAAATGTCAGAAAGTGATCAAAACAAAAAAAGGTGATACAAGATGAGATCTAAAGTAGTGTTACAAACATTATCCAATGAGATAGTGTATAGATGTAATCAGGTCGCAGGGTATGAATACCAAAATTTCATTAATGCCATAAGTCTTTCATCTCCATCATGAATATAAAAAGAGAACATGTAGATTTTGAAGGTAGAAAGTGAGCAAAAGCAGGAGGTACATTCAATAAATTTGCTTGCTGTTTTTATTCTTGATGTTTTGTTGTTGTTGTTGTTTTGTTTTACATGTGAGTCATCCTCCTGAGGTAGGAATGATTGAGATATAATTTTCTTTAGATAGTTCTGACAGAGCGATAACTAGTCTTTCTCCTTTGTCAGGATTCCCAGCTCATTTTGACCACAATTCAGTCCGATCTCCCTCATTATCTGAAAGCTGGTTTTGTTTAAAAAGACAACAGCTTCTAATTAGCCACAGAGGGACCAAGATATTTCATTGCCTCAGATGGAAAGATGCAAAGTGTGCAGTCAAAGTACACGAGTACTGTTACTGATATCCACCATTGGAGGAGGAATGATGATTCAGCACTCCCACATCAAAGGGCGAATAAGTATGACTTGTTTTGTGTAGGACGTGACAGACGTGCAAGAGGAACAACTGCAGCATTTTCAAGATGCTAACACAAACTCACTGCAAACGGATGCGAATCTGACAGCATATGCGATTCAAGGGAATCCACTGGGCATAGTCTATGCAAATCAGGTAATGCAGCCCAATGGGGGGCACAAGCCAGTGCAAACTGTAGGCCGGTCCCAAGCCCGGATAAACGCAGAGGTGTGCATCAGGAAGAGCATCCGGCTTAAAACTTTGCCAAACCAATATGAGCGTTCATCCAAAGAATTACATATCGGATCGGTCGTGGCTTGGGTTAACAACGTCCGCCCCCCGGCACCGTTAACCTGCAGGGCACCTGTGGAAATTCAGTTACTGTAAGTTGAAGACGAAGGAGAGGTGGAAAGCAAGTTCTTAGGCAGAAAGAGAAGAGGGAAGCACAGAGCCTAGGATTGAATGTGGGGACTTTGAATGTCGGGACTATGACAGGAAAATCTCGGGAGTTGGTTGACATGATGATTAGGAGAAAGGTTGATATATTGTGTGTCCAGGAGACCAAGTGGAAAGGCAATAAGGCTGTAAGTTTAGGGGGCAGGCTTTAAATTATTATTATATAAGAGGCGAAAGAGAAATTCCGGAAGGAGCTAAAGTTGATGAGCCACACAATGAAGTTATGGGAAAGAGTAGTGGAGGCTAGACTCAGGAAATAAGTTAGTATTTTCAAGCAACAGTATGGTTTCATGCCTAGAAAAAATACCACAGATGCATTATTTGCCTTGACGATGTTGATGGAAAAGTACAGAGGTCAGAAAGAGCTACATTGTGTCTTTGTGGATCTCGAGAAAGCCTATGACAGAGTACCAGAGAGGAACTGTGGTACTGGATGTGGAAGTCTGGAGTGACAGAGAAGTATGTTATAATAATACAGGACATGTGTGAGGGCAGCAGAACAGTGGTGAGGTGTGCTGTATGTGTGAGAGAGGAGTTTAAGGTGGAGGTGGGACTGCATCAGGGATCAGCCCTGAGCCTCTTCCTGTTTGCAGCAGTGATGGATAGACTGAGAGATGATGTTAGTGTCATGGTCTGTGTTTTGGTTTGGGTTGTGTTTAGTTTTGTTCCGGCGGCACGGTGTCCGACAGGTTAGAGCGTCAGCCTCACAGTTCGGAGGACCCGGGTTCAATCCCCGGCCCCGCCTGTGTGGAGTTTGCATGTTCTCCCCGTGCCTGCGTGGGTTTTCTCCGGGCACTCCGGTTTCCTCCCACATCCCAAAAACATGCATTAATTGGAGACTCTAAATTGCCCGTAGGTATGACTGTGAGTGCACCTACAGGCAATTTGGTTGTTTGTGAATGGTTGTTTGTTTGAATGTGCCCTGCGATTGGCTGGCAACCAGTTCAGGGTGTACCCCGCCTTCTGCCCGATGACAGCTGGGATAGGCTCTAGCACGCCCGCGACCCTAGTGAGAAGAAGCGGCTCAGAAAATGGATGGATGGATGGATGGATGGATAGTTTTGTTCCATGTTTTCCTGTGTTCCATGTTTGTCGTGTGCTCATTAGGTTGTTGTGCCCACCTGTTCTGGTCTACTTTGTGTCGACCAATTAGCTCTCTCCAGCCACTCATGTCTTGTCCAGGTGTTCCTCATTGTCATGTCAATTTGTTTGTATTGAGTTCCCTGGTTTCTTTCAGTTCTTGTCGGTTCATTGTCGTTGTCACATGTCTTTGCCATGTCATAGTCGCCAGTTGTCTTTATCATTGTGGTATGTCATTGTCAGGTGTCATTTTCCCTATCTATTCCACGTCTTACTCACAGGTCATCGTTTGTTTCCAGTTTTAGATATTCAAGTGTTTCTTTGTTACTTTGGTTTGGTTATTATCTGTTGTGGGACTTCGTTCAGTTTTGCTTTATCCAATATCCTTGTTTTCCTTTTTTTGAAGATTAAATATTATTATTTTGAGACTCCCGCACTCCTGCCTTCCCTGCCTGCTTCCCTGCAATTGGGTCCACCATGTTCTTGCCTTGCGTTCCTCGCTTTTGCCCTAACCACGTACGTGACAGACTGGAATCCCCGTGGACCATGATGTTTGCAGAAGACATCGTGATCTGCGGTGAAAGCAGGGAGCAGGTGGATGAACAGTTAGAAAGATGGCGGCATGCACTGGAAAGGAGAGGAATGAAGATTACCGAAGTAAAACAGAATTTATTTTTATGAATGAGAGGGGTGGATGGGTAAGAGTGAGGCTACAGGGATAAGAGCTAGCAAGGGTGGAGGGCTTCAAATACTTGGGGTCAACAGTCCAGAGCAACGATGAGTGTGGTAAGGAAGTGAAGAAACGGGTCCAAGCAGGTTGGAACGGGTGGAGGAAGGTATCAGGTGTGTTATGTGACAGAATAGTCTCTGCTAGGATGAAGGGTAAAGTCTATAAGACAGTGGTGAGGCCAGCCATGATGTACGGATTAGAGACAGTGGCACTGAAGAGACAACAGGAAGCAGAACTGGAGGTGGCGGAAATGAATATGTTGAGGTTCACTCTAGGAGTGACCAGGTTGGATAAAATTAGAAATTAGCTCATCAGAGGGACAGCCAAGGTTTAGATGTTTTGGAGACAAAGTTAGAGAGAGCAGACTTCGATGGTTTGGACACATCCAGAGGAGAGATAGTGAGTATATTGGTAGAAGGATGATGAGGATGGAGCTGCCAGGCAAGATAGCTCAAGGAAGACCAAAGAGAAGGTTGATGCATGTAGTGAGGGAAGACATGAGGGCAGTTGGTGTTAGAGAGGAGCATGCAGGAGATAGGCTTACATGGAAAAGGATGACACACTGTGGCGACCCCTAACGGGACAAGGCAAAAGGAAAAGAAGAAGAAGACTAGTCAGCCAACTCACTTTTAAATCTGGACCAATTTCAAGTCTTACTGTGAAGTGTCGCGCAGACCGTTTGACAGCTCTCAAATCGTCGTAAGACCATTGGATGGATTTCTGGCATATCAGAAATTTGGTTGACCGAGTCAGTGAAGCAGATTTGCCTAACTCTGATCCATTTTCCCCCACCTCACATGCACACATTGGATAATGAAAAGTCCTGACATGAGGGGTTCTATTGATAGACACAAATAAGGATACCATATTTCTTTGCTGTTAGCGTTGTTTTAAATATTAGCATTCTGAGTCCACAAACTTCTGCATTTATTTTGTCAGTTACCTTTTGATACACACTCTACCGATAAATGCAAGACAAAAGTGAACCCAGAAGTAGGAATTTATTATTAATTTAAAAATTGCACAGTTTATGCCCAGCTATATTGGAAGAAAATAGCACAAAATGTTGTGGCGCAAGTCCAGTTGGCTATATTGCATATAAATGAAAGTGAAAATTGAAATTTCTTTTAATCAACGCTGTAACCTTTTGGCAAAAATTTTATAAATTTGTCAAAATTTAAGAAGGGGGTAAACTATTTTTTTTTTGTGCTCTATCAAGTACATCTATAAACACAAATGTGAACATAATCTGTAAAATATTTACATACATTAATATAATGCTGATGTGTTTAAGGATTTTAAGGTAAAAAGATAGACAGAACATGGTGGTCTTAAAGTGATGCTAAAGCACCTTAACCCTGGACTCTTTCTTACAGCAATAGAAGATTAGCTGACGGAGAACCAATTGCTGATCTTACCGATCTGGTTGGTGCTTACCAAAGGAACACAGTTCCTCAAATTCCTTAAGGTATTTGTCTTTTTGTCTTTTTGCAAACCAATTCCAAACTCTGGAGGACAGTTGAAAAGTGCAAAATTTTCTCTTTTTGTGACTGTTTATTTCCAATTTGATGTAATTTATCATTATTTTATGGTAGTTGTTGGACGTGGGAAATAACTGGCCAACTATGGTAGGATTCTGCTAATTCTGTACACACTGGGCTCTATAGTACCATTTCTGCTATATTTCTCCTATGGGTACAGTTGAACCATGAATCACACCTTCAGAAGAAGAATCATCTTTTATTGTCATGAACATGCATGCATGCACACGAAATTTGTTCTCTGCATTTAACCCATCACAGTGAACACATACACATCTTAGTGGAACACACTGGAGCAGGGGGCAGCTGAAGCGCCCAGGGAGCATTTCTGGCTATCAGTATCTTGCTCAAGGATACAAGAGCCATGAGTCTGGGGGATGTTGGCAGATGGTCCAGTCGGGGTCTTGAACCTAGATCACCCACGGTGGCAGGCGATGATCTTAACCAGTGGGCCACAGCTGTACGTATGAGAAAATGCATGGTTAGATTGAAAGTCTTCCTTCAACATGATGTTGGCTGTGATGAAAATCACTGATTGGGCTTTGTTATGGATCCTTGTGCAATGTGTGAAGTGCATCCATTTTCATTACTCCTCGTGCATTCACATGCCACCTTGGCCCCAACTTGTCATTCAGTGACATTAATGGAAGAAGGAACGTAGTTGTAGAATGGAGTAAGGATAATATAAGTGAAAGAGAGTAGGCTATTGGGTGATAGGCTGCAGGTGAGTATCAGGCTATCCTTTTCAGGTGTTCGTAGTCTCAGCTGCACTGGTAACCTCAGCAACCTATCCCACCTTCCCTCTCATTTGATCGCAGGGAAGATTATCCCTTCTATGATTGTAACCATAAATCTCCTCCACAGCTTTGTTTGAGCAGATTATATCCAAGTGAGTGAAAGGTGGAAAAGCTTTGAATTTGGACTTTTATAATATCCACATGGAAAAAGGCCTACATACTTCAGAGATGATCAAATAGCAAGAAAACAGAATAAATACAGTACTTGCAGTGACAGTAATGCTAACATCCCTCAGATTGTAGGTCTACTATTGGTAAACCAATCAAAATTTCAGGGAAAATTTGTCACACAATAACTCGAAGGTCTAACTATCATCATGTGCGGCGTCACACGGAAGTCTTGTAAGACCTCATCCTATGTCACTAGAGCTCGGTTTAGCCAACAAACAAATTATTGGATGTAAAATTGCAACTAAAATGTTTGAAAATACAAAAGAAATAATTCTTCTAGATTTGCTCCTTCCATATTCTCCTTGACCCCATTTACTGTATATACAGACTTTGACAAATTTGGGAAGGTCCTGAAATAACACACAACCACATTTGACCACATTAATCAAGTTGTAGATTTAACTTTCAAATACGTATTTGAACCTGAGTGTTTTTTTATTAAGTGAAAATCACTAGTTGTGCAAGTGTGTGCATGTGAGAGCGTGTCAAAAATAAGCCTTACACTTCAGCTAATGAGTGTTTTCCTGCCTGGGACAGGCTGCTTGTCACAGCTCGCCTGGAGAAGACTCACAAGTTGTGCTCGATGTGGCATCAGAGGGTGTTGGGACAGAAGCAGTGATAAATCCTGTGTCCTCTAAGAAGGCGCTAATCATTCAAGATGATGTGGCCAAATGTCATAGGATATATTTCCTGGCTGTCCCCCATGAAGACAGAGACCCTCAAACTCAAGACAAAGGACCATGACTGTTATCTTACTTGTTAATCTGGACCAAATCTAAGCACATGATCCACAGGTTGTGAAGTTGTCATCAAAGTTTTTCCTACAGTGATTGTGTGGTACTGAATGGTAGTAAGGCTATTGATGGAAAAACATTAATTGAATCCTCACATAATTAGATCAAGCAGCATCTTCAGTTCAGTTGTACCCTGTTTGCTTCGGTTTTAAAGTCACGCCATTGAATGCTACGGTACCTTAAGCTTTGTTACTTTGATATGTTGTTACTCTTCTGATACAGATCAGTTGAACATGTACACAACTGAGTGTCATCGTGACCAGCAACTGATGCTGCTCTAAAGATTTGTAGCACACCCAATGATTACCATGATTACATGGGCAGTGACTGAAAAAGCCCACTAATAGCGATGCAGATGTTATATGTAGTGGCATCACTCGGTTGCGTGTAGTGGAGGGACGCTACATTCCCCTCCAAGAGCCGTGCCATGATATACAAAATGCCTGCTGATCCAAGCACTACATCACCCACCATGCCTCACAACCCTAACAGGTGTGGCTTCTTAAACCACCTAATTAAATGTGCATACTAATGCATTTGATGCAAGTATTAGGTCTTCTGTCCATGCTCACTAAAACTTGTTTGCTTAAGACATGTATTGCATCGGTGATAAGAAAAGTGTTGAGCAAAAATCAAGTTGACAGCAATTTGCACATAACCATGCTCTTCTCTATGCTTCCATCGCCATTAAAAAAAACAAATTCAGCAGGCTAAGCAATGTGACCTTCCTTGCGTCATTAACTTCCTTGATGAGCTATCACTTTCTCATCCTCCCTTGCACGCTTGCCCCTTAAAACTAGAGTTTATGACTTGCAAATTTCTGTGTCTCTTTGAGTTCAGAAACAGAAAACTGTGATGAAATGCATTCTGTAAACAAGTTAGTTGTCTGTAATTAATTCATCTGAATTAATGGGTTCTAGTCCTGGCCCAACTAATTAAGGGGCCGCCAACATACTGTGCATGAAGATGCTTTGAGAAACCACACCACAGTAATACTATCCATCCATCCATTTCCTACACCCCTTCTCCTCATGGGGATTGTGAGTGAGCTGGAGCATACTGGTCACCAGCCAATCGCAGACAGTGCCATCAATTTACTGGGGGGAAAAAACAATTCTAATCTAACATACACAAACAATAAACACACCCACTCAGGGATGCTAGCCTCTAGGACCTAGAGCGTGGGTATTGCACTAATTTTTCTTTGGCGTTTCTTGAATGAAAATGTAATTTCTTTCAATGAGAAACCCGTTGATTGAGTCTGTCTACGTTAGTCTACATTATTACACTCTGTCTCTGTGCCTCTCTCCACATCTCTCCGTCTCACGCTTTAGGCATAAACGTTTCCCCCATCAAAGTTTCGAGACAATCAATACCCAGAGACACTGTTGGCAAAAACAGATTTCCATTACTTTGACCTTGTCTTTTCCCTCCACGTAAACTCATGAAAGCCTGTGCCAGAAGACAAGGGACCAAATAATCAGTGTATCTGAACCACAGATGTTTTGTCCATAAACTCACCATACGTGGTGTGCTGCCCCACTTTCAGACCAAGTTACCCCCCCCCCCCCCCCCCCAAAAAAATGTACGATATGCAAAGACTTTACATAACCATATATTTGAAAGTTCATCGAGTTAGATTCTTTGCTTAGAAGCAAAATGTATTGTCTGCATTTATCAAATATCGTGGCTCAGGTGAGGGCCACTACAGCAAATTGGGTCTTGAAGTGAAAAAGGTTCTGAAATCCTGAAGACAATGTGTACAACAAGTCCAGCTAGCTTGCTGGGTGCAAATGTATATGTACAGAATATACAACAATAGAAGACACTATTATAGACGTTTATATTAGCGTCACACATTTCACATGGCAAATGTAAGACCTACAGTACATGCTCAAAGGGCACAAAACAGCAGCTCTTACACAGCATACAGTGTTGTATTGCAACTGATGACCTGAGTGTCTATCAGTTCGGAGGGGAGTTGGAGGGCAAGAGTTGTGACATAAGGATGAAATGAATGCATGAAGAGGGTTGTTGACACCCACTGTAAACAGCGACCAGGTGGGGAAAATGTTCTTCAAGTTTCTGTTTTTCATAAACAGATGGTAACTGCTACACCTCGTTGTTGAGTGAACTGAGAAATGCTCAAGATGTTCGGTTGAAAATGTTTTCAGCTGTTCAGTATTTGTTTCCTAATTCCCTTAGTACATCCATCCAATAAACAAGTGATAAAAACCAATAGAAGTCTTGTGATGAATGGGCTTTTCCTTGTATCGAACTTTTCTACCTTAAAGGAACTCAAAGGGCATGGGCGTGGGGGGCAGCGGTCCCTTTGGGACTGGTCGGGGCGCTTCAGTTGGGCTGGGGACCCCCCTGGGTCCTGGGGGGTGGATCGCGTCCCCCTGGTTGGGTCCCCTGCTGGATGGGCTCACTGGCTTGACCCCCCTTGTGGGTAGAGACAGCCGGATCCACCCTTCCTCAGTCTGCCGGGCCAGCAGCTCCGTACACCAGTTGACTAACGTGCATGTGATATGGTGTTCATTCACTAATAGGTTCCATAGACACGCTATAGGCTTTAATTGCTTGTGCTGGGACCACTAATAACAACACAGGTTATACTAACATATCAGCTCACGGGTTCTTACAGGGGTTTAGACACTAAAAAAGAATGCCACCACACCACTCGTCAGTAGCACTGCCTTGCTTATTTATCACATCCTGTCCTGTCCTGCCCTTTTCTGTCCTCTTTCATCTTGTTCTCTTGGTTAGTTATTGCATGTCTTCACCATCCCCATACACAAATAAGAACACGATTTGACTGTTGTAACGTTACTTGTGCTCAAATATCCAGACAGTGTCACTATTGTTCTACTGTGGTTCGCACCCCTATTCCACTTGTCAATTCTGTCCCTCTATCTGTCCCCCAAAACCCTTTTCTGTCTGGCTGCATTTTCAATAAGCATCAAGCATTTCAAATGGTTGCATGGCTAGTATTAACTTACTGTGTGTAGATGTCTCTGTCATTCAGATCATGGTAATCTGCAAAGTTTGAATCAAGGCAACTTGATTGTTGTAGTTAGCCTTTAATCCAAAAGGCTTCTTCAGTTCTAAATTTCCGGTGTAAGGATGTCCATAAAAGCAAACTCAGCAGTGCTGTTGACGCTGTGCAGTGCAGTGAGAAGTAAAATGACCTATGAGACTAAGGAGACGCTGTACAGTCGCATGTTGGAGCATTGACAGGAGGCTTCTTTGGGTCCATAATCAGTGGTTCATTTGCATCTCAACAAGAATGGCGATTCCTTCAAGAACATTCATTAATTCATCTTCCGTTCCGCTTATCCTCTGCGTGTTGGAGCCTATCCCAGCTATCTTCGGGCGAGAGGTGGGGTACACCCGGAACTGGTCGCCAGCTAATCGCAGGGCACATATAAACAATCAACCATTCGCACTCACATTCACACCTACGGGCAATTTGGAGTCTTCAATCAACCTACCATGCATGTTTTTGGGATGTGGGAGGAAACCGGAGTGCCCGGAGAAAACCCACGCAGGCACAGGGAGAACATGCAAACTCCACACAGGTGTGGCCAGGATTTGAACTCCGGTCCTCAGAACAGTGAGGCAGATGTGCTAACCAGTCGTCCACCGTGCCAGTCGTCAAGAACAACAACGTCCAAATTGTGGATAGTGTGGTTTGAAAAGATTGTAACAGAAGTCCTCTATGTTAACCTACAAAAGTGGTCTCTAAACAGAGGAGGTGGTTTGAGGCATCACCAAAACATTGCCTCATTCAATGGGAAGAGTGGCCCAAATGATCTACTGATTGGTATGCAGGAAGGTTGTGTCACTTAATAGACTGGGGGCAACAACAACAACACCCTATTGTTCACCACCTCCAGGGAACACACCCACCAAGGCATTGAAAGAGAGACTCCACACTCGATATTTAGAAGTGAATAAACCTTTTGGATTAAAGGTGAAACATCTACAACAAACAAGAAAAGTCCAGTTGCCTTGATTCAGCCTTTGCAGATGACTATAATTAATGTTTTTACAAAGGCTCTGCTTGACTTTGCATCTTCTCTCAGCTTCACGGTTGCTTGTTTTTCCACCAACAGAGAGCTTTCTGGTTTTAATGTTGGTTAAAACAAAAACAAGTTAAAATTTAGTCACATCCAAAGCCGAAACATGCTTTAGAAAATCAACGCTATTTAGTATTTGAAAAATCAGTGCAGGAGGAACTGGGCAACAAAACACACAGCCAGTTTTCAATACTTTCTGTTGTGCCCGATATTTCTAGTATTAAAGTCAATTACAGATACATTAACATTCATCTTCTTTAATCAAAACAACATTAAAGTGGTGTACCGATATACATTGGAATGCAATGTTTCCCAGTCACTGGTGTAGTGGTACATTTGCCTGTGGTGTGGGCAGGATGGGTTCAGTTCCCACTCAGTGACCGTGAGTGTTCATGGTTGTCCGTGTCTGTGCCCTGCGACTGGCTGGTGACAAGTTCAGGGTGTCGTCCGCCTTTTGCCTGAAGTGAGCTGGGATAGGCTCCAGTGTGCCGTTACCCTGAAATGGATAAGCAAATGTTTCTCATCATTGCAAGAAGCCTAAAGTGGTGTTTAAATTTTGTGCATTAAACTTTTTGGGGCAAAACATTGTAACATTGTAAGTATATCCATCCATCCATTTTCTGAGCCGCTTCTCCTCACTAGGGTCGCGGGCGTGCTGGAGCCTATCCCAGCTGTCATCGGGCAGGAGGCGGGGTACACCCTGAACTGGTTGCCAGCCAATCGCAGGGCACATAGGAACAAACAACCATTCGCACTCACAGTCATGCCTACGGGCAATTTAGAGTCTCCAATTCATGCATGTTTTTGGGATGTGGGAGGAAACCGGAGTACCCGGAGAAAACCCACGCAGGCACGGGGAGAACATGCAAACTCCACACAGGCGGGGACGGGGATTGAACCCCGCACCTCAGAACTGTGAGGCTGACGCTCTAACCAGTCGGCCACCGTGCCGCCATTGTAAGTATAATGGGATGAATATTTATATTTGGGTCTATCACAGTATTATCACATACCAATCATTTAACACATCACCCGCATCAATGAAGAGATGGCACAATCAGTCTACGAAAAGCACATGCTCGTATGCCTTTTCTAATGACATTATTAAAAACCTGAGAAGATAGATGAAGATATATAAATGTAAGATGTCAACACATACATGCTTAATAATGTTAATAATGATCCCCAAAGTGGCTTGTAAATAGATTACACTTCATAACTTTAAGGAGATTAAAAAACTTAGTGAAACCTATATAGGTAAACATCCCAGCGGTCCTCCGCGTACTTCACAAAAGCTGAGGTAAACAATACCCAAGGATTAACCCTTTGTGTTGCAATTATTTGTCACTGTCGCGCTGATGTCGCCACGCATCTAATTATGTTAATGGTACACTCTCTGTTGGCTGTGTGCAAGTGTACACATTCCCAGCAAGGAGCCACTTGCATGGGTCCTGTTTCAAAGAGACAGGCAAATGAATCACAGCATGACTATGACACTTCTGATGTGCCTATTTGCTGGGAATCCACTGTGAATGTGGCGAGTGTATAAAGTGAGAGCGAGATGCATCTGCAACATAAATCACCTTCAAATGACACCATAATTATTGTCATTCAGTTAATATTGACTGTTTTATTGTTTTTACAATGTAATATTAACAGATTCACACTAGATTCAGATTCACAATGTCAAAATAGGACTTAAAATATGAAATTTAAAGGAAATAAATTCAAACAAATCAAAAGCAGCATCCCAGAATGGATTGTGTAAGTACAGTTAGACATACTATTTTTTGGCATTTGAAAATAAAGGTATTTACTACCGGAAAAGTACAAAAGCCACAGACTTGGAGTGTTCTTCCCACAACTGGGTGTACAAATCCTAGTTTGTTTGTAGTCTGTTTATTTGTAGTTTTCCGTCATATAATCTTGCTTTGATAACTGAAGTCATGAAATGTGCAAAAAGCTAAAACTAACTTCTGTTTTCAACATCTTTCTCTTAAGCTATCCTTTCTGATCTTGTTTAATTCCAAACTTGTTTCTGTCATGTCAAAACAGCATGTGGCTCCAAGAATGTGTCAAGTCAAAAGGCGGCCTTCAGATCATCACCATCATCCTTTAAGCTTTTGTGCATATCTGAGTGCCGCTACTGTTTGTCAGTGAGAGCAGACTGGGCTGTGGTTGTACTGTTTTTTCTCCCTTGTCTCGACAACAAAGCAGAGCAGAAACAAGGAAAAAAGAAATCACGTGAGTGCTGAGTTGAGGATGCTGATAAATGTCTTGGCAAGCTAAGGAATTTTGGAGTCTTCAAAATGTTGGGGCAGGGATGTTCTTTATACCATCTTGCCTTATGTGAACCTTTAGATTCTGTTCCTCTGTCACACTGGCCAACTGTTTTGGTCTGTTAGGTTGTCTGTCCACAGTCAGCAGTAACTTTTACATTTGCAGACGCCCAGTGAAGTATTCAGCCTTGAAAGGTTATGAGAGGTTTTGATCCAAAACCACTCCATTCTCTCTCTTTTCCCATTCCTTTCCATCAAAAATTCCTGCATGACATTGAATCTATGTTGGCTTCAAAAGCAAATGCTGAATATATTTGAGCCTTCATCAATGAAAAATACCCATCTGCCATTGCACCATGTTGCACATACCTAACACACACACACGCGTGCACACACACACAAACACACGCATTTCCGTGCGCACGCACACACATAACCACACACACTCACATAAACGCAGCCCCCAAAGCAAATAAGCCAACCACAAAAGAGCCAACCGCAACAATCGTGTATTTTCAATTAAACCTCTATATTTTATGAGCACACTAAAGACAAGATATCTGAGAGGAATCCTCTGGTGGTAGACTCTTATTTTTAACATTGCAACTATCACAGTCACCCCGTGTCATCCATATGTGTCATCATGATAAATCAAAAGCAAGAGAAAAGAGGGAGTAAAGTGCAATTTAAAAAAATTATGGAGACTTAATCTGTTTTAACATAATGTCAAAATAAGACAAAAAGCAAGGAATCTGTATAAGTAATAGTTAATAGTAGTAGCACTACAGTGGTGGAAACTGACAAAGTAAAAATATTCAGTACTCAGCATTTATTTATTCATTTAGGCGGGATGGTGGACAACTGGTTAGCACATCTGCCTCACAGTTCTGAGGACCAGGGACCAAATCCGGCCCCGCCTGTGTGGAGTTTGCATGATCTCCCTGTGCCTGCGTGGGTTTTCTCCGGGCACTCCGGTTTCCTCCCACATCCCAAAAACATGCATGGTAGGTTGATTGAAGACTCTAAAATTGCCCGTTAGTGTGAATGTAAGTGCGATTGGTTGTGTGTTTATATGTGCCCTGCGACTGGCTGGCGACCATTTCAGGGTGTACCCCGCCTCTCGCCCAATGATAGCTGGGATAGGCTCCAGCACGCCCGCAACCCTAGTGAGGATAAGCAGCACAGAAAATGAATGGATGATTTATTTAGCTCAGCTATTTAGTTCAGTTGCATGGCCATAAAGAATGGTAGATCTGTATGCCGTGAGGACAACTAACCAATAGAATAAGATGAGAGAGGTGTAGCGGACACGCCATGAAAAGATAACATCCAGCACCCCAGTCTCCGGCGACCGCCACTCTCCCCGCCGAGATAGACAACCACGGAGTGGTGAGATTCAACTTCGCATACAGACTAAGTGAATCACAAGCCCGGATCATCAAAAGCAAGACACAGACATTTGCTTTTGCACGCCGACGCGAAGTGAATTACCAGCACCCGGAGCGTCAAAGCGGAGACAAAAGATACCTAGTTTTGCACCAGAACGCTAAATTAATTAGCTTCCACCACCAGCCAGCCCAGACCCTCTCCAACAAAGACATCTCCTCCCTGCTGCGCCGGTGTGACACTTAGCCAGTCAAGCCGGGACAATGGACGGGTTGCTCGCGACACCCACAGGCGACGGAATGCGGGTTCATTAACCACAGTCTTTACCGGACTTGACTGGGATTTAATATTTTAAGAACTTTACATGAACGCCATTAGTGACTATATTTCTGCAAACTTGAATGTCTGATGTCAAATCTGTTGTCAACTGAACCAGATTAAATGTTTCACTCCACACCACACAAATACCACATTGCAAATATTAGTGTTCTCAACAATCACATAACATTTGAAACATTTGTTACAAGTATTAAAGAGGATGGGCGTGTGACAATGCAACTCTGAATAATGGTCTCGTTATCTTATATCCAATGATTAATATTTTATTCCACTGCTTTTAAACCACAAATCACACTAAAATGAAATGCAATTCTAGTGGCGCAATCTGCCTTCCATTTGGTCAAAAGGGGCCGGCCTTGCTCTCTGGAGCGGATAAAAAGGCCGAAGCTCCTTTGTCTCTGGCTCTTGGTCTCGCTCGCTCTCTCACTCTCGTTGTTCCACCTGCTGGCCTGGACCAGCCCGGGGAGCCCCCAACCTCTCACCACGAGGGGGCGGAAGCTGGGAGATGCCGAACTTCCCTGCCACGCTGCCAAGCGTGGACCACAGAAGGCACGTGCCAACTCCCCACCGCTACACTTTTGGGTGTGGGGCAGTTTACGGACGAGGCTCCATTGGGAAGCAATTGCGGTGCGAGCTTTACCTGACCACGGGGCAAGCATTGCCAGCACGCCGGCCTACCTACACTTGAAGTGTGTTTTTTTTTCTCTTTCCTTCCTTTTTCTTCAAACCATCCCTTGTGAGCGCTCTTGCCAACCCCTGGAAGGTTGACCCGCCTGCCTAAATTGGTCAACACAAATAAGTCCCACATTGTGGTCTACTAAAGTACAGATTAGAGCATATTTGGGTTTTAAACTAACGAGAACAGGACTTCCAGCAAGACGCCTTGTCATCCCATGCTCAATACCAACCTCACAACACAAGTCAGTTTACTTTTCCACTGTTCGTCTATCCTTGTTTCGTGTTTTTATTTAATTTTATTTTTTCATATGTTGTTTCCTTGGAGATTCCCTCTGTTAGATCTCATAAAATTTTGTGTGTTTGGGTTTGAGGAAAGAATCCTCTGGCCGTCTAGAACCCTTATCAAAAAAGTGTGGCAACTTTTAGATCACGAGACTGATAAAAGGTTTCTTATCACTTTTCCTAAATTTTATCCACATAAAAACTGACGTGGTGCCTCTTCCTTGATTGAGAACACTGTAATTTAAAATTAAGCTAAACAGGAAGTAACGCAGGCGTTGCTTCCAGTTTATTATTTTTTTCCTAAATTAACTACATTTTTATTTAACCCGTATACGCTACAGAGGACAGAAAAGGGCAGGACGGGACAGGATGTGCGAAATGAGCAAGGCAGTGATGAGTGGTACGGTGGGATGCTTTTTATTGTGTTTAAACACCTGTAAGTACCTGTGAGTTGATATCTTAATATAACCTGTGTTATTGTTAGTATGAATGAACACCATATCACATGCAAGTTAGTCAACTGGTGGACGGAGTTGCTGAGCCGGCACATTGAGGAAGAGGGGGCCTCTCCACCCGCAAGAGGGGGCCAAGTCAGCGAGCCCATCCCGTGAGGAACCCAGACAGGGGGGCGCCACCCACTCCCCAGGACCCGGGGCGCCCTGAACAGTCCCAAAGGGAAGGGGACGAGCAAACCCACCCAGCGCGCTCCACCACCACCACCACCCATCCCCTCCACCCGCAGAGAGCTTGGGGGTCCCAGCCACCAACAGGGCACAACCCACGGGCCAGCTGCCACCTGAAAAAGGTCAAAGCCCACCAAAAGCGAGCCCATCTTATGCGCCCGTCGCGAGCAATGACAGGCGAGGGTGCCAGGAGAGGGGAGAGAAAGGCGAGGACACAAAGGGAAGGGGGGGAACCCCATCTCTCCGCGGCCCAACAAACGGGCTTCACGGGCCAATGATGACCCACAGCTGTCACCCCCACCCAGGACCAACAAGCCCCTCCAAAGGATGTGCGAATGTATGTGGTGCATTAAAAATCCGCGGGAGAAAGGGATGGCTAACCAGAGAACAGGCTGGAATCCCAGAACACCTGGCCGAGTGTCCTCCCCAGCCTGACACTGCCCTCCCCCCACTGACGGGTGTATGATACATTAAAACTGGAGGAACGGCAGACCGGTGACCAGCAGAGATGTGCCAGTGCCTGTGTCCGCCTGATCATGCCTCGTGCCAGCCCCCCAGGGGACCCTGAATGAGATGTGAATGCGCCCAATGTGCAAAATATGTACAGTGTGAGTAATAATATCCAGACGGATAGGGGTTCAAGTACATGCAAGTGCACAGGAGTCTAAAATGAGACGATATGATTTGGTCACATTACATTAAATTAACATTGCACATTACATTGTATAACATGTCTGTATACCATTCTTTACCAGGCAAACAAGCATTTATTTTTCTGATGAAATTTTACTTTTACTTTCTACATTTGAAAACACATCTGTACTTTCTACTCATTATTTGATTATAATAGGCTTGTTACTTTTTTAACCTCAACCGACGATGACACGATGAAAATAAAACAAGAGCTTAGTGACTTGTAAGGCGGCAAAAAAAGGGACTGCAGCGCATTGGAGGAGCATGGACCAGGGAGCATTAACAATGATGACAAAACTGACTGCAAAGAAACAAGATATTCCCCATCCATGGCCGTAAAAAATATATATATATTTTATTTTTTTGTCCTGTTCAGCTGTTAGGTCATACAGAATGGAGGATCTGTATCCCTTTTATGCCGGAACAGTTTTACTGTGTCACAGTGGAGTTTTTAAGCTGCCGCTGTGGTTTCTTAGTATTATAATGGATATTTATTGAGAATCAGAGTCGATCAGTCGAAAAGAACAAAGTTTCTAGAGGGGAGTGAGAAGACAAAAGACAAAGCACTAATTGTAAACAAGATGAGAAAAGTAAATCATTATACTGTATATCTGGAACAGAAACAGATATTAGTGTTGCATGGGCCTGTAGTGCTACACCCTGTGAGGGAAGGACAGGACAAGGACAGGAGAAGAAGCATGCAGTACAAGGGTCGTGAACCCGGCTGTACAACTGAAGTGCGGTGGGAGTGAATATGTAAATTATAAAAAGTCTATAGGACGAGAGTGTGAGTGAGGGGATACCCAAGCAATTCGCATATTCATGAGTTATTTGTCGCAATAAATGAGTGGCCCCACACCCAGCAAAAAAGTCCCAGGGGTGTGTGCCTGCGGACACATGCAAGTAAATTGACACCGTTTCGCATGCAAAATGACTGACAGAAGTGTCCTGTAATTGCTGTGCCGGCACCGCGGTGGCTGAGGACCCCACCCAATCAATCGAGAGGCGGGACAAGGCCCAGGAGTCCACCCGAGAGCAGCCCGGCGGACGGGACACATCCCACACCAGAGGGGAGCCCCAACACCAAGCAATCATCCAGCCTGAGGGGGCCGGCCTCAGGAGAACCGCCATGAAGCTAGTTTTCCCCCCCCCACCCCCGAGTGATGTGGTCCATTAAAATCTGGAGAGGCCAGCGAGCTGGGGGGGACAGGGCTGCCAGCCACTGCTGCCTAACAGCCAAATCCCCCGACCCAAGACCCACCGTGCCCCAGAGATGGGTGTATGTGGTGCATTAAAAGACACATGGGGATGAGTGTGTGTGCTGCATTAAAATCCAGGGGGAAGGCAGGGCGGAGGGGTTGCTATGTACGAGGTTAGCAATAGACGCGCTAATATTCCATTCATCCATTTTCTATACCACATGTTCTCATTAGGGTAGCAGATGAGTTGGTAATAACCCAGATGACTTTGGGTGAGAGGTGGGGTACACCCTGGACTGGTCACCAGCCATTCGCAGAGCACATATTGACAAATAACCACTTACACCCACATTTACACCTACAGTATGGACAATTTACACTGTTAAATCAACTTAACATGATGTTTTTGGAATATGGGATGAAGCGGGTGTATCTGGAGAAAACCAATGCAAAACTGGGAGAACATGCAAACACCACACAGGAAGGTAGGAGTCGAGAGATTTGTACAAATAGACAATTTAGAAGAAGACAAAAGAAAACCTAAAAATTATGGTCTCGCTGCCAAAGTCCAAAAACAGAAAAAATAGCGATCAGCCTCTTACAACCAGCCAGTGGTTTGTTTTAATTTCCCAGTGTGGCAATTGTTTCACACAACAAAGGACAGAATGGGCTGGATTCAGGAAATGTCCCTCATTCTTTTAGCAAAAAGTGAATTTAAGAAAGAAAGAAAGAAAGAAAGAAAGAAAGAAAGAAAGAGAAAGAGAAAGAGAAAGAGAAAGAGAAAGAAAGAGTAACACTTTCATGATCAGAGTGACCACCAAAGTAAAGATGGTGGCTATACAGTATGAGGAGGATGTCCCATAGGAACATTCTTCACCATCTGTGAGACAAGCTGGTTCTCTCCAACCATCCATTATAAATGGAGTCGAGCGTCACCCATATGCCTGATCCTGCTCTGGGCAGTCAGCGTGAAATATTAACCTGTTCCACTCCTTCAGTAGAGAGGCCGATAAATGGAAATAGAGGATATGAGGGAGCTCCTCTGTCTCCAAACACAGACGCCAGCTCACATTCGCAATGAACCTCCCATTCTACTACTACACGTAGTCAGACTAGGAGTAAAAAAAAACACCAAAAAAACATTTTGTTTGCTCAGTCCAGACCACTCAGAGGACAACAATAATATTGTATATCATTTACACTGTCTTAAACTGTTCTCCATTCTCAACTTCCTACTTAGCATAATCATGTATTTAGAAGTACTTCTTAGTTTTATGCATGAAGGTGCAAACATTTTTGACTTGGCTTGATGAGAAATCAGTCTCTCTGTGTTTTGACAGTAAAATCACAATCCATGCTGGTCAAACTCTGATATGGGCTATGTAATGACCTCTCTTCCTTGATGTTTTAAACCCCTTCTAGCTTTGATAAATCCAGATACATTGTGATGCTTGTGCTAATTGGGTAACGTTGCATTTATTTGCCACCTGTCATATTCACCGATGACAGGCCACAATGTATGTTGTTTGACATTTCATAGCTATGATTTTTCCTTCTTGTTTTATAGTTGTCATAGGAGTTGAAGAGATGAAACATTTGGTGATTTAGTCTGCAAATGTGAGAGTAGCCATACATTGTAGTCAAGTAAGAATACTGTAACTTGACAATAATGTGACTCAAATAAAAGTAAAAAGTAGTCCTCCAAAAAATTACTTAAGAGTAAAAACTACACAGTGAAATAATTACTCAAGTACTTAGTAAATAGTGAGTAACTTCAGATTTTTTTAACCACAGCATGAACATCAACAAAAAAAATTACAAATTAAAACGTGAATCTGCAAATTCTGATGTTGCCGTGTGTGCGTGTGTGTATGCACAATCAAAACTATAACAACACATTTACAATTTACTGCATGGTGTTTTCTTAAGTTATAAGTGACCTGAAATATCCACGCTTGGGCAGACAGTGCCAGACAAATACTACAATACATGAAAGCTGTTGTTTTTGTTCGTCTAAATGTAAACAAGAGGAGCGCGCCGTTGCCTTCATGGTAACGACGACCTTCCCAACATGGTGGCCACGTAGGCACGACGATCAGCCGGGGTGGCTTATCTAGTGTTAATACTGTAGTATATTTTAATAGTACCACAATCAGAGTTCCTTTGCAAGGGACAAATGTTTGGACATCTATATTCCAGCCAACCATCTTTTCTTTGAAGTTCTATATCAAAGGACTTCCTTCAACCATTTGTATGTTTATTAGGGTTTTCATTCTCCGCCCAGATAGTAACATGTCTTGGGTTCACAACAGGCGTCCTGGTCTGCAAAGAGGATTGTTTTGCATCTTACAAGATGAGGAAACCGGGTGTGAGCGTAGCTAGAAGGTGAGGCGCCAGCAGGCGGGTGTGATTCCAAATATGGTCATGAGGAACGGCCATCTGCCGGGTGCACCCAGGGAGGGGCTAATTCCACACCCAGAGAATTAAACCTTGATAAACTGAGATCCAGGGGTTTTCGGGGGCTTTTTCGTTGTTCTGGCAATGTAAGCAGCTGTTATGACACTAAGGCTTGTTCAATAAATCAAAATAGCCCAAACGCCATGTGTCTCGAAGTCTTCATTCATCCTATGCCTGACGGACGTCGGAATTCTCCCGGGTGACCTCAGACTCGGAACCACAGGCGAAAAAATCCACCTCAAAACCTATGTCCGGGAAGCCCAATAGAAGATGTTGTGTGAGGTCATGCGACTTTCTTGTGTTGTTTGATTGGTGAACTAGATTTAAACGTCACAAGCACTTAAATTGGATTGGCACAAAGTGCGCCCAATGCGGAAGTCAAATTCGTAGTGTCGCGCACGAAATGGTTGCTAAATAAGCATCCATCCATCCATCTATTTTCCAAGCCGCTTCTCCTCACAAGGGTCGCGGGCGTGCTGGAGCCTATCCCAGCTATCTTCACCCTGAACTGATTGTCAGCCAATTGCAGGGCACACAGAAACAAACAACCATTCGCACTCACATTCACACCTACGGGCATTGTAGAGACTTAAATTAACCTACCATGCAAACATGGAAACATGCAAACTCCACACAGGCGGGGCCGGGGATTGAACCCCACTCCCCAAAACGGTGAGGCAGACGCTCTAACCAGTCGTCAACCGAGCTGTCGCTAAATAAGCAATAATTGATCAATAAAAGTAGCGAGCTTCATTTAGATCATTGTAACGGAGTATAAGTACCGTTACTTCGGAACAGAAGAAGCGGCGGAAGTGTTTTTTTCTCGTCTCGTCAACTCCTGTGACTTATCCAAAGCAGGTCGCGAGCACACAGGCGGAACCTCAGGCCAAGACGCTGCATATTAGTCCGCCGCGGAGTAATATTCACAATTAAATCTGTGTGTGGATGGTGGATGTGTGGAATGGATCTAGCTGCCAGTGTTCAAGGAGTACGAAACAGCCTATGACGACAGCGACGACGAACCCCCCCCCTCCCCCGCTCCGGCAGGAAAAACTCATCAGATCGATACGATTCACGTAAATGGCCTATTTTGAGTTCAAAACGGCGAATTTTGACGAAAGGCGAAAAACTGGTTCAAACTGTATAGTTGGACAAACACCACAAACAGTTTTAGACAAAAGAAGAGTCAAGCATTTAGAGGGGAAGAATGTGCTCCATATTCCTTTCCCTCGACAAGTAACATACCACATATGAGAAGAAAGTATAAATAAAGAAAGAGTAAATGTTTGGAGGGAAGATACAATCTATAAAGTTATGGAAGCCATTAAATCCCAATGTTGAGTGGTATGGCTGAGTCATTGATTTCAAGGACTAAGTTATTCTATAGAAGACAGACTGGTGAACAAAGTTAACAAGATCAAAGCTTGAGTCTCACAGCGTTGTGCAGCAGACCTCATTAAATCTCAGGGCTCAAAGAAGAGGCTACAGAATAAAATAACATAGACTAGGGCCGGGAAGTAGTAAAGGTGGAAGCAGTCAACATTGGTCCTGGACTGCAATCAATTACATAATAGAAGAATGTGTGTTGTCTTTGTTAAGTGACTTGAGGAGTGGCAAGTTTTTCGTTTTTTGTTTTTTTTTCCTCACAGTACATTGGTGAAGTGTAAATTTAGTTTCAGCCACTGTGGTAAATACAGACCTTCAGCAGGTAATGTAAATTTCTTAAGGGAAAAGTACATTGCCAGAAGGAAAGAATGCACCAATTCATGCAATACTGGCTTGTTTTCTTGTGCTCATATATTTATATATTTAATTAAAAACATCGCTGGGAATCGCTATGCTCCCAATTGTAGAGCTACTTTAATGAACTGCAAGCAAAAATAGAGTGCTAAATCAAAACCTAAACTATAGCACTCATATTATTTTACAATGACAAGGAACTTTGGTCATTTAAACCTGCTCAATGTTTTACGTACACTCTCATTCACGTGAAATTACATGTATGAGCCAAATTCATAACTTAAATCCTTATATTATTAGCCTTTTATCTCACTTGGTTACCTACTGGAAAGGTGGCTCGCACTTCTCACTCCACTCATTCTATTGATTCTGCCCTAATGGATCTAAGTGGAATGCCAAGTATCTTTTTAGCAGAATGTTCCCTGCTGTCTTCATTGATCCCATCCTGCATCTTATTTAGCAGAGACACCCCCGTGTGGGTGTTCAGCAGAAATTTTGCTATTGAAATTGGTTGCGTGAGGTCAACATAGCGTCACTTTACTGAATGACAATACCAAATTAAAATTTTTTTAGACATTGGGGCTCCTTTAAATACTACAACTAATTCCTACTTTATGTTTTGTCCAAATTAGCTTTTTCCCCCAGCATCATAAAACCAATGATGGCTGTCTTGAACATTGTTTTTTTCCCTTTAATTTTACTTTATTTTTAATCACCATAGGATTGAAAAGGGACCATAGGGATTATGTCTAGGCAAGCATCTGATAAAAGTTGTGTTTATGTCACAGTGTTTAGCAAAGGCTGGCTCGCTATCAACTACAACCCGCAATGTGCCTGCCTTCCAAACAGACTTCTTTTGACTGTATAATACTGATGAGGAAATCTTTTATTGAAGCATAGACACCAGTTTGAAGCTTTATATCGCGTCACATTTACATCACCTTTGGTGTCATTTTGTCCTAATGCTACTATCATAAAATCAAATTGGTGATGCAGTTTTTGTATATGCACATTGTCTGGGGAGGTAACATTTGACTAGACCACTTGGGCATATCATTTATTGGATTCTATTAGGCATAATTAGAGATGGAGAAGATTTGTTGATGAATGGCCTTTAAGAATGTGTTCCAATTCAAAATTGTGTTTACTGGCCTAGGGGAAACGAGTCTTTCATCTCGTGCAGATAAGAGTGTGATTTGTGGTCCACTTGGTGGCTTCTTCTGTGTATTCTCAGGTTGGATTGTTGCTTTGCTTTCTTCCATCTTCTCACCCTCTGATTAATGCTGATGCTTGCGTAAGCTTCATAGCTGAGATGAAAAAAGACTTGTGATAATGGCTTTTCCTTTCATTTGGTGTCTTTTTTTCTGCATGCCTGTTGGGGCTAGGGCTGGGGGGGAGGGGAGGGTAGGGTAGGGGGTAGGAAAGTTAAGGCACATTTATGCTCTCAACATCACCAGGCAGCACTATTCTGCTAAATGTGACACTAGCACTCAAACAGAAATGTAAAACAGAGATTCTCCCATCCTATTAGAAAAAAATGTGTAAAAAAATAATAATAATCGATTCATTCATTGTTTATTTTCCTTGTAATTGAGGGGTTAAATTCAATAACTCAAGTAACTTAACCACATGGAGTGGAGTCAACTTGTAAAGGTATATTTTTACCTTCTATATGGCATATATTTGTAATTTCAAGAAAATAGAAATATATTTGAGGGAGTGCACTTCCAAGACACATTTTACAAGGTATACACTACTTCCTCACTATTCAAAGCAATATTAAAGCCAGGTAATTTTGGCATGCTTTCGGAGGCTGTTATCATATTAGTAATATGAGCTCAGCCCTTGTCAATATTAAAATCTTAGAAAGAGCTATTCCCTGGAAAGACCAAGTTTGTTCACTTTTAAAGTTCTAACAGCAATAGACCGACCAACAGGAAAAGCATATATGCTACTTCCTGGTAGGCCGCGAAGCACCAAGAAAACCAAGTGCAAATGAATCAGAATCAGAATCAGAATCAGAATCATCTTTATTTGCCAAGTATGTCCAAAACACACAAGGAATTTGTCTCCGGTAGTTGGAGCCGCTTTAGTACAACAGACAGTCAATTTACAGAAACGGCCTTATCCCAGCTGACTAAGTACACTCTGGACTGTTCGCCAATCACAGGGCACATTCACACCCATGAATACTTCTGAGTCTTCAATTAACTCAAAATGCATGACTTTGTAAAGCAGGAGGAACCTGGAGAAAACATGCAAACGCCTCACTGGAGGGTGAGAGCTGAGATTCAAACCCAGGACCTTTTGACTGTGATGCAGACATGTTAACCACTAGGCTACTTTCCTTCCTATTAATAAATGAATATGTTAAATGATTCTTTTAATGAAAAATCTTAGCATAAGGCGTAGTTATCAACATTTGTTCATTTTTAGTCATCAGGTACAATGCAGCAGTGACAGCTTCTGGATTATGCCGTACAAGGCAGCATTGCTGGGGGGCTCAACATGCTCCCCACTGCTCCCCAAAATAAATTGCGACATAAAATGTGTTTTTTTTTTGGTTTTTGTTTTTAAATTGCGTAAATGTATGACCTGTTACTCGTTGGCGTTTGAAAGAGAATTTTAAGCTCCCTTGTAGAGCCACCCTCTGGAAGAATATGGAGAGAGATGAATGCTAACACATTGTCTCTCAATACATGCACATGTTACAGAGTGAACGTGACTCTCAGTGCTGATACTGAGACATGAACAATTCTTTAGAGTCAACTAACTAGCAATTCAGTACAGTCCAATCACCTATCCTTACCATATCTACTGTATTAACAAAGTGACTATTACATTTTAGTGTTAATATTTGTTGTTGCATGTGTTACCACATAGTGTAATAGTAACGTAGTTGTGTGTGTGCTCTACTTGTTGTCCATCATTTTGTTGTACCCATTAGTTGTGTGTGTGTTCTACTTGTTGTCCATCATTTTGTTGTACCCATAGTAAAGTTATTTTTTTTGTTAAGTGATGCCCCTGGTCCATGTGTGTGTAGGATCCAGCACCCTATGACCCTGAACAGGATAAGCGGCATTGAGAATGGATGGATGGACTGAACGATCTACTTGTCATCTATATTTTGTATTGTTAGCTGTAGTAGTAGTATTTCATTGTCTTAGGAGCTTAAAGGGAATTTGTTTTTTTCTGGGTATTGATTTAATGACAGGAAATGATTAAAAGAAAATGTGTATCTAGATTAACTTAATGCCACTCTATAAAAATGTCTGCAAATCAGTGATATTAGCCTATTATTGGATCTTAAACTGTACATATTACTCTTTCTTTCAGTCTACATTATGTAAGTGTCTTATGTGTGAAGATTAGATGTTTAATATAATCCCAGGATATACTCTACAAGGTTAAATAAATACAAACGTAACAATTGTGTAAAACTACAACCACAATCTGGATGAGTTGAACCATAACTGCTGTGCGCCCCACACGTACAACAATAGTAATTTCACGTCAGTCATAATTATTATGTGCATTTGTATGTAATCATGTGCTGTGCCTGCAAAACATGTAAAGGCACAGTTTTTTTTAAAATACAATCTAATCTTATTTGATACTGTTATTTGAATGTTGTGGATGATGAGAATACAGTACATACAGCAATTTAAAAGAAAATTTAGCATCATGAGATAATGACCCAAGCAAAGTTGATCTGTAAATAAAGTAAAAAATGTGTCTACCTAATGTTGATATCATTTTGTATGGATGGAAAATTAAGATACTTGTTGTAGAATGATTACAACAATGGTGCGTTTAGATCTGTTGATGTTGACAGATATCCAGACTTCAACACTAAAAGCTGCAGGTATGTCAATACAACACACCCTGATGTGCCTCTCCTCTCACTGGATAAGGTTTAGGACGGTTACCCCAAATTCCAAATCGGCAGAAAACAAGCGTATCATCTCAGAGGTTAAGGCCACCTTACCCTTATAAAAAATACTCTTGCGTTAGTACCTTTGCACAAAAGAGATCCATTTATCCTCTGCTGTCTAGATGTCAAGGCCAACTGAAAAAAATGACACTTTGTATTTCTGTGTGGTGTCACTACTTTGAGGTTTGCTGGGGGTGACCATGCATGAAATCCCATTGACAGTCTCTAAAAGGCTAAGGAGCCTGCCTTTTCTGTGCGATTAAGTTAGAAATAAATGTGTCAATACTACCTAATGAAGTTGAACGGTCTGTTATTAGAAGAGCTGCTTTGTGAGGTTTGATTGTGCTTATTTCATTATGCCATAATTCAATCGTGCGGTATAATTCTATTTCAGTGGCAGATGAACCAGCATTTCATCTGTACTTGTATCCTTCTAAGCCGTATTACTTTAATGTTGTTTTAATATTTTGTTTTTAATTTGATCACCATTCCCCACTAATTCTCTACCAAAATGACCACATGATATAACAATAAATCAAGGATTCATTCAACTCTGTGGCATGAATCAAGCAGTTTAGTGTATTAAACCTTAAACTGAACTGCATATAACCTTAAAAGAAAAATATTGCCATACAACATATTTGAAAATTAATGCCTGTATATGTGGCGGCACAGTGATTGACTGTTTAGCACATCTGCCTCACAGTTCTGAGGACCGGGGTTCAAATCCTGGCCCCGCCTGTGTGGAGTTTGCATATTCTCCCCGTGCGTGCATGGGTTTTCTCCGGGTACTCCGGTTTCCTCCCACATCCCAAAAACATGCATGGCAGGTTGATTGAAGACTCTAAATTGCCCGTAGGTGTGAATGTGAGTGCGAATGGTTGTTTGTTTATATGTGCCCTGCGACTGGCTGGCGACCAGTTCAGGGTGTACCCCGCCTCTTGCCCGAAGATAGCTGGGATAGGCTCCAGCAGCCCACGACCCTAGTGAGGATAAGCAGTAAAGAAAATGGATGGATGGATGTACATGTGTAAAAACAGCTGAGTGAGCAAACCGCAGTGAAGTAAGCTTTCCTCTTCGGTGAATGACTTAAACTGAGGCACTGTACCACAAAATTACTTAATAATCCAGCGCTAATGTCCTTAGATTACCTGCGACTGTATCTTTAGCCTGTATCTAAATTTAGGGTAACATTTCTGTTCGTGCAGAAACAAAGCACCTTTGAAGCCAGAGTAACTTTGAGTCTTGAACACAAACGACAGGACAACAACTCAAAGTTCCCAATTTAATGAATTTTTTTTTTTAAATGTGCAAAACTTGTCAGGTCGTATGTAGGGTTGGGCATCGTTTGAATTTGAGCGGTGATGGTCCCGATTCTGGTTCCTCATTTTGATTCCAGTTCCAAACGATTCTTGATTCTTGGCAGCTTGTCATTCTTGAGTAGCAATCTGATGCAGTAGTGGCCGTTCTCGAAGATGTCATTTTCTTGACGGACTGCATGAACTGCTTGTCTTCTTGAGACATCGCTTCTTTGTTGTCGTAGTTACACTCTGGGAAATCTGTGTTATACTGCTGTACCACCAGCTTCTCAGTTTCCATCACTGTTATCCTACTCATCAATCAGTGAGGCTGTTTGTTCTCCTTATTATTTGGGATCTTGACAACAAATAGCAAAATAGCCTTGCTTTTTATACAGAACCCAGTAAAGGTGCTATGCATTTAGACAACGACTTAGCATCCTTCAATTATTTGATTTGATGACATCACCACTAAGCTCTGATTAAAAAAAATAAAATAAAAAAAGTAGAAAATACTTGCTATATACATTGCTTTTAACACACCAGGCAGGAACAGTGAGTGTCAAACTTCACACCCTGTCTCACCTTCCCTGTATCCCCTTTTGCACTCGCTGTCTCTGCTACAGCTCTGATAATACCTTCACAGACAGAATGTTGGTGGAGCAACTGTCTCCCTATTCCTTGTCAGTGTCATTTATTTAGATCACCCGCCTGGAAAATAGGCAGATAAATCTCCACTGTAACAGGAGAATAAAATAGGCTAATGTGTATTATATTTGATTGTATTTTATAAATGATGTTGAGCTGTCCATGTACAGTGGTGCCTTAAGATATGAGTTTAATTCATTCCATGACCACGCTCATAACTCAAAAAACTTGAAAAATGTAGAAAAGAAATAGAAGAGCCGTTAATCCATTCCAGTCTTTCCCAAAAAACAAGAAAAATTATTGTAATGTGTATTTTAATGAGGAAATATTTCACTTTATAAAAACAGTAATGACATAATTGAATAGAATTTAAAAGAACTAAACAGCTTTTGTCATTCAGTATCATTTGCCATTGTGCTGCCCTTTTTCAAGCTATACTATTTGGTCTGTTTCACCTGGCAGTTGCAATGGCCGGCCTTCTCTTAAATAATTCACATGTGAATAAGCTTTGCACTGATTGGATCGATGATCTTCCTAATTTAAATATGGAAAACAGCGATATTTCTGCGCGTGCATAGCGATCATGCGTTTGGATTGTTCAATGTCTTAGGGTCTTACCATCACTGTGAAACAGAATACACCAAGCGTCTGACTTTTCGCACTCAAATAGGAAACATGAGCAGAAACGATAGTTGGCGACATACAGCCCCACAGAGGAGAGGACACGGGTGAAAATAAAACGAGGATATTTTGAGAGGCTGGTCCTGTGCTCTCATTCAATCACCTGAACATAACCAGCACGTGGCGTTCATTGCTCATCTACATTTTGGTGAATATGACTGCAAGCTTCGCTATTTATTTCAGTTACATTATAAATTATAAATACAGTTAAGGATTGTTGTAAATCACAACACATGCCTTTATATACTGTATTTGTATGGCTTGGAAGCGGCCACCTGACTGATCACTCATTCAAAAGAAGCCATCCTCCACAAAATGAGCCTGAGCATAGCACAATTCCGGTTCTGAAGTGCTTCGGAATTTCGCCAAAAATTAATTGAAACCATTTATTCCTCAACTCGTCTAAGTTTGGCGGGTGGTGCAAAGCTTCGCACAGGATGCAGCACGTTTTAACTCAACCATTTTTCCTGAGGTGAGTGGGCGTGTACCAACCACAAAGTGGGAAGGTAATATTAATTGACGAAACAACGTCACAACAACGTTGAATTCAAATCTACACTTTTTGCAAGCGGTTTGGTGTTCAAGGGCTATTAAATTCAGTCGACAAACCGGATAGATGCCAAACTTTAACCAAGTCACAGACTTTATTTTTAACATTTGTTATGCATCAAATAGTAAAGAAAATTGATTTTGATGGAAGGGAACCGAAACACGAGGTCTATTCTCTCTGTTTTATGTTTAGTTTTATTTTGAGTCTGTTTTTTTTGTCTTATTTTGAAATTGTTTCCTGTGTTGTTTCTGTCTTTGTTTTTTCAGGGCTCGGCGTAGTCAAGTGTGCTGAGCTCTTCACACATACTGCGGCTGACATAAGTATTTAACACATCACCATTTTTCTCATTAAATACATTTCCAAAGGTGTTAGTGACATGAAAATTTCACCAGATGTTGGGAACAACCCAAGTAATCCATACATAGAAAGAAGATAAAACTTAAAATTAGAAGAAATTGGAAATTAAGTTGTGTGTAATAATGTGAAAGGACACAGAGAAAAACTATTGAACACGCCAACTGGTATTAATTTAATACTTTGTACAAAGCCTTTGTTTGCAATGACAGCCTCCTGAATGGAGAAACTAGTTGCTTGCATTGCTCTGGTGTGATTTTGGGCCATTCCTCCACACAAGCAGTCTTCAAATCTTGAAGGTTTCGTGGGCTTCTTTTATGGACCCTGAGTTTCAGTTATTTCGATAGATTTTTGATTGGATTCAGGTCAGGTGATTGGCTGGGCCATTCTTGCAGCTTTTTTTGTTTTTCTTTTAAACCATTTCAGAGTTTCCTTGGCAGTATGTTTTGGATCATTATCCTGCTGAAATGTCTACCTTCCTTTCATTTTCATTATCCTTGTAGATGGCAGCAGATTTTTGTCAAGAATGTCTCTGTATCTCATCCTTCCTTCAATAATGTAAAGTTTACCAGTACCATTTGCTGAAAACCAGCCCCACACCATCATGTTCCCACCTCTGAACTTCATTGTTGGTATGGTGTTTTTAGGGTGGTGTGCAGTGCCATTTCTCCTCCAAACGTGGTGTGCATTATGGCATCAAAACAGTTCAATTCTACTCTAATCAGACCAGACTATATTCTCCCAGTATTTAACTGGCTTGTTTAAATGTTGTTCAGCAAACTTTAAACAAGCTTTGACATGCTTTTTTTTTCTTTCAGCAATGGCGTCTTGCATATTGAGCGTGCATACAGGCCATGGCCTCCTCTTATTCACTGTTTTCCTTGTGACAACATTACCTGCTAATTCCAGGTCTTTTTGAAGCACTCCACAGGTGGTCCTTGGCTCTTGGACAACTCTTTTGATTATTCTTTGCACTCCTCTGTCAGAAATCTTGTGAGGAGCACCCGATCGAGGCAAATTTATGGTTGTATGATTGGCTTTCCACTTACGTATTATGGACCCAACTGTGCTCACTGGAACGTTCAGAAGCTTTGATATGCGCCTGTAACCAATGCCATGGTTATGTTTTGCGACAATTAGTTTGCGATGGTCTCGAGACACCTCTTTGCTCTTATCCATCATGAGCTGTGTCTTGACTCACACCTTGGCAATGAGACATTTTTGTAGGCCATCAGTTAGGACTGAACCAGCTGATATTCATTTGCACTGACAAGGGGCTGGATTGGTGTTTGATTATTGATAGATTTTAGGTGTTGTCTTGGCTTTCCATACCTTTTTGCACGTCCCTTTTTTCATGTCTTCAATACTTTTCCCCTGTCATTTCACATTTTTAATCATAAATTAATTTCTGAGCTTATTTGTTCTGCTTTCTTTGTATCTATGGATTACTTGGGTTGTTCCGACAATCTGGTGAAATTTTGAGGTCAATAGCACCTTTGGAAGTATATTTAGTGAGGAAAAATTGTGACGTGTTAAATACGTATATCAGCCGCTCTAGCTGTTTCCCATTATTCATCACCCTTAGCAGTTAAGCACCGGTCTGACTTCCACTCCTCACCAGAACGTCTCATTACATTCACAGTATCTGTCTTTTTCTCCTCCTTGCTCACATTTCCTCCCAGTTGTTCCTGTTGCAGTTGTTCCTGTAATTTTATAATCTCACTTTTATGTACTTTTGGTGTTGCCCCTCGTTTTTACTCCTGATTTTACGTTCATGACTTTGTTGTATTTTGGAAGTTTTTTCCTGGATTTTCCCAGCACCTTTAGTTTGGACTGAATACTTTTTTTTGTTCATCTTTTTCAGCCTTGCTAGGTTGAGAGGTCTGCTGCTGCCACGTCCGTTCCTCAGTTTGTTTGTTACTTTATTTGTTTCATCCATCCATCCATTCTCTGAGCCGCTTCTCCTCACTAGGGTCGCGGGCGTGCTGGAGCCTATCCCAGCTGTCATCGGGCAGGAGGCGGGGTACACCCTGAACCGGTTGCCAGCCAATCGCAGGGCACATCGAAACAAACAACCATTCGCACTCACAGTCATGCCTACGGGCAATTTAGAGTCTCCAATTAATGCATGTTTTTGGGATGTGGGAGGAAACCGGAGTGCCCGGAGAAAACCCACGCAGGCACGGGGAGAACATGCAAACTCCACACAGGCGGGGATGGGGATTGAACCCCACACCTCAGAACCGTGAGGCTGACGCTCTAACCAGTCGGCCACCGTGCCGCCACTTTATTTGTTTAATAAAGTTTAATGCGTTACTTTGGTGTCAGTGTCCGCTTCTGGGTCCAACTCGTGCTTCTCACGTCACAAATTTGACAGTAAATCTAATTTTGGAGAGGCAATAAACAGATTGAAGCCAAATTTTTCAAGAATTGATCACTATTTGCCAAAGTGCTGCTTAGTGTGAAGTGAGTTGAGTTCACTGCAACGATGGCTCATATTTAGAAAAACTGATCTGAAGGTACAGCTGGTTTTTTCATTAAATATTAATATCAGAATACATTTGATTTAACTGTAACCTGGAAGTTGCACAGACAAACAAACCCAACTTATTGTAAATGTAACCTCTTTAGAGTTTTTTATCTCTTAGAGTTTTTTGTTTTTCTTTTGAGCTTGTCTGACAAATTTTCAGCAACACCCTAATACACTCATACACACACGCACACACCGACTTGAAGCATTGAGATGATCAGTCAAGCAAGGTCTGTTTCATGCCACGATGCCAGACAAATTAGTCAATGCAGTGGAGTTGGCAGATTCAAAAGACCCAGTCAAGCACATTGTGCCTCCATGAGGTAATTGGATGTGAAAAGACATGAATAAGATTTAGATCCTTTAGTTCAGCAGGGTAGAAAGGGAGAACAGAGGAGCTGGAAAGGAATGGAATTCAGCAGCCTGGCAGGTGGGGTTACGTAGCACCTGTGCAATATGTTAATGAACCGCATCATGTGGCAAAGTCTTATCTAGATCTGCACTACTACTGTATACTGTGCTATTTAAAGAGTCAGCATCAGAATCTGGATGGGCATAAGATGAACCACAGTAAATCGTGGCATGGTGATACCTTAGAAATGCTCAATACAGCTAAACCCTAAAACTTAAGGTTTGTCAGTTTGATTCCCAGTTTGGGAAGAACTAAGATGTGATGTGTTTAACCACACCTGGAATAGAACATTTGAATAATGTGAAGTGTGGCACGGATTGGTTTAGTTTCTTTGACCTTTTTATTCCCCCACAAGCAGGGACAGAAGAGGGAAGATCCTAGGTGAAATTGTAACTGAGTAAGTAGAACTATCTACTCCTACCTTTCCAAGCACATTCTCCATTTGTGCAAGAGCCCAACTACAAGTAACAGATGTTTGGATGATCATAACATATTGGTCTATGAAGTAGCTTGAGTTATGTAGTTTAATATATTCTAGTAAGATATCCATATGTGAATTTATAAGGTGTGTCAAAAACCTCTAGGACTAGTGGCATAAAAGATATATTTTAAACCCAAACTACAAACCTTTCCCTTTCAATGGTATCGTACTGGAGTATATAACCATGACCTCAGTTCTCTGCATTCATTGGACTTCTTCCCACATGCATATACAATATTATATCAGGTGTCAGGTCCTCAAGCAATGAGCAGTGTGAATGATGATGAGACCAATGAGACCAGACTTGGTGGGGAGAGTCATCACGCGTGATGAGTCATGGATCTTTAAGTACCACCCAGAGATCAAACCCAGGAGTCTGATGTCATCAAGGTGAGGGGCATCCTCCACAGTGCGAGTTCTTTCCCCAGGGCCAAACGATCAATCAGCAAATCTAGAAAGACATTCTTCAGTGTTTCCTTGTGCAGTGCACGAGAAAAGGCAAGAGTTGTGACAGGAAAACTGGTTCACCATGAATATGCGCCTGCTCGCAATACCCTGAGCATCTGACACGTCCTGGGTGAGAAGAGGATCGCCGTGTTGGAACAACTTCCCAACTCATACGGCCTGGCTCCGTGTAATTTTTTTCACCCTCTTTTCCAAGCTCAAGGGAGTCCTCAAGGGGAACCGTTTTGAAGACATGGATGAGATCAAGATGGTCGTGACAACGTAGCTGTAGTGCATCCTGGAATAATTCTTCCAGGAGTGCATGAAGACGTGGCAGAAAATGCTGGAAAAGTGCTTTGGACGCCAAGGAGTTTACTTCAAAGGGGAAAACTTGTAGTTTGTATTTAACAGTATATTTCTTGTAATACCGGTGCTAGAACCTTAAAAACCAAAATGAAGACTGTGCACAATACAGACTTCAAAGGTTAGAGAGGGACTTTAAAATCCTATAGTTCTAATAAATAATAACGTAATAAATATCATAAGTGGAGAGAGCCCTGTGAAATAAAGTGCATAACCTAACCTGGAACTTTGTCTTAACATCTCATATTTTCAATTAATGGGAACATTTTTCAGACAAAACCATGGTTGTGCTATGGGCTCCTTGGTATCACCATTGTAGCAAACCTGTACATGAGAATTACTCTGACATCCTTTAAGGGAATAACTCCAAATCATTGGTACAGATACTTGGATGACACATGGGTTAAAATCAAAAGCCAAGAAATGCAAGCCTACACCAAGTACATTAATTCACTGGACAACAACATCAAGTTCACACTTGAGGATGTCCATCCATCCATTTTCTGAGCCGCTTCTCCTCACTCGGGTCGCGGGCGTGCTGGAGCCTATCCCAGCTGTCATCGGGCAGGAGGCGGGGTACACCCTGAACTGGTTGCCAGCCAATTGCTGGGCACATAGAAACAAACAACCACCTCAGAACTGTGAGGCTGACGCTCTAACCCGTCGGCTACCGTGCCGCCACTTGAGGATGTCAAAGACAATAAGTTGCCCTTTTTGGACTGTGATATCCACACTGGAGATGACAGTGCACTCCATTGGGGTTGGAGTTTACAGAAAAACCACCCATGCTGACCAATACTTAGTTTTTTACTCACACCACCCTCTAAAACACAAACTGGGCGTTATCCGTACCCTACAACACAGAACTGATAATGTTCCAACTAGTCCACAGGCCAAAGAGAAAGAGCATAGACACGTGAGGTATCCAATTCCAGAATAGACAGGAGCAAGGTGGATGAGAGAGAAAATAGTTACAGACACAACAAAATTGTCATGCATTATGTATAACGTCTGTCTGAGAAACTCAGAAGGGTTGTCAACCAACACAACATTCCAGTACACTTCAAACCTGGTAACACCTTGAGACACAGGCTGGTACACCCCAAAGACCAGACAACCCATAGCCAGAAGAGCCAACCGAGTGTATCTGGTCAAATGCAGTCAGGATTGCATAGATACATACATGGGGAAACCAAGCAACCACTAAGCAGATGCATGTCACAACAGAGATGGGCAAACTCCTCAGGTCAAGACTCAAGTGTCGACCTACACCTTCAAGATGAAAAGTGCTGTTTTGAGTTCTCGACAAAACTGTGCATATTCTGGCCAGGAAGACAGATGGTTTGAAAGAGAGGCCATCTATATGAAGGTGGAAAGACCATCCTTGAACAGAGGAGGTGCCTTATGACACCTATCTCCACTTACAATCCTGTACAGTACTTTCATATGTTGAGGTGAGCTGTCACAGTGACTCCCCCACAACTTGCAATCTTCTTTTCTTTTCAGCTTGTCCCGTTAGGGGTCGCCACAGCGTGTCATCCTTTTCCATGTAAGCCTATCTCCTGCATCCTCCTCTCTAACACCAACTGCCCTCATGTCTTCCCTCACTACATGCAGCAACCTTCTCTTTGGTCTTCCTCTAGCTCTCTTGCCTGGCAGCTCCATCCTCACTATCCTTTGACCTAGATACTCACTATCTCTCCTCTGGACGTGTCCAAACCATCGACGTCTGCTCTCTCTAACTTTCTCTCCAAAACATCTAACCTTGGCTGTCCCTCAGATGAGCTAATTTCTAATTTTATCCAACCTGGTCACTCCTAGAGTGAACCTCAATATATTCATTTCCGCCACCTCTAGCTCTGCTTCCTGTTGTCTCTTCAGTGCCACTGTCTCTAATCCGTACATCATGGCTGGCCTCACCACTGTCTTATAAACGTTGCCCTGCATCCTAGCAGAGACTCTTCTGTCACACAACACACCTGATGCCTTCCTCCACCCGTTCGAACCTGCTTCGACCCGGTTTTTCACTTCCTTACCACACTCACCATTGCTCTGGACTGTTGACCCCAAGTATTTAAAGTCATCCACCCTCGCTTATCTCTTCTCCCTGTACCCTCACTCTTCCCCCACCACCCGTCTCATTCATGCACGTATATTCTGTGTTACTTCGGCTAATTTTCATTCCTCTCCTTTCCAGTGCATGCCTCCATCTTTCTAATTGATCCTCCACCTGCACTCTGCTTTCACTGCAGATCACAATGTCATCTGCAAACATTATGGTCCACGGGGATTCCAGTCTAACCTAATCTGTCAGCCTATCCATCACCACTGCAAACAGGAAAGGGCTCAGGGCTGATCCCTGATGCAGTCCCACCTCCACCTTAAACTCCTCTGTCACACCTACAGCACACCTCACCACTGTTCTGCTGCCCTCATACATGTCCTGTATTATTCTAACATACTTCTCTGTCACTCCAGCCTCTACTACTCTTTCCCATAACTTCATCATGTGGCTCATCAACTTTATTCCTCTATAGTTCTCACAGCTCCGCACATCACCCTTGTTCTTAAAAATGGGCCCCAGCACACTTTTCCTCCATTCTTCATCTTCTCACTTGCTAGAATTCTATTGAACAAGCTGGTCAAAAACTCCACAGCCACCTCTCATACCTCCACAAGAATGTCATCAGGAACAACTGCCTTTCCATTTATCATCCTCTTTAATGCATTTTTAACGCCCCTTACTAATCATTGCCACTTCCTGGTCCACCACACTTGGCTCCTCTACTCTTCCTTCTCTCATTTTTTCATCAACGCCTCAAAGTATCGTTTCCATCTATTCAGCACACTACTGGCACCAGTCAACACATTTACATCTCTATCCTTAACCACCCTAACCGGCTGCACATCCTTCCCATCTCTATCCTTCTGTCTGGCCAACCTGTATAGGTCCTTTTCTCCTTCTTTAGTGTCCAACCTGGCATACATGTCATCATATGCCTCTTGTTTGGCTTTTGCCACTTCTACCTTTGCCCTACACCGCATCTCAATGTATTCCGTCCTCTTCTCCTTGGTCCTCTCAGTGTCCCACTTCTTCTTAGCTCACCTCTTTCCTTGAGGATTTCCTGGACTTTGAGGTTCCACCACCAGGTCTCCTTCTCTCCTTTCCTGCCAGAAGATACACCAAGTACTCTCCTGTCTGTCTCTCTAATCACCTTGGCTTTAGTGGTCCAGTCTTCTGGAAGCTCCTCCTGTGCACCGAGAGCCTGTCTCAACTCTTCCCGAAATGCTGCACAACACTCTTCCTTTCTCAGGTTTACCACATGGTTCTCTGCTCTGCCTTTGTCTTCTTAATCTTCCTCCCCACCACCAGAGTCATCTTACACACTATGCTGTCCAGCCACACTCTCCCCTACCACTACCTTACAGTCTGTAACCTCCTTCAGATTACATCGTCTGCACAAGATGTAATCCACCAACTTGCTTCTACCTCTGCCCTTGTAGGTCACCCTATGTCCCTACCTCTTCTGGAAAAAAGTGTTCACTACTGGCATGTCCATCCTTTTTGCAAAGTCGACCACCACCTGTCCCTCCAAGTTCCTTTCCTGGATGCCGTACTTATCCATTACTTCTTCATCATCCCTGTTTCCTTCACCAACATGTCCATTATAATCTGCACCAATCACAACTCTCTCTCTGTCTGTGATGCTCAGTACTATTTCGTCCAGCTCCTTCCACAATTTCTCTTTCATCTCACATCCTACCTTTGGGGCATAGCCGCTAATCACATTATACATAACATTTTCAATTTCAAGTTTCAGTCTCCTCACTCGATCTGATACTCTTTTCACCTCCAGAACATTCTAACTCTTCCTTTAAAATAACCCCTACTCCATTTCTCTTCCCATCTACACCATGGTAAAATAATTTAAAACCTGCCCCTAAACTTCTAGCCTTACTGCTTTTCAACTGGGTCTCCTGGACACACAATATATCAACCTTTCTCCTCATCATCATGTCAACCAACTCCTGAGATTTTACTGTCATAATCCCAACATTCAAAGTCCCCACATTCAGTTTTAGGCTCTCTGCTTTGCTCTTCTCTTTCTGCCTAAGAACCCGCTTTCCACCTCTCCTCTGTCTTTGACCCACAGTAGCTGAATTTACACCGCTGCCCTGCAGGTTAACGGTGCCAGGGGCGGACGTTGTTAACCCGGGCCAGGACCAATCTGGTATGGAATTCTTTAGACGAACGCTCATATTTGTTTGGCAAAGTTTTAAGGCGGATGCTCATCCTGACGCAACCCTCTGCATTTATCCGAGCTTGGGACCGACCTACAGTTTGCACTGGCTTGTGCCCCCCATTGGGGTGCATTAATACTACTAGGTAAAAATAATAATCAAACAACAAGGAGCAGGATCATAGACAAAATGGAAACGCTTCAAAAATGAGCACAAAACCAAGCAGAATTAACTCTTGTAATACACAGAAATTAACATTACATTGGTAGCTTGTAAATTTACCTTCCTCAGTGTTATACTGTACATTAATACTGCCTTAATTTTACTGATATTAACATCAGAACAAAATTTATATTTTCTTTTGATGGTATGCACAATGAGGTGGTTTTATTTGAGCTGTGCTGGCAAGGAAAATAATCCATCTACACTAAAAATGGCCTTAAAGACCGTTTTCAGACATAATATACTGTCGATGAACAATGAAAGGGCTTGTAGTCCATTCTTTGTATTTGCTGGGCAGTTTTTTGTCAATTTCCAAAAAGGCTGCATATTCCCTCGTGGTTAATTTAGCCCCCCTCATTTTTAATGGGACTAATCCCACAGGATTGATCTCCAGTAGAGTACACTCTGATTTCCAGTCACTTATGTGTTTGTCCTTTACCAACAGCCAGCATCACACTCTTACATTAATCATCACATTGTAGGTTACAAAGGCCAGAGGCAAGCCACTTCAACTATGCCACAGCTGATTTAAAAAAATAATAATAATTCTGATCATCCTCATGTGGTGGACATACTTCTCAAAGGAAAGTGGTCTGGCAGAAGTCACTGACCTCTGCTTCTTGCTCTGACAGCATTGAAAGAAGTTGGGAAGCTGAAGGGCAGACGGCATTTTGATTAAAGCTTCTCCTCCGTTTGTACTAACATGAATAATTCCATATGAAGGGAGTCACACTGAACCAAAAACAAAGGCTCTCTCGGGAGATGGATTCTTGGTCCATGGAGCGAGATTGTCATTAATACCTGTGCAATCTATTATTTATTTACAGTGATGAAGCATAAAATATAATGTATAAACTTACCTTAAACCTTATCTTGTTTCATAGAACTCATAGTTTCTGTGTAATAGTTTGTTTTATCTTCACATCAAATGCGATTTGAAGGAGAACAATAAAAACAAGCCAGGTAAAGCCAGGTCTTTTTTTTTTTACTCTTTTTCACCACACAAATTTCAGCATGACACTAGAGTATGAATACTTGTCCATGTTTCTCGACAACTATCAATAAAAAATATAAAATTGCCAAACTTCTTCCTGAGTTCGTCTGGAGATATGTTCCCTATTTGGTTACTCGGCCTCTCATTATAATCTTGCACATCACCTTTACCAGCGGTTGACATATTGAATACCTTCCTTTTTGTTGGTTTGTCCCAATGACAATTTTAAGTGTCGACAGGCAGACGAAATCCACAAGCATATCCATGGCATTCAGTGTTAAAGCCAGCTTTCCCCAGAGGTTTTCAATCAATAAAGCAATGGGAGATTACTTTTTTACACAAGTAACCAATCACAGAAGGGGTGGGTAGCAGGTTAAACACTCAGGGATATTTTCCTCCCCAACTGGAAGCCGCCACTGAAACAGCACCCGCCTTATGGGAATATTGTATGTCTTACCACTGAACCGGGGGGGATGCACAGATCCACTTGAAGATGAAACATAGCAATCCTACTCAGGGGACAAGAAAACCATGCGCTTGACCTTGTTCCTTACTGATGAGCAAATGTTGGTCATTCATATACCAATATAAGGCTCCTGGTGATATATAGATAGAAAGATTAAAGTTGTTCTTACACCACAACATAAAACCTACAAATCAAAAGATGGGTTTATGCCCTGCACTTGTTGGTTAAACTAATCTAACCTGACATGTATGCGCTTTGAGAATAAATCAACACTATTTTGAATTTTAAAGCTGAAACTCAAAGTGTGGACTTTCATCCATGTATAATTTAATACACAAACTAAAAAAAATCATGAATATTTGAGAACATGTTTTCGCAGCCACCTGATTCATGAGCCTTCCCTTCATATTGATCACCGAATGACTCAAACCAGCGTACATTTTCATATTGTTAAACACTGTAAAACTAAAATTGTTGCATATAGTCAAAGGTGTTACTATTTTATAAACTGTAGTAGTGTGTCAGGTATTGCGTCAATGGGTACAACAGGAAATTCTGCTGTTGGAGAACGGGTAGTGTTTCTGCAAACATGTACGACACTGGTTCCACCACAGTCTTTTCCAGGACATTGGCCGAACCTCAATTTGGCCAACTTCCAAACTATTGAGATATATGATGTTTGGAAAAGCCCAAACTATCACCATCATAAGGAAATTACAGGCAATTCTTTAAAGTCACATTTTACAACTACCGAATGTTATACATGTATAACCAGAAGCTAAAAAGTTGCTGGTTGTGGCATTCAACCTTCAAGTTACGACTGTGTTAGGCATTCTACTCCTGGAGGCTAGTGTTGTATGCTACACTGGAGATTAGATGACAGTTACCAAAAATTGTAAATCATGAGCAGAGGCAATCATGAATGGCCACCAGCAATGACAATCATCTGCTAAACTGACTGGCAGATGTAGCAGTCTAGTGAAACATATGTTTGGAATGACATGAAAGCTTATCAGACCACCTAACCAACTCTTTAGCTTCTTCTCCATAACCACTGCTCTTTCACTCCTGGAACTCCCTTTGCTGGGTATCATCTGTATTTTTCATATGCCTTCTTCAGCTATATAAATTGCTGGCCACATCAGCCACTATAGTGGGTACCCTGGAGAGAGACAGAATGAGCAGGAAAGATGGACAGAACAAACGCTGACAACCACCTCTTACATCAGAAGGGGATCTGCGTGAGTATACATGTGTTTGACTAACACACTTTCATGTGCATCAGGACCATTGGTGTGTGTGTGATTTTCACTTGGGAGTTTCTGCAATTCTTTGGATCCATGCTGAACCTGCAGTGTGGTTGTTCACTTATGGGGCTGTGTACAGTAAATCATGTATAGTCATGGCTGGGGGAATTGTGAACACTTCCGGACCACAGCATATGGTCGTGGAGTATTGACAGTATGTGTGTAAAGACACAATGTTGTTCAAATAGAGGCTGTTTCCTCTGCTCATAATATTTTGGACAACAGAACATTGGGGAAAGTGAAAGCAAGTTTTTAATCAAGCAACAATTCAACTGATTTTGAAGATGCCAAAAAGATGGGAATGGGATGGGGGCATGATGAGGAGGATGAGGAAGACGAGTGTGTTTGGATGTGTGGGTGGCAGGCAGCTCACCTTTGTTTAGATTCTTGAAGTAATTTGTGGGCGACTGTAATGGAATGTAATAGTGACATAATCGGGATGCCGAGCACATCCACCTGCCCACACACGTCGGGAGTTGGATTTGTTGGTGACGCTGGATGTGTGTACCCAAACTGCATTTTTGATCAGTCATCTTGTTGGAGAATAAATTACAAACACCATTTATAGTGCCATTATGATGTGAATTAGTTTTGTACTACATTTTAGTTCATGTTCGTGAGCAGTAAGGGTTGAAAGATGTACATTTTTATTTATTTTTTTGGCCTCTAATTGTTGGGCCTCTAATTTGTTCAAAATGTTCCCATTGAAAATAAAGGAGATTTAATTCATCCATTACAAGGTCGAACTGCCGCCATCATAAAAACTTTTGAACTATACAGGCAAGTACCATTTTACCGTTATTAATCGTCATGGCCGACTGGTTAGCACATCCGCCTCACAGTTCTGAGGAACTGGGTTCAAATCCGGCCCCGCCTGTGTGGAGTTTGCATGTTCTCTCTGTGCCTGCATGGGTTTTCTCTGGGTACTCCGGTTTCCTCCCACATCCCAAAAACATGCATGGTAGGTTAATTGAAGTCTCTAAATTGCCCGTAGGTGTGAATCTGAGTGTGAATGGTTGTTTGTTTATATGTGCCCTGCAATTGGCTGGCGACCAGTTCAGGGTGTACCCCGCCTCTCGCCCAGAGTCAGCTGGGAGAGGCTCCAGTACGCCTGCGACCCGAGTGAGGATAAGCGTATCAGAAAATTAATGAATGAATAATCATCATACAATTTTAAAAGAAGTTGTTACTGCTGTAAAAATAAACATTTATCAAAAATATGCTCTCAACCTTAATGGTTAAGATGATTGACATGTTTGCAGAAATGGAAAGGGAGCCCTTTAACAAGCTTCTCCGGATAACCCCCAGTTCGGTTTTGATGGAATTACTGTACAAAGAACTTTTCCTCCAATTGGATAGTGATCTATATCATCAGTGAATTCATGAATAAAAGAAGCAAAATTGCAGTTGACTAACGGCTTCCGCTGGAATATGTTTTGTATATTTGTTACACAAGCTGATAGATTACGTCTGCTGTTGCTAATGGTCCAGTATCATTAAGCTTTAATAGTTATATTTCCATGTATAGAGTAGCTTAGAGAAATACAAATGCTCTTCAGAAGGATTTCCAGGAGAGGCTGGTTCAGTTAATGGAAAATAAGATGTTTATTTATATATATATATATATATATATTTTTTTTTTTAAATAAAAGAAAACCGCATTAAACAGGTTACATTAATTTATTTAATTGTGACTTCAGACAACCAGTAAGCTCTACCCAATGTTAATAGTTATCTTATATGTATGACTTTGTACATTATAATTGTTAACGATTTGGAATTCAGTGTTTCCCAGTAGGGCGCCACGGTGGACGACTGGTTAGAGCGTCAGCCTCACAGTTCTGAGGACCCGGGTTCAATCCCCGGCCCCGCCTGTGTGGTGTTTGCATGTTCTCCCCGTGTCTGCGTGGGTTATCTCCGGGCACTCCGGTTTCCTCCCACATCCCAAAAACATGCATGAATTGGAGACTCTAAATTGCCCGTAGGTGTGAATGTGAGTGCGAATGGTTGTTTGTTTGTATGTGCCCTGCGATTGGCTGGAAACCAGTTTAGGGTGTACCCCGCCTCGTGCCCGATGATAGCTGGGATAGGCTCCAGCACGCCCGCAGCCCTAGTGAGGAGAAGCGGCTCAGAAAATGGATGGATGGATGTTTCCCAGTAGTTGCCAAACAAATTCCTCTGTAAACATCAAATGGCTCTCATTCTAAAATAGACACCGACAGCCGCTCTCTGCTTGTAAATTTGAGTGAGGTCATTTGATGATGTCCTGCTAGATATTAATGCAACATAAAACATGCCTACACTTTTATTGTAGGCGTTTTCTCTCACCATGCACACAAACACACACAGCAATACGGGAAAAAGGCTGACTCGCCACAGCTTCATTACTCAAGTGAGTTATGAGGATGTTTACACACAGATTGATATTAACCCTCTTTGTTTAATCTCCTAGGCCAGCAGACCATGCGCCAGGCGGTACGTTTGCAGGATTGTGTTGGATTGGTGGAAGGTGCCAGGGGCGAAAATTGTGCTAAGCTCACAGCGACCTCTGTTGATGACTGATAGTAATATCATATCTCTCTTTCTCTCCCTCTCTCTCTCTCTCTCTCTCTCTCTCTCTCTCGCTCTCTCTCTCTCTCTCTCTCTCGCTCTCTCTCTCTCTCTCTCTCTCTCTCAACACATAGCAAGTCCTGTTATGGAGCTACTCGTTTGATGTAAATATTTAAGAGTGCAGGTGGAGACAGGCTTGAGAAGTGACACATGGAACGTCGGATGAATTTTGAGAGATTGTGGAAGTTTAAGTTGGACTGATATGGGATTGATGATTTTGGTGATGGGGAAGGGACCAATAAAGCGCAGAGTGAGTTTGCAAGATTCAGTCTGGAGGGGGAGGTCACGGGAGGAAAGCCAAACCATCTGATCCACCTTGTACTCAGGCGTAGGGGAGCGATGAAGGTCCGCGAGCCGTTTATTTCTATCAGCGGACCGGGTTAAGGCCGCCCTGACATCCTTCCATATGGACTGGACACGTCAAAGGTGCTCCCTCACCGCGGGAACAGCCACCGTATGCTCCTGTTCCTTGAACAAAGGAGGTTGGAAACCATAACAGGCCATAAATAGAGACATACCTGTGGCGGAGCAGGTGAGGGAGTTATGGGAATATTCCACCCACGGAAGGAAGGCGCTCCAGGAGGCAGGATTGCGAGCGGCAACGCAGCGAAGAGCAGATTCCAGGCTTTGGTTTACCCGCTCCGTCTAGCTGTAGGATTGGGGGTGGTAGCCGGAAGACAGATTGGCTACTGCCCCCACCGGCTTGCAGAACTCCTTCCGGACCTGGGAGGAGAACTGAGGACCACGGTCTGAGAGAATGTCCATCGAAATACCATGAAGTCTGAACACATGGAGGACTAGGAGGTTATCGGTTTCAAAAGCAGAGGGCCACTTGGGAAGGGATACATAATGGACCCACTTGGAAAAACGATCTAGAATGATGAGGATGATGGTGTTACCTCCAGAGAGGAGTAGGCCGGTGACGAAGTCCAGGGAAATGAGGGACCAGGGATGCTTGGAATGGGTAAAGAGCACAGCAGGCCAGCTGGGGGTTGATGGGAGGCTTTTGCCAGGCTGGGCCACCAGAAGTGTAATTGCACGAATTAGATTGTGCAGGTGATACCGGGGTGACAGGTGAGTTTAGTATTATGGGCCCAGGGCTGGAAGGGGGTGAGTACATGCGGTAAAGGGCGTCAGGCTTGCTGTTGCGGGAACCAGGATGGAAGGAGAGGCTGAAATTGAACCGACTCAAGAAGAGGGCCCAGCGACCTTGTCGGGGATTGAGACATTTGGTGGAACAGAGATAAGCAAGGTTTTTGTGATCCATCCAAATGATAAATGGACACTCACCCCCCTCCAGCCAATGCCTCCACTCCTCCAAAGCCCAGATGATCGCGAGCTCCTCTCGGTTGCCAACATCATAATTTCTTTCAGCAGGGGACAGACGACGGGAGAAAAAGGCACAGGGAACTGGGGTTCCGCTGCGAGAGGACGGCCCCCGCCCCAGTGTCCAAGTCATCAACCTCCACCACGAACTGGAGGGAGGGGTCAGGGTGTCGTAGGATGGGAGCAGTGGTGAACAGGCTCTTTAGCTGGTCGAAGGCTTGGGATGTGGCCGGGGACCACTGGAAAGGGGAGTTAGTGGAGGTGAGGCTGTTAAGAGGAGTCGCCACTCGACTGTAATTGTGAATGAAACAGCGATAGAAGTTGGCGAATCCCAGGAAGCGTTGTAGTTCTTTGCAGGTGGTGGGACTGGGGAAGTTGACGACTGCTTGGATTTTGGCTGGGTCTGGTTGTAATTGAACTTTGGCAATGATATAGCCCAGGAAGTGTACGGAGGGGAGGTGGAATTCGCACTTTTCCAGTTTGACATACAGGCGGTTCTCAAGGAGGGACTGGAGGACTTGGCGGACATGACTGCGATGTTCTTCAGGGCAGCGGGAGAAAATTAGAGTTTCATCTAAGCAGACAAAAACAAACCGGTTCAACATGTCGCAGAGGACGTCATTAATGAGAGTTTGGAAGACTGCGGGGCGTTAATTAATCCGAACGGCATGACCAGGTAGTCGAAGTATCCGAGGGTGGTATTGAAGGCAATTTTCCATTCATCCCCTTCTCTTATACGGATAAGATGATAGGCAATGCGTAGGTCCAATTTGGTAAATATCTGGGCGTCACAGAGGGGTTCAAAAGAAGGGTCAATGAGGGGTAGTGAAAATTTTTTTTAACAGTGATGTCATTTAGTCCTCGGTAGTCGATGCAGAGGCGGAGAGTGGTGTCTTTTTTTTCAACGAAGGAGAACCCGGCCCCCACGGGGGACGAAGAAGGCTGAATGAGTCCAGAAGCCAGGAAGTCAATGATATAATCTTCCATCGCCTTTTTCTCATGGCGGGATAGGTTGAAGAGATGACTGGAAGGGAGAGGGGCTCCTGGCAGAAGATCGATCGTGCAGTCATAAGGGCGGTGGCGGGGGAGGGAAATGGCAAGATCCTTACTTCTTCTAGATCCTTATATTCTTCCGGCACTCGGGAGAGGTCGACTGGTGTGACAGGGGGTTGAGGTTTGCTGGAGGGTGGCATGGTGGAAATCAGACAGTGTGAATGGCAGTGAGGCGGTGACAGCAAGGTGGGACCAGTTTATGACGGCATATTGCTTTTTGAGCCAAGGAATTCCGAGGACTAACGGGGTTTCAGGGGAAAGTATAACGAATAACGGCATGTCCTCATGGTGGTTTCCTGAGATGAGTAAAATAAACGGAGCTGTATGGTAGGTGACAGGGGAGATGAGTCGCCCATCCAGGTTGAACGGTTGAACATTAATACTCTGCCAGTGGAGTCATGCACCTGGCAGGCTTAAATGCAGGTGATGAAGGCTGATTTACAACAGTTGCACGGGCGACGTGGTGCTGATTACTGGGAAGAGAGAGAGAGAGAACGAGAAAGAGAGACAGAGAGAGAGAGAGAGGGCGAGAGGGGCACAAAGTGCCACCCAAGCTCCAACAACGGAAATGCAGGGCACAGCTCATGACATGATTAGTGTGTGACACTCAGTTTAAAACATTTATGTCCTGCAAAATTTGGGTTGATTTCTTCACAGTATTCTAATTTTTTAATTTCCTGATTTCATGGGTTGTATGAGCTGGAAGCCCAAATTATGTAAAAATAAACAAATAAATACTTGAAATTGTTTAAATTGTGAGCCCTGAATGTATAATCTATGAAAGTTGAACTTTTTGAATGGAATCTGGAAATAAATAAACCTTTCCATGATATTCAATTTCTTGGGAAAGGGTCTGTATGTGTAATTTAAACAATGTATAAACTATGTTTACGTTGACCTTTAAATATAATTTAAATATATAGTATAATAAGTATAATTTAACAGCAACATGAGACTGTATATTGCTGTCAAGTGTTAGTATTTCTCCAGACTCATTATCAGTCATACTTGTATGGTTAGACCTTGAATTAAAATATATATACTGTATATCTACTTCTATGTACTGTACGCATACGGTATGTATACATGAGATACATATACAATGGACCCCTATGTATTCACGTTTGGGTATCCGCAAATTCACCTGATTATATTTGTATTTGTATTTTTTATTTTTATCAAAGGAGCCCCCTCCTTTGTTATTTTTGGAACCTCTCCTCCATTCTTCAGAGGAAAACTTCTTCTGTCACGTGGCCAAACACACACACACACACACTAAGAGCACTTCTGGTGCTTGTAACAGGGCTCTCGCCTTGCAGAGTGGTATAGTTCCGGGGTGATTGTTGCACTGGCGGGGACTGCTACACAGCACATCTTTGCTGGATGGGAGTATGCGCACAAACCCCTGAAGAGGAAGTCAAGTGAATTTAACACTGGACTCGAATCAAGGTGTACCAACATCACAAAAAGGATCATGTGAAATGAAAGGAGCTTCAATTTCATGGGGTGCTGGATGTCAATTAAGAGGGGAAAATTAAGTTAAATAATTTTTGCATAGTGCTGCAACACAACATAAATGATTGAAGACCTTTTTTAATCCACTGTACATGAGTTATTGCCACCAATGATCAGAGAGCCAAGTGAACAGGCAATCAAACATTACTGCATAAGCACATCCACAAGTGTCTACCCAAGTGAATATGTGTCTGAGTGCTTCTCGCCTGCGGTGTGGTTGAAGCGTGAAGGGTGCTTCTTTCAAATGCTGGTTATTTCCACCACTCAGCTCAGTCGGAAGCTCATTTGAGACAACACTTGGCCGCCTGAACAGGTGGCAACATCGAGAGTCAAACCAACCATGCAACTATCCACTGGGGTCTCCCAACATACATCTATAGGAACAAGGGGGAGGATATGCTGTATAACAATGCTTACTCCACAGTGCTCATCATGGATTTTACAGATTTTGTTGTCTTTGTTGAGAACAGATTTTTTTCTCATTTCACCAACTAATTAACTAACAACAATTAACTAATAACAATAACAACCTGGCTAATGCTTTTTGCTAATTCCCCACAACCTCCTTTGGGAATCCTTCAACTTCTATACACAACATGCACAACACCTACAATTTCACAAAGTAATTCAAACCATGACTTTATATGTGAACAAATGATTGGGTGTCCCACCATGTCTGACCAACATCAGCATCTATGGCGAAGAGGTCCTGGAGCTACCTGTCACGAGCCTCACCGAAGAATACTAGTGCTCCAAAGTAAGACTCCAGATGACTGTGAAATACCCCAGAGACCAACTCATCAGCAATACTGCACCACCTCTGACAGCTCAACGGAAATGGACACTATCCGATGCACTGCTAAATGCTACGTCAGCCCTTAGGAACTATATTGTGGCACATGCCCAGTTGGGAAAAGGAGGCTTTGGCCTTGCAGTGAAAAAAACAACAACTTGGCTTAATGTCTCAACATCAGACAGGAGGAAAATGGTGGTCGAGGAGGTGCGCCAACAAGAGGAGGCTGAAAGAACAGAGAAGACTGTCTTTCTTCCAAGCAGGGAGAATGAATGAGGTGGGCGTCCTGGAGAGGCAAATGATCAGCTGGAGGGATCTCTGGGAAATGGAGGTTCATCATCAGAGCTACAATACCTATGATGTGCTCCCATCTCCAAACAAACCTCCTCCAATGGTATTGCGAGGAACCAGCCAGCACCATTTGCCCAACTCCACTCTTAAGAGCCGATCTCACTGGCGGAGACGTCACCTTAACTGCTGAGGCTGATTAGTCGTGGCGACTCCGGCGAACCGAGATATCTAAATATTGCTTGCCTGTTCCAACATGACTGTGCACCAATGCACAAAGCAAGGTCCATATAGACATGGTTGAGAGATTTTGGTGTAGATGAACTTGACTGGCCTTAAGAGAGTCCTGACATCAACAGAATAGAACACATTTGTGATGAATTTGAGCCAGGCCTTCTCCGCCAATATCACTGTGTGAACTCACAAATTTGCTTCCGAAAGAGTAAAAAATTCCCTACACACACTCCTAAACCTTGTGGAAAGCCTTTTCAGAAGAATCAAAGCTGTTATAGTGGTAAAGAGTGGACCGACGTCATATTAAACCCTATTTATTAAGAAGACGATATCACTTTCGATCACATGGGTCAAGGCAGGTGAGCGAATACTTTTGGCAATATAGTGTATGAATGAGGGAGAGAAAGAGAAAAAAAGAGAGAGAGAGAGAGATGACATTAATGAAGAGACTAGCAAACTCACAAAGGCATCCACTGCTTTGGTCTTTAAGAGAGTAAAGCATCCATTTTCTGTACTGCTTATCAATGACTTGAAAAAGGTCACATGTTGACATTTATCTCGAAAAACTGTATAGACAGCTTGAGCCTAGAAAAACTACACCGGATTTGTCAGTGAGGATCTGAAGGAAGGTGGCTTTCAATTTAAGCTGAAATCTTCATTTTCTGGAACATATATATGTTCAAAGGACTTTATACTTTTTACTATTTTTAAATTGTTCTTCGTGACGGGACACAAGACAACTACATAAGTGATGATAATTCACTGACGTAGAGTAAAATTTAACTGTAAGCCAATCAGAGGTGAGTTGGGCGGGTGTTTAGACAAGCAATAGCAAGGATGGTAAGAATTAGAATTGAATAGAGGCATACACGAGTCAACACAAGTTGTGTGTTGCGAGGACTGAGGAAGCGCTAAAGAATGGCGGGCCTAATTAAATCTACATGTGAAGTCAGGCTTTTTTAACAGGAAATATAGACATACTTGGTGACTTAAGAATAATAGACCTCCCAAATAAATATTCACAATCAATACTTGTTGCATTAGCTGCCGCTAATAAAATAATTTTATTAAACTGGAAAAATAATCTATTAATATTAATCACTGGTTAAATCTCATCATAAGAGTGTAATGCATTAGAAACAATATCTGCGGAATGAAAAAAATTATTACATAATTACACAGATAGCTGGTCACCCTTCTTCAACATGCTGAATCTAGAGCTTTGATTCCTCTGTCTGGGTAGAGTGCCATCTGACAATAACAATACCATCCATCCATTCTCTACCGCTTATCCGGGTCGGGTCGCGGGGGCAGTAGCTTCAGCAGGGACGCCCAGACTACCCTCTCCCCAGCCACTTCATCCAGCTCTTCCGGGGGGATCCCGAGGCGTTCCCAGGCCAGCCGAAGGATGTAGTCTCTCCAGCGCGTCCTGGGTCGTCCCCGGGGTCTCCTCCCGGTGGGACATGCCCGGAACACCTCACCAGGGAGGCGTCCGGGAGGCATCCGAATCAGATGCCCCAGCCACCTCATCTGGCTCCTCTCAATGCGGAGGAGTAGCGGCTCTACTCTGAGATCCTCTCGGATGACCGAGCTTCTCACCCTATCTCTAAGGGAGAGCCCGGACACCCTGCGGAGGAAACTCATTTCGGCCGCTTGTATCCGGGATCTTGTTCTTTCGGTCACGACCCACAGCTCATGACCATAGGTGAGGGTAGGAACGAAGATCGACCGGTAAATTGAGAGCTTCGCCTTTCGGCTTAGCTCTTTCTTTACCACAACGGACCGATACAAAGTCCGCATCACTGCAGACGCTGCACCGATCCGCCTGTCGATCTCCCGTTCCATTCTTCCCTCACTCGTGAACAAGACCCCAAGATACTTGAATTCCTCCACTTGGGGCAGGATCTCATCCCCGACCTGGAGATGGCATGCCACCCTTTCCCGACTGAGGACCATGGTCTCAGATTTGGAGGTGCTGATTCTCATCCCAGCCGCTTCACACTCGGCTGCGAACTGCTCCAATGAGAGTTGGAGGTCACGGCTTGATGAACCCAACAGAACCACATCATCTGCAAAAAGCAGAGATGCAATACTGAGGCCACCAAACCGGACCCCCTCTACGCCTCGGCTGCGCCTAGAAATTCTGTCCATAAAAGTTATGAACAGAATCGGCGACAAAGGGCAGCCTTGGCGGAGTCCAACCCTCACCGGGAACGAGTTCGACTTACTGCCGGATATGCGGACCAAACTCTGACTCCGGTCGTACAGGGACCGAACAGCCCGTATCAGGGGGTTCGGTACCCCATACTCCCGAAGCACTCTCCACAGGACTCCCCGAGGGACACGGTCGAACGCCTTCTCCAAGTCCACAAAACACATGTAGACTGGTTGGGCGAACTCCCATGCACCCTCGAGGACCCTGCCGAGGGTGTAGAGCTGGTCCACTGTTCCACGGCCAGGACGAAAACCACACTGCTCCTCCTGAATCTGAGATTCGACTTCCCGACGGACCCTCCTCTCCAGCACCCCTGAATAGACCTTACCAGGGAGGCTGAGCAGTGTGATCCCCCTGTAGTTGGAACACACCCTCCGGTCCCCCTTCTTAAAAAGGGGGACCACCACCCCAGTCTGCCAATCCAGAGGCACTGTCCCCGATGTCCACGCGATGTTGCAGAGGCGTGTCAACCAGGACAGCCCCACAACATCCAGAGCCTTTAGGAACTCCGGACGAATCTCATCCACCCCCGGGGCCCTGCCACCGAGGAGCTTTTTAACTACCTCGGTGACCTCAAACCCAGAGATAGGAGAGCCCGCCTCAGAGAACCCACACTCTGCTTCCCCATGGGAAGGCGTGTCGTTGGAATTGAGGAGGTCTTCAAAGTATTCTCCCCACCGACTCACAACGTCCCGAGTCGAGGTCAGCAGCGCCCCATCCCCACTATACACAGTGTTGGTGGTGCACTGCTTTCCTCTCCTGAGACGTCGGATGGTGGACCAGAATTTCCTCGAAGCCGTCCGGAAGTCTTTCTCCATGGCCTCACCGAACTCCTCCCATGCCCGGGTTTTTGCTTCAGCGACCACCAGAGCTGCATTCCGCTTGGCCAGCCGGTACCCATCAGCTGCCTCAGGAGTCCCACAGGCCAAAAAGGCCCGATAGGACTCCTTCTTCAGCTTGACGGCATCCCTCACCGTTGGTGTCCACCAACGGGTTCGGGGATTGCCGCCACGACAGGCACCGACCACCTTACGGCCACAGCTCCGGTCGGCCGCCTCAGCAATGGAGGCGCGGAACATGGTCCACTCGGACTCGATGTCCCCCGCCTCCCCCGGAACATGAGCAAAGTTCTGTCGGAGGTGGGAGTTAAAACTCCTTCTGACAGGGGATTCTGCCAGACGTTCCCAGCAGACCCTCACAATACGTTTGGGCCTGCCACGTCGGACCGGCATCTTCCCCCACCATCGGAGCCAACTCACCACCAGGTGGTGATCAGTTGACAGCTCCGCCCCTCTCTTCACCCGAGTGTCCAAGACATGCGGCCGCAAGTCCGATGACACGACCACAAAGTCGATCATCGAACTGCGACCTAGGGTGTCCTGGTGCCAAGTGCACGTGTGGACACCCTTATGCTTGAACATGGTGTTCGTTATGGACAATCCGTGACGAGCACAGAAGTCCAATAACAGAACACCGCTCGGGTTCTGATCGGGGGGGCCGTTCCTCCCAATCGCGCCCTTCCAGGTCTCACTGTCATTGCCCACGTGAGCATTGAAGTCCCCCAACAGAACAATGGAGTCCCCAGCGGGAGCGCTCTCCAGCACCCCCTCCAAGGACTCCAAAAAGGGTGGGTACTCTGAACTGCTGTTTGGTGCATAGGCACAAACAACAGTCAGGACCCGTCCCCCCACCCGAAGGCGGAGGGAGGCTACCCTCTCGTCCACCGGGGTGAACCCCAACGTACAGGCGCCGAGCCGGGGGGCAATAAGTATACCCACACCTGCTCGGCGCCTCTCACCATGGGCAACTCCAGAGTGGAAGAGAGTCCAACCCCTCTCGAGAGGACTGGTACCAGAGCCCCAGGTGTGTGTGGAGGCGAGTCCGACTATATCGAGTCGGAACTTCTCGACCTCACACACCAGCTCGGGCTCCTTCCCTGCCAGAGAGGTGACATTCCACGTCCCTAGAGCCAGCTTCTGTAGCCGGGGATCGGATCGCCAAGGTCCCCGCCTTCGGCCACCGCCCAGCTCACACTGCACCCGACCCCTATGGCCCCTCCCGCAGGTGGTGAGCCCATGGGAAGACAATAACAATACGATATTGTAAATGTAAAAGTAAACTATTGCCTTCTGCATTATTTGTTGTTGAGGTAGTTGTTGTGGCTTTATTATTATTATTATTATTTATGTATTTATTTATTTACTTTTTCTATTTCTCACACTTTAGACTGATTTGCATAACGAAAGGACACATGCATGGATTGGGGATCTTCCTTCTTGACCTTGTGCAAAAGTAATAACTGAGCCCATAACGTAATAATATACTAATACCACTTTATGTAACTTTTTTATTTTTTGCAATAACTGTGAAAGTGCATACTCTCTCCGTCTCTCTCTCTCTCTTTATCTCTATTGGTACTATATGTTTAACTTAATGATTAGAATTACGGCGGTACGGTGACCGACTGGTTAGAGCGTCAGCCTCACAGTTCTGAGGACCCGGGTTCAATCCCCGGCCCCGCCTGTGTGGAGTTTGCATGTTCTCCCCGTGCCTGCGTGGGTTTTCTCCGGGCACTCCGGTTTCCTCCCACATCCCAAAAACATGCATTAATTGGAGATTCTAAATTGCCCGTACGCATGACTGTGAGTGCGAATGGTTGTGCCCAGCAATTGGCTGGCAACCAGTTCAGGGTGTACCCCGCCTCCTGCCCGATGACAGCTGGGATAGGCTCCAGCACGCCCGCGACCCTAGTGAGGAGAAGCGGCTCAGAAAATGGATGGATGGATGGATTAGAATTATTATGTCTAGCTTTGCTTCCAGTTCCTTACACCATTAAAGTTCCATCGCTAATGATTTACAAACATAGACAATTACTTAAATATTGCATGTAGACCGATATGAAAAACTATGCCTCTTGGAATATGACGTAGTCTAGTATGTACAGTACGTATGGCCACACATTATCCATGAAAAAGTAATCTTTATTCCACCGTCGCAACAATTGTTCAGGGAAAAAAAAGTTACGATATCCAGTCCTCTCTTTTTAAATATCTGAAATGTTGATATCTGTGGTCCTTAATTTTTAACTTCTTTCAAGACCGGGAAATGTAAAATAGAACATAAAAGATGAATAACATGAAGTACAAAATAACTTACAATACCTGCACAAGTGTCCACTTTGTAATTTGCAATTGTCAAATTCAGTCATTGTTGGGGTGCGCCGTTCAGTGTGCGGCGGGTTTAATACCTCAGCTATAATTTTTCTCTTCCAGATATTAATAAACTGTCCATCATCAGTATCAGTCAGCTATTCCTAGGTTTTTTCTCAATTAATACAATTAATCTAGTTCCAAATGGTGGTTTCTGTTGTTTTTGGCAGCAATACACAAACAAGGTGTTTAAACACGCTTCGAGGAAAGTGTTAAAGCAATGTGCCTTATTCACCTGACTGAATTAATGTGCATTGTAAATTTAAACTCTATGAAAATGCTGCCAGCAAAATTCTCTGTGTGTGTGTGTGTGCGCGCGCGCGTGTGCGTGTGAGCCTGCATGCGTCTATTAAACTTGAGATTTGTATACTAATATTAAAATAAAGCTGAAAAACACACACTTGTTCAATATACACATACGTACTGTACTGTATCTTTCACAATTGTACACCTTGACATGCACTCCCCTCCATTAGTATTGGAACAGTCAGCAAGACCAATTCCTTTGTTTTTGCTGCAGACCAAAATTGAACATAAGACAAATCAACAGTTACAATTTGCAAAGTACAGTGGTTCCTTAAGATGAGAGTTTCATTCATTCCGTTAGCACGCTTGTAACATAAAACATCCCATTGATATGAATGTTTTGGCTTTGTCTTTTTCTGACGGAATAAGTAAGGAAGCAATCTTGTCTGTGATTTTTTTTTATTACAAGAAATCTTTGCAGAGAAAGGAAAATGTACTGCTCCAGCCACACCGCCAAGCTACCCCAAACAAAAAACAAACAAAATTTGCAAATCATGTTCAACCTATATTTAATTGAATACACTACATAGACAAGATATTTAATGTTCAAACTGATAAACTTTATTGTTTTTAGCAAATAATCATTAACTTAGAATTTTATGGCTGCAACATGTTCCAAAAAAGCTGGGACAGGGTCATGTTTACCACTGTGTTACATCACCTTTTCTTTTAACAATATTTAATAAACGTTTGGGAACTGAGGACACAAATTGTTGAAGCTGAAAGCTGGAATTCTTTCCCATTCTTGCTTGACATACAGCTTCAGCTGTTCAACAGTCCGGGGTCTCCGTTGTCGTATTTTACGCTTCATAATGCGCCACACATTTTCAATGGGAGACAGGTCTGGACAGCAGGCATGCCAGTTTAGTACCCGCACTCTTTTACTACAAAGCCACGCTGTTGTATCACGTGCAGAATGTGGTTTGGCATTGTGTTGCTGAAATAAGCGGGTGCGTCCATGAAAATAATGTTGCTTGGATGGCAGCATATGTTTCTCCAAAACCTGTATGTACCTTTCAGCATTAATGGTGCCTTCACAGATGTGTAAGTTACCCGTGCCATGCCATTGGCACTAACACAGCCCCATACCATCACAGATGCTGGCTTTTGAACTTTGATTGAGCGATTTCTCCAGATTCTCTGAACCTTTTGATGATATTATGGACCGTAGATGATGAATTCCCTAAATTCCTTGCAATTGTCCATCCATTTTCTGAGCCGCTTCTCCTCACTAGGGTCGCGTGCGTGCTAGAGCCTATCCCAGCTATCATCGGGCAGGAGGCGGGGTACACCCTGAACTGGTTGCCAGCCAATCGCAGGGCACATACAAACAAACAACCATTCGCACTCACATTCACACCTATGGGCAATTTAGAGTATCCAATTCATGCATGTTTTTTGGAATGTGGGAGGAAACCGGAGTGCTCGGATAAAACCCACGCAGGCACGGGGAGAACATGCAAACTCCACACAGGCGGGGCCGGGGATTGAACCCGGGTCCTCATAACTGTGAGGCTGACGCACTAACTAGTCGGCCACCGTGCCGCCCAGTTGTAAAACATCTTTTCGCAATTGACTGTTTTCTCCCTCTCGTCCGCCATTGCCGTTTTGTGGCGTGTCTGGTTTGTCGAACAATTGTGCCTTTTGATGATGTGTAGGTCAGATGCGCGCCCCGTGAGCATCCCTGTTGCACTCGTGTCAGATACATATCTGATTTATATTCTTGCTTGTTGTATAACTATATATCGTATTTTGCACTTCATAATACACATCATATTCTTTACACAATGAGGCTGGTTTTTATTACAGTGCCACCTGAGGGATTGAATCTGTTGATGATATTATGGACTGTAAATGATGTAATCCCGAAATTATTTGCAATTGTACGTTGGGAAACTTTCTTAAACTGTTGGACAATTTGCTCACGCTGTTGTTCACAAAGTGGTGAACCTCGCCATATCCTTGCTTGTGAACAACAGAGTCTTTCGGGGATACTCCTTTTATACCCAATCATGACACTCATCTGTTTCCACTTGAACTATTCACCTGTGGAATGTTCGAAACAGGTGTTTTTTGAGTGTTCCTTCATTATCCTATTCACCCTTGTCTCAGGTTTTTTGGAATGTGTTGCAGGCATCAAACTAAAAATGAGAGAATATTTCAGTTTGAAAATTATCTTGTCTTTGTAGTGTGTACAGTTGAATATACGTTGAAAAGGATTTGCAAATCATTGCATTGTTTCTATTCACGTTTTGCGCAAGGTCCCAGCTTCATTGTAATTGGAGTTTGTAATTTGTGTAAATACCTGGAAATAAGAGCTAAAATGTAGATTTTTTTTTGTCTCATATTTATATTTTTATGGAGGTGATATGTTTAGGGTGTACCCCGTCTCTCATCCAAAGTCAGCTGAGATAGCCGCCAACACACCTGCAACCCTCATGAGGATGGGATGTTAAGAAAATTGATGAATGAATGAGTAATAGGTTTTCACTCTACAGCAAAATTAAGGAATTTGTCTCACTGCCCCAATAATTCTGGAGGAGGTTGTTCATCTTTGCTTCATAAATCCTTTCCTCAACTAAAAAAGGGAACATATTTCCTCCTTGATGGTGCCTGCTGTTGTTGCCTCCAAGTTCAAACTGAGAAATTAAAGATGGAGTTAAGCTGGCCGGTGTGTGTATGTGCATAGTTGTGTGCATGAGCCACAGGCGACCAACCAGAGCCATAGTGGTCAGACATTTGCCTGGAATCACGAAGCTGAGAGAAGATAAAGCAGCAACTCAATTCGAAGACGATGCTGGGTCCCAAGCCAAACGACAGCTTCCAAGAGGTTTTTAAGCCTCTTACAGGACCAGCTTCCCTCGCTTGTCCTCCTCCCTCGTCCATCAATCTCCTCATGGAAACAGTGTCCACAGTGACAATGGGCGGCAAAGTAGCAAGCCAAGCATGATAGAGACTGTGTATGTATATGATGAAAACGCATAAAATCAATCAAAGGCATCTCTGAGAAAACACAATTTGAGTTTAAGTGTTACTTAGTGTCACCCCAACAAAATGTACAGTATATGTAATCAGCCATAAAACATGACTCTTTTGTTCTGCAACTCTTTGCAATCCACCTCAACACGTTTGCCACCCACTGATTTAACATGGTGCATCCGAATCCAAGCCCTCAGACAACCATAGACCTTGTCACAGTTAATATTAAAGTTCCTCACTGAACTGTGTCTACCATAAATGTTATTTCCTTTCAGTTACTTCTTAAATGCTCTCTACTTAATGATGAAAATGCATAAATCACCCTCCTCTTTAAAAGGCAGACTGTAATCTAATCTGAGATTTACAGTACAGTGCTGCAGTGATGCTTCTTATGACAAGCCATCAATCAAAGCGATAACATGAAAGGTGATGCATCAGTGAAGGAAAAGGAAAACAAAACATGGGAGAGAAACAATACATGGCAAGAATGCAGGGACGTGATGGCAAGAAGAGATGTTGCCTCTGCGGCCCACATTACTGGCTTCTCTGAATAATTCACCTGCTGCTTGCTTTTTTATTTGAAGAAAATAACAAGTGATGGCAGATGCCTGCACATTTGCATAAGACAAGAAAAAACAGCAATCTATATGCATGCCATTTATCAAAAAAAAAGGCATCATTTCAGGGGAAATAAGATTCCTGGACTGGTTGAAATAGACTGATATTGAAACTCCTGTGCAATACATGTTTTTATATTATTATTATATTTTTAAACACAAATGTCATTTTGGTCATAATTATGGTGGCACCTTGTTTCAGTTGAAAAGTTACAGTTGTGTGCAGTGCATGCTTAATAAGGTACTTGCACACTTCAGCCTGTACATTCTTTGGCTTTAGCTTATGTCTTTTGCTTTTAACAAATGTATATGTACAACTTATTTACAACTGCTGAATTTCATTCACCATAGGGTTAAATGTTAATTAAACCTCAGAGGTGTAAGGGGACCCCGGGTCCACAAAAATACTTGTTGCTATATCAACATACAAATGGGCAGAGGTGGGTAGTAACACATTACATTTACTCCGTCACATTTACTCATGTAACATTTTCGATAAACTGTACTTGTCAGAGTACTTTTAATGCACTCTACTTTTTACTTTTACTTGAGTATTTGTGTGAAGAAGGATCGATACTTTTACTACGTTACAATGATCGACATGCCGGTCGCTACTTTTATTTATCCATTCTTGCGTGTTTAGACTCCATCTTTGACTTCAACATAGGGCGCTGGTTGCGCCAATCCAACGTTACCACAGTGACGTTTGACTCAAGTCCATCAATCAAACGGCACAAGGCAGTCACATGACCGCGGATGCGGCCTTCGCGAGCCAATCAAAATGACTCAAACTGGGTGAGTTAAACAATAAAATACGTATATGCCAAAATTGAGGCACCTAACAAGGTAAACGGTTGGTTGCACTTTTCCACTGATGGTTTTTCCTGTTTATTTTAGTCTTCAAACCAACTTAAGAGCCGATGACAGAAAAAAAGCTTAACATTGAGCTAAAGCTTCACCAAAGGTCAAACTAGCAACTTTACATCACAATGAATTGGGACAAAATTCACATAAACGTTGTCACACAGTATCACAAACACTAACCTTGTGCCTCATCGATGGGTAGGTAAAGGAATCAACGTTTTATAGCATTTGTTACCATTACTTTCGTTTTCAAAATTCACCGGTGTCGTGTGAAGTTACTTTTCATGCCAAAATGCTGAGTTCCAGTGCGTACCGTTCAAAATAAAAGGCTATAAAAATATAAATAAAAGTTTAAAAACAGGAAGTCGAGTTAAAACTTGCACATATAAACCGTTTGACGTGATAAAACAGTCCCTAATAACTATTGTATCCATCCATCCATTTTCTGAGCCTCTTATCCTCACAAGGGACGCGGGAGTGTTGGAGCCTAACCCAGCTATCATCTTTAACAATGCTATATTTAACTTTCAGCTGAAACATCAATTAATGACTATTAAGTCAATTGGGTTAGTTCCACACACATTGCCTTTTTAGTTCATAGGTTTGATATTGATGCTGGTTATAAAGAACCTGGAGTCAAATGTTCATTTTAGTCTATGCTGCGGGCTGCTAAGGAAATGGATTTTCATAATTTGGACACCCTTTATTTAAACCATGCAAACATTTTTGACCCAACCCCCTAAAAGAATCGAAATCGAGACTCCTTTGGAACCGGAATCGAAATGAGGAATCGCTCAAATTCAAACGATGCACAACCCTAATGTGGACTATCATGCTTTTCAAATCACCTGACTTCCAAATACAGCACAACAGAGCTGCCATCTTCACTACTGGTATTTAGGATTAGCACATCATTTTCAGCAAAATTTCACAGACGATAAAGCAAAAAGAGGTAGACTTGTTGATCACAATTTTAAGGCCCATGTACAGTATGTCACAAGCTGTGTTCTCTCTTGGGTCACACATGGCTAGATAAATAACAATTTGATATGGTGACAGACTGGTCCCCCACACTGACTCTAATTCCCTTTCCACCGCCACTCTTTCATCACTGCAGTATGGAGTCGAATTGATTGACATCATAATAGGCTCAGTTAAATCATGATAGAGGTCAAATTAGAATTTTATCATTTAGCGTTTACTCGTCTCCCTCAAAGGCCAAATTAATAAACATCCATCCATTTTCTGAGCTGGTTATTCTCACAAGGGTCGCGGGAGTGCTGGCGCCTATCCCAGCTATCATTTGTTGTTCTGGTCAGGTCTCTTCCCTTGGGCTAAATTAAATCCTAATAATGCGAGAGTGTATTGATGCCTTTGGGTAAAGTAATTTATACTGTCCATCCCCTTTTTCCATCCCCACCCCTCACTGGAATGTCACTTGACCCACATTCATGATCTGGGTGGGCTCAATAGTCTACTCAAATGTTCAATTGTACTAGCTTTTTTTATAAACTGATCAACAAACGAAATCACAGCAATCCAAAGGAAACTGCACATTGTATTGCTCAAGTGAGTCTTTATTTTTCAACAAGGTGCAGCAATTTTTTTTTTTTTTTTTTTTTTTTAAGTCATTGAGATGTATGTCATTTCATTAGGCCCTAACTTATTTCTACACTTGTGTGTGAACACTACACTAAACTGTGCCTGTACAGTTATTATAGCTTTTGTGACACTGACTTTGATTCTGGAATGGATTATTTATTCCAATGCAAAAACCTATTTAAAATATGAACAAATTAAAGGTTGACCAGAATCTTTAAACAGATTGTGTTTGACCCCTGAGTTTCCACTGTAAACAACTGTACATTGTGTTTTGGAACATTTTGCACGTTCCTGTCGCATAATGTATTTCTGATTACCAATACCATAATAGTGTTTTAACTGAGATTAGATGAGGGTGTGATCATTTTCAAGTTAATTGTAGTTCCCTCCTGAACACAGTATCTTTGAATCTCGATATTTACAGCTGCATTCATTTTATTTATTCATTTCTTTCTGGATGTGCTGTAGTTTTTGTTTCGATTAACAAGCACTTATCACAATTATTTAATTAAAGTCGCATATTGCTTTTGAAAAATTAGGCATGCACACAGAAACAGAAACACACGCACACACTAGAACACACACATACACTTACACACGCATGCATGCAGCCACAGACACACGCACACAAACACACACAGACACACACACACACCCACAAACACATATTCATAAATACGAGTAGATGCAGCCAGTAATTTTCTACATATATTAGTGGTATAGATGTGAATTGCCTATTCCCATTAGTTCCATTCATTACACACTGGAGGGAAGCCTGATGTATCTTCTCCCTCACGCCATCATAAGCCTCAGATTGGTTCTGGTTGGTTGGTGGACCAGCACCAAGCTGCAGAAAAAGCACATTGAGTTTCTCTCGAACTTTACTTTGGGTCATTTCATCAAAGGAAGGGCCTTTTGATTAACTTGCTGCCAGCCTCACTGCTTGGAGTACCGAAAGGATAATTTTCATGAGGGCTCAACAGTCCCGCTGATTCTAAACATTAATTTGATTACACTTGAAGAGATATTCAGAAAAGTTTCTAACACCAGTCAAACTAAATGGCTCAATGTAAACAGTCATTCTCGGGAACTTCTTTATAATTGCCATTTTCACTGATTGTCAAATACCGTTTATAAAGAGCTTGGCTCATTATCTAGCCTACCAGATCCAATTTAGTTTATAGAATAACTGATTGATTGGCTGGCGACCAGTTCAGGGTGTCTCGCCCAAAGATAGCTGGGATAGGCTCCAGCTCGCCCGCGACCCTAGTGAGGATAAGCGGTATGGAAAACCAATGAATGAATAACTGATTAACTTTCAACTAACTAGATGTTCCCTGACGATGAGCTTGCTAATGTTAGTATTTGTTACGGATATGCATGGGCATTTCACTAGATTTCACATTTCACTTAGCGCATCCGCCTCACAGTTCTGAGGACCCGGGGTTCAAATCCCGTCCCCGCCTGTGTGGAGTTTGCATGTTCTCCCCGTGCCTGCGTGGGTTTTCTCCGGGTAGTCCGGTTTCCTCCCACATCCCAAAAACATGCAAGGTAGGTTAATTAAAGACTCTAAATCGCCCATAGATGTGAATGTGAGTGCGAATGGTTGTTTGTTTCTATGTGCCCTGCAGGTGTACCCTGCCTCTTGCCCAAAGATAGCTGGGATCGGGTCCAGCACGCCTGTGACCCTAGTGAGGATAAGCGCTATGGAAAATGAATGAATGAATGAATTTCCAATTCCTGTGAGCTCTTTTCCAGATGTGTAGGTGCAACAAACTAGCGAAACTAACTCTCTGTTATTCATGGTCAAAGTTCACCATTAACAATACATACTAAATGATGAGTTTCAGTGGTTTAACATTTTGGCTGCCGCAACAGAACATGAAGTAAATTCATGTTTAACACAGTCTTAAGACCTCCCATACGCTGTACAAACCTGGGGCAAAACATATTACATGTCAAATATCAAGTGTATTATTTCCCGCCGACAGAGCTTTGGACCTTTGGACAGCAATCTGACACTATAGATCTTTTTGTAACCACGTAATATGCATCCAGAAACACTTAAACCCCTGGGCAGTGGGTGCAACTGTGGTGGGTTACCTTTCTGCAGCCTGTCATCATGCACTTGACAGCAAATGGTGTCAGATTTAATTGGAACAAGCACAATGTAAGGGAGCGTGTCAGATGGCATCCGCTGCGCCTGAGAGGCAGTATGGTTTCTAGGTTTTGCTATGATTGCACGCTCAGAGTGATGGAGGGAGGGGGAGGCAAAAGCAAAACATAAATACATAGCATGACTCCGATTATAGTATTTGAAAAGAAAAACAACTTAAATTGTAGAGAAATAAACATGCTAAACCAGAATATATATTCTAATAAAGCCCTTAAAGGGGATATATTTTGCCAAACCAACCTTTTCTAGTATTTGGGATGTAATATTGTATCTATGGTGCCTCAGTAAGCATGTGAAATAGAAATTAAAATCGTCCACGCATTCCTGAGACCCAGACGTTTTTCTGCCGAGAGGCCTGAAATCGTGTCATTCAAATTTCCCGAGCTTATCTACGTCACTAGCAAAGATCTCTGCCTAACCTTTCCGCGCCCGAGCCGGCGTTGTCAACATAACAAACACGTGTGCTCTCACAAGTGAGTCTTATCCACGGAGGCAACCAATCAGAGATAAGGGTCGGTTTTAGCCAAATATGGACAAAGCGGAAACAAAACTGGGTTAAACAGAAGTAGCTGTCAGAGGGGCCTTATCTGGACACTTGTATGAAGAAACCAAGTTGACCTTTTTTTTTTTTTTAATGAAATTGACACTTTTATATTAAGCCCATGTTAGAGAGTCACTCTGTGAAGGTCGAAATAGCCAAAATAGGGGACCGTTAATGTCTGCCACATCTAACATCCAAAATATCCGTGTTAATAGCACTTTCTCGTACCTCTACATTTAAGAATTTCCTCACATGGAAGATACTCAAATAAGCATTAGTAATTTGAGGTTGACATTATGCTAGAAATTATACATCAAAGTAAGAATTTCAAGTGCATTGATTTCGATTCATGTGCAACTTCTGAGGGTTATGTCTGATGAGATGGATGTGGTGCTGTTGCGTCAGAGGGCTAGTGATAAAAATAGCTTCTCAATGGAGGAACGAACAAGATGGATTCTCGTAAATGACTGGTGTCATAACACAGAGGACACAGGCAGCCTGCAAGGTCTGCCACTGGGACTTGGATACTTTTAACTTATATTTTGGCCTGACTGATGGACACAGGAACCCTTTGGGGGCTTTCAGGTGCAGCGTAGCAAAAATCTAGACTCATACACAGATGCACAAGGGGTCAATACACAGTCTCCATGTACTGTATTAGGTAAGATTGGACCTCCATCTTTGTTCCTATATTGTCCATATGGTAGTTTACGCCATTCTGTAGCCCATGTACTTCTTCCAGGATTTGCGGACCCCCTCAACCTTACCACAGCTAAACCAAATAGCTGCTAACAACTCAATCAATAGGTGCCTTTATAATGACAGTGATTGTGGTGCTCTGAGCAGAAAATGGCCCATTGGAATGTGTGCATTTTTTCAGCAGTGTCCAGTGGGGATAGGCAAAATAAAATTATTACAACCCCAATTCCAATGAAGTTGGGACATAGTGTTAAACATAAATAAAAACAGAATACAATGATTTACAAATCATGTTCAACCTATATTTAATTTAATACACTACAAAGACAAGATATTTCATGTTCAAACTGATTGTTTTTAGCAAATAATCATGATTTGTCAAGATTCTCTGAACCTTTTGATGATATTATGGACCATAGATGATGAAATCCCTAATTTCCTTGCAATTGTACGTTGAGGAACATTGTCCTTAAACTGTTTGACTATTTTCTCACGCACTTGTTCACGAAGAAGTGAACCTCGCCCCATCTTAGCTTGTGAATGACTGAGCAATTCAGGAAAGCTCATTTTATACCCAATCATGGCACTCACCTGTTCCCAATTAGTCTGTTCACCTGTGGGATGTTCCAAACGGGTGTTTGATGAGCATTCCTCAACTTTCTCAGTCTTTTTTGCCACCTATTCCAACTTTTTTGGAACATGTTGCAGCCATAAAATTCTAAGTTAATGATTATTTGCTAAAGACAATAAAGTTTATCAGTTTGAACATTAAATATATTGTCTTTGTGGTGTATTCAGTTAAATATAGGTTGAACACAATTTGCAAATCATTGTATTCTGTTTTTATTTATGTTTAACACAACGTCCCAACTTCATTGGAATTGGGATTGTACATCATTGAAACTGTTTGATCAGACCAACCAGAACTCTAAACCAAGAAGCATATTTTTTTCTTACTGTTCTTCTTCATGAGGGGTCACGAGACACTGCGACAACGCATGCGTGATGATGATTGGCTGAGGTACAGTCAAATTTCATTGTAAGACAATCAAAGGTAGGGTTTGGCGTGTGTTGACACACCACAAAAGCAAGAATGGTTGCACAGACCTGCACACACACACACACACACACACACACACACACACACACACACACACACACACGGTGTACTGAGTTGTGAAGGAAATGTTAACAGGAATGGCCAGCTCATTAAATCTACAGCTAAAATAGCCTTCTTTAACTGGAAGCTCCATAAATGGAATTGAAGGAAAAAATGTTCATGACGAATGAATGCACATTATGCCACAGACAAAAATGCTTCTCCAGGTCGAGGTCGAGCTGAGCCGACCAGATGAAAGATCTTTCTCTGGGACATGCGTCTTTGAAATTAGCGGCCACGAATGCTGAAGGAGACAAAGACAGTGCCATGCAACCTAAACAAATGAAGCTTTTTTTTTTGTTGTTGTTTTTTTTTTCAGCCCAGCATAAAGGCAGCCACATACTGTATGATGTGGCTGACATGCTGAGCACCAGGTGAGTCAGAGTCATTCAAGGCACTAGTTTCCAAAATATGGAGTAGGGATACGCTTGTGTTGATGTCAATAAGGTGCAATAAATATCAGAAGTTCTATAACATCTTTTTTGTTATTTTTATTGATCCACTTTATAAACATAGTAATTATAGTTACAATAATACATTACTTTTATCCATCCATCCATCCATTCTCTACCGCTTATCCGGGTCGGGTCGCGGGGGCAGTAGCTTCAGCAGGGACGCCCAGACTTCCCTCTCCCCAGCCACTTCCTCCAGCTCTTCCGGGAGGATCCCGAGGCGTTCCCAGGCCATAGTCTCTCCAGCGTGTCCTGGGTCGTCCCCGGGGTCTCCTCCCAGTGGGACATGCCCGGAACACCTCACCAGGGAGGCGTCCGGGAGGCATCCGAATCAGATGCCCCAGCCACCTCATCTGGCTCCTCTCAATGCGGAGGAGCAGCGGTTCTACTCTGAGATCCTCCCGGATGACCAAGCTTCTCACACTCTCTCTAAGGGAGAGCCCGGACACCCTGCGGAGGAAACTCATTTCGGCCGCTTGTATCCGGGATCTTGTTCTTTCGGTCACGACCCACAGCTCATGACCATAGGTGAGGGTAGGACCGGTAAATTGAGAGCTTCGCCTTTCAGCTAAGCTCTTTCTTTACCACAACGGACCGATACAAAGTCCGCATCACTGCAGACGATGCACCGATCCGCCTGTCGATCTCCCGTTCCATTCTTCCCTCAGTTGTGAACAAGACCTCAAGATACTTGAATTCCTCCACTTGGGGCAGGATCTCATCCCCGACCTGGAGATGGCATGCCACCCTTTTCCGACTGAGGACATTACATTTAATTAGTATCTAAACTGACCTTCATCCCACAGTAACATTAAAGGCAGGGTTTGCCAGTTTTCTAAATGCGAGCTAGATTTTAATATAACACCATTTCATATCCCCGCCCCCACCACCTTGCCTGCCTGCACACAAAAAACGCCCCCAGCTCGGTCAACAAAAAAGAACCGGGAAGACAGGGGCTCATCGTGCTCGGCCGGCCACCTCAGACTACTACCAGGCATGCTCGACGACCCGCTGGAGGAACGAGCATGGGGCCTGCATCCCGCTCAGCTGCAGCTGCCTCACTCAGAGTGCACCGCAACTGCCATCGTTCCCGGTTTGATGTTGTATATTTTGGAATCTACAATCAATTAAAAATATGAGATGATCAACTTACCTGACAAACCAGTGAGAACGGTGACGTCGCCGTTGAGTCCTACATTCACGCCAGTAGCTTTCCAAGCCCAGCAATATACACACGTCCACGTGTAGGACACCACCGTTATATATGTTTACCCTTGATTTGAAGTGGAGAGGTGATTGACAGACTATTCGGTCATGCCTCCTGTCTATTTACCCGCCGATTGGCTACTCTTGTCCCACCGTGCCCAGTTGTAAAATAATAATTAAAATTAAATTAGAGGCATTAGATGGGCCAGAGATAATAATAATCTGCTGCCAGGTCACAGAGACAGTTTTAACATATGCGACAAAAAGTGTTTGTTTTTGTTGTTTTAAATTGCAAATTCCAGCTTTAAAATAGTTTATAAAGTATTTGTGAACACTGTTTCTGTTATAATGTATTATTGAATTTCCAATGCAAAGAGTTTAAACCACTTTATTGCTTAACTGATATGGAGAATATTTTGTGAAATACTGTATTTGGAAGGACAGTATTTACCAGTTGTCTAGAAGCTTTGTGTTATTTCTTTACACTACACTGAGTTAAAAGCCCTTGCTGTTGAAACTTGGTGAAGAAAATACTTGAATTAGGGCCAAGAATGCATACAGTATGTCTATAGTACCAGTCGCGGTATAAAGTCCAATAAATATTAAGTTAAATAAAAGTACCAGACTATGCTGTTCTACTCTATGTAACTGGCCCGTGAGACACACCCAAAAATCGGAATTCTTTGACATAGGTACTTCAACGTTTTTCAATAAAGTAAAACAATAATTTGCCTGGTAACTAATTACATTTAAGGAGTCATTCAGTTTCTGATTCAATTACTTTTTGTGAAAGTGATCAGTAACTATAACATTACTTTTTTAAAATGTAATTTTCCCAAGTGCAAACACATCCATCCATCTATCTTTTTTTCCATAATTGTACCACTTGCCTTCATGAGGGTCGTGGGTGAGCTGCAGGTATTCCAGCTGACTTTGGGCATTAACTAACCTTTACTGGTTATTAGTCAATTATAGGACATTTATGGAGAATTCACACTCACATTCTCACCTCTGGACAATTCTGAGTCTTCAATTAACCGAACATGCACGTTTTTGTAATGTGGGCGGAAGCAGGAGTGCCGAAGAAAACACACACTAGCACGAGGAGAAGAGTTAAACTGCATACAGCAGGGCTTGATTTATAAATTAACATAAGAATTTAAAAATATATTTGATCAAGAAAATGTAGTCAAATGCCCGTCCCTACAGTGAAAAATCCACTTGTGATATCTTTTGACGGTTGTGCCTATAAATTGTTTCTTGATAATACCTAATGTACAGTATAAGTAGTGGCGTAGCTGCAGTATATTAGCAGGCATGGTATTGTGGAACATCATAGAAAACTAGCTACACTTACTCATTGCATTCCCTGATGCTGATCCTATGCTGTGAGATTTTATTATCCTGGATGTTGTAAATTTTTGTGAGGAAAATAGGGAAAACCATGATTGCTACCTTTTTTAAGTCTGTGTGAGTTTGCAGATGTACAGTAATTTGCACCCTCTGGGGAGCATTCAATTGAGCTGTTGCAAAAAAAGAAGGCAAAGTCAATTATAGTTTTTTACTTCTTTCGTGGGCTAAACACACCCAGTTCAGTACACGATTATTGTAAATAAATGCAAAAAAGCTTTAAAATGTTTTAAGTGTTTTAAAGTTAATTCAAACTTACTTCACTGGTTCATGAAAGGCGAGATTTTGTGTTCCAACTGGATGCTATTTTCTGTCGGTTAATTCGGAAGTCCGTTAAATCGGGGTTCCACTGTATAGTATTTGAACTTTCCCAATCACATTTTCAGGTAGCCTATGTGATTAACAACTTTATTGAATGGGTAGCATTGATGTGTCAGCCTTGTAATTGACTGGTGATCTGTCCAGGGTGTACCCCGGCTCAAAACACATACTCCATGCATCCATCCAATGAATCCATACTCAAGCACACTCAAAACCCAAAGTTTGGATTGTTTTACTGGTATGACTGCTCTGTGCCAAGCTCAAGTATGGTACACTTCCCTGGCTCCACCATGCTTGGAAGAGGTGGACTTGGGGACTTTACTCACATGAGCATGTGCATAGACAGGCATCCAGATGTATCGTATAATCAATATTATTGTTCCTTCCGCCATCTCGTAGTCGTAGTAGAAATGATCACTGCCACCTTGCATAATTAGTATTAGGGCTGCACTGAAATAATTTTTAAAAAAGAGCAGTAACAAGGTCATAGAATTACAAGAACAAAGCTGTAATTTAAGTTTTTTTTTTTTTACTTTTTTTGTGAATGAAGTAATATTACGAGAATGATTGATGGTCTTACTAGCTGCTGGTGTCAAACTGTTTACTGCACCTCTGTACGGGAATTTTACGATTTATTAATTTAAATTATGACATTCTTGTAACATTTTGCCTTTTTCTGCTAATTTGGCATGTTTTCTTCAGTAGCCCAAATATCCCTAATACAATCTATATGTATCAACTCATCAAAAAAACACAAAGTTGCTATGATGCCTCAAAGAATGCAGACAATTTGGGTCGTTTTCATGAACAGCCACAATCATATGACATTTAAAGCTTGGCAAATGTATTTTGTCAAAATTTTACTCTGCCCTGAGGGCATTGAATTGACCGCTGGACTGTTGTGTTTGTCTCATCCGAGCAGGCGTCATCAGTTCATGCAACAAGGCTTAGTTAGGATGTGCTCGCCAGTGTTTGTGTGGAAAACCCAAGTATTTATGCTCCAACTAAGAGGCAAATGATCAGCTTGGTTAACCACAGGTTTTGTGTAAACCCCAACATGGAGGCCCCTGTCGTCTCCAATGTGGACATCACAATCCAAAGTAGACAACTTGTCTTTGACATCCTCACGTGTGAACTTGATGTTATTGTCCACTGACTTAATGTGCACAGTGAAGGCTTGCACTTGGCTTTTGATTTTAGCCCATGTGTCATCCACATATCTGTACCAATGACTTGGAGTTTTTCCCTTAAATGAGTTTAGAGCTCCCCTTTCCATGTCCTCCTACTCTTGTGTATCCATATGATTCACTAATATCCGACTTTTACTGTATATGTTCATACAGTACCATACAACTATGTTCTGTAATGCTTTGCTACCTTATCACTTAACGCTTTTTCATTGCTTTTCTCTACCCACTCTCCACTTGTGATACTTGTTCTGTCTCACTCTCACCCCTTCACTCCATCTGTCGACCCCTGCCTTTCTCCTTTCGTGTTCTGCTTCTCCTGCTATCTCTCTCTCCTCTCCTCAGTCACTCTCTTCCCCTTACCACCTCTTCGCCGAGAGTCCTCCTTAGCAGCAGCAGAAACAGCATCCTGCCTTCCATTTTGCAGCAAATGGCCATTAGTGTTTTATGTTGCAATACATTTGTTCCTGGGTTTTCTCTCCATGTCGACCAATGAAGGCAATTTACTTGGAACAGAGCTGTAGTCCCATAGATATACCCTTGTCATATATCTACTTAATTACATCTGAATCAGTATTAGTTTAGCGTATCAAGCACTGAGATATGCAAGTACATGTCAACCACCATTGCATGTCTCTGCTCGCAACAGAAAATCCACATTATCCTCTCAATACTGACAACCATTTCAGACATATTCTCTCATATCCTCGCAATGCTAAGGTATCACACATGACTAGGTGAGGCAGGTCTAAATGATTTAAATTAAATGGGTATTGTGCTGTTCTGAGAATTCAGTGTTATGCTGTGCTGGTTAAAATCTAACTCTTCCACTGACTCTCACAACAGATGGCTCAGCTGGTTGGCTTCCCAAACATGTTCTCACAATAACACACAACTACACACTGACTTTGGCTTTTAAGCAAAGACACCTGACAAACTCGATATAGCTTACGTTTAGCAATATGGGAAATTACACATACTGTATATTTTCATTTTTCATTTTTCATTTTTCTGCAAAGTATTTCCTTGAAAACCTGTGTCATGGACATTGCTTGTGGGGTCATGTACTTTATATGCAGGTTGCACCCTCTCAATGCATGTACTTGGTACATCTTACAGACATAATCTTGGAAAATGCTTGTGCTCAAAACTTTTCAATCATGTTTGCCTTTGACTCGTCTTATAAGCCAGTGTGTGAAGTCGTGCAGCTTTAATGATCCCTGTGGGGAAAGTACTGTTGCAGCAGCAAGTCGTTACAAGAAAGTCGTGTCGACCAAAAAGACAGGGAAAGAGGGAATGGATGTTGAACACAGCATTTTTGACATTTCTAGCAGACATATTAAGTAGACAATATGTAAATGAAATGAAAAACTAGGTTAGGCTCACATGAATAGTAAAACAGCAGCCAGACAAGAAATCATATGCACAACTTCTGAGATGTTTAAAATATCAAAACTATGAAATTTGGGAGAGATGTAATTAGTTCATATTTTATATATATAATATTTCATATTGTATTTTTTTCATAGAATCAGAGAGACACCAAGCACAAAATATATAATCAATATCGTACCCTGGAGATCAAAAGTATGCATCTCCATATTTGTATTTTCGTTTTGCCAAGCTAATGATTATTTGTCCTAAACTGAAAAAACTCATCTGTTTGTCCAAATATGTATTTTAATAAACATTTCTTATTTAGGCGGCACGTTCGACGAGTAGTTAGCATATCTGCCACCCACTTTTGAGATTTGGAGTCCAAATCCGGTCTCTAGCCTTCCTCTGTGGAGTTTGTATGTAAGGTTTTATTAAACATGCTAAAACATTTATACTCCACACAACTCTGAACAGTTGCAACACAAATGAGTACAATAGCAGTGCACAATAGATACTGTATATTCAGAATGAGTTGTTATGCAGAAGCACATACATACTGAGGAAGGTCAGGAAGTAACAGATAAAAACAAGTTCTTCTCAATGCATTAATGCAGCAGTGCATTTATGAATATGTATTGTATGTACTAATGCTAATGTTGGAGATACAGGATTAGCAAGGCCATGAGCTACTAACGTCCTCATTATAAGCCAACAGACTATCTAAATGATTTTATGCGAAAGCAACACATAATAAATAATTGTGTATTGTGTGCCGAATAATTATCAATACCATAGACATGGTTTGTATATCTTCCACTTATATCTACAAATTGTACCTTATCATTATGCTTACTTACAGTATGTGATACAATGCCCTAACCTTTGCCTGTCCAGGGTATAATTATGTTATCATAAGGAACGTACAGTGATCCAGATGCATTGTCTCGCAGTAGAGGACATGTCTGGAATACAAGACGGTCCTTTTTCAGCATTAGGCCAAACATGCATGTAGTTTAGTTCCCTCTTGTCTTAAGTCACTGCCAAGGACAGCGTTGACCTTTTAAGGGCTAAAAGAATACACATCATTTGAATGTTGTTGAGACACTGCTGCTGTTGCTGCCTTAATTTCCATTCCAACGCCATTCTGTTTGCTACATGTAATTTTTCATTTTTTTCCATGAAGAAGTGTATATTTTCTCTGACATGTTCTAAGTCCATTGTCGTAGCCAAAAAGAATCACCGATACAATTTCATGGCATCTTGTGTAATTGTACATGTTGTACATGTTTTATATTCTATACAATCCTTGCCGAGGTAAAGCATACAAGTGATGTTCTTTATCTTTTTCCTTCAACAAAAACATTCTCAAATATACTTTTACAGTATACAGCAAATGAGTGGGAATCGGGAATGATATCTAAAAAGACTGCAGATTGTGAGGGCTTGCATTTTTCAAAGAGTGACCTGTAAAAGGTCATGTGCTTCCCAGTCAGCCATTGTTAAAAAAATAAAACAACAGCAACAACTTTTTGTAAAGCTATCACACTGTTTAGAACTGGTGTATGTACAAAAAGATGCAGAGAGGAGACTGAAAATGTCAGAGAAATGTCAAATGCCCGCTGGCTCTGTCCGTTGTATTACTCCAACTGAAATGTTCTCTCCAGGGAGGAAGGTCCCAGCCAGGGTGACTGTGGTGCTCAGAGGTCAAGCTTGATGAGCCTTTGAACAAGGCTTGTGCTAATGCAGGATGAATAAATTATTAAGGAATAAATAAACTGTCAAATAGCTGAAGCAAGGGACAGAAAATCATAAGTATTTGACACTAAATGAAAGAATGGAGGGTGAAAGGGTGTAGACACACTGTTCACTAAAGACAAATACGGAAGATGACTTCAATAGTCACTGCAATATTATCATCTACTGTATGCACACATTGCAGATAGAGATCTGACTGGTTAGCTGTACAAAGATGATGGTGACTGATTTAGGATATGTAGTGTGTGTAGATAGATACATGGGTTAATGTCATATGTGACACGATTGCAGCAATTAATTGATCGGAACGCTAACGGATTAATGCATGGAAGATAGAGGGAAGGATGAATAGATCATGGCTGGATGAATGACACTGCACATGATGGATGAACAGTTGGGTAGAGATGAAGAAAGATTGTGGTAAATTGGTTGATATTGCTGTATGTAAATGAGAATGTGTTCATTAGCTTTGCACCGATTTTCCAGATAGAGGACTGGATTATTTTTTTTTTAAATGGAGGTAATCCTTAATAGGCAGATTATTAGAAGTGGATGTGACCATTTGTCCTGTGGTCGATGTAACGACAGATGGATAATACAGTTGTGTGCAAGATGAACTAAATAATTCATATTCGTCACAAATCAAGTCACTCCATAGACGTTTCTTGTCCTTGCCTGTCTCCAGTCTTTTGATTTGCTTATTTGTGGGGTGCTAATTTATGGTTTAATCAATTATCCATGAAAGCTTCTTTCACATAAAGACCACTGATGGCCGTTGCCAGTAGTACTGCTGTGCTTAATATGCATTAGCGTTCCTATCTTCCCCCACATCCCCCTTTAACATTAATGAGCTGTGGCCCTATTCCAGTTTTTATTGTGTAGCATACGTCTGTGGATTTTCTCTCCATGCTCACTTAATAACACAGTTATAAGCTTCATAGAACATGTGGGATTGCTGCTGTGATACCACCACTTAAACTGTTGGGAGCAACTTGGATAGTTCTGTAAATAGAGATCTTGGGGTAAATGTACAACACAGTAATCTTGTAAGAATCAAAATCATTCACAAGGACATGAAAAAACAACTGAAAAGGTTTTAATGTAGATGATAAGTGACAATTTTAAAAATGTACACTACGAAAGCTCCAAAGGGCAGTGTGACATGAAATGGCTGAAACTGCACTGTTTTTCATCTGTGATGATTTAAAAATGATTTCATGTCAATAGCCTTTTACCTTTAACAGCATATGGAGCATATGGAGCACATGGAGCCATACCAGTTTTTGAGAAAACCAACCAACCAACCAAAGCTTTTAGATTTTGTAAACCATCTCAAGAATCAATTTGGACAACAAACTTTGAAAATGACCTGATACAAAATGATCAGAAACTCACAGATGGACAGACAGACCTTCTACTGAAAAGAAAGATCAAAGATGGTCTATTTGAGTTGGCAGCCTGTTACAACAGCTCTGCTCAGTTTCCCATTAATTTGTACTTTTCTATCCTTTTTTTTCATTTGATGTTCATTGTGTGTCGTATAAACCCGTTGTGGATGTCTTTCAGTGTTTTTGGCCGTAACATTCATTGTCGGAGAGTATCGGCACTTGTTGTGTTGCGCATTCACCCGCAGAATGTGGAGAATTTCAGCGGTATGCAACTTTGCCACTTGTCTACGATTCTACAACCGCGAGGATCTATGACCGCGAGGAGCTTTGCCCCCCAACTTGGATCCGAATGTATCCCGGAAGAGATATGGAGAGTGATGAGAGCTGGCGCTAAAATGACCAAATAGGACAGGAGAATTGAACAAATGTTTCGGACGAACTATCAGCTGTTAGAAAACTACAGTTACTTGTTTACTTTCAAACGCAGCTTGTAGAAAATGCGAGTGATGTCATGCACACTGTGAGTGCATGATGTAACCCAATTGCAGCATTCCGGCACCCTCATACTGCTCGATGGAGACTTCAATCTTCAATCCTCTCTCTTCTACTAACAGCTTCACACAACATGTGCAACAAAAAGGATAAAACTCTGCACCTCCTCGATGCTAAATATCAATGTAAAGGGAGTGCTTGCATATTTTATTTAGAAAAGCATATTTTTATTTAGTTATTTGGAACTGTACTATTATTTTAATTATTGTCTTTTATGTTGTATGTACAGCACTTTGTTATAACTGTGGTTGTTGTGAAAGTGAGCTTGAAATAAATTTGAGTTGAAATGAAAGCTCACAGCCAACTGTTAAATCAGTAGCTTAAAAAAAAACCTGCCTGCTTGTTTTATTCTCTTTTAATGCACACTTAAGCAAAAGGACCATCACTATCCTTATCCTTATGTGAACACGTTACATTAGAATAAACAATTTCCTTAGGAAAGCAAAGTTTTGTTTGTAATTATCAAATATTCATGAAACAGTGACATTGCTGTATTCCGATAAAGAAACATTTTAATTGGAAACATTATTCAAGAAGATGCCAACCTTTACAAGTTAATGGTTTGCTATGCAGCATGCAGAGTGCATGTTTGTGCAATATTCTGCCTGTTTTTATGGCTTGAAGATGGGACAGAAACAGCAAAAAAAGGAAACCATTGCTCACTGCTTCTTAAAATGCTGGAAATGAATATTTCCTCAGTTTAGTTTTATATTCAAATTGAAGCTTATCATTTGATTGATGCCCATTATTCCGTTTCATAAATTTTCCAGCATTTTCTCACATAAAAGAATACTCTCATGAACTGAAATGGCCACTAGACTGTGCTTGACTAGACTGGGTTTGACTTTAAGCATTAGTCTAAAGAACTGTGAGAGAAAATTTGGCACAGGCACTAGTGAATGTTTTTAGAATGGAGAAGTTGACGGATTGATGAATGACTTTTCAATTGGGCTCAGATGCTTTTCAGCAATTTTCATGGATGATACGCAGCTGATAAGAAAGAGAGGTCGGTCAGGAGATTTGCTGATGTGGAAGCTTGTGAATAACCTGCATAACCTTATAAATCAGCAGATGTGGGGAGATGAGTGTGGAAACATAAACCATCATTTGTCCAGGTGCAGCAAAATGTCATCGTCCGGTAGCACTCATCCACCAAAGACCCAAAGTTTAGGTGTTCAGTGACTAAGATGCATGAAATTGCATCACTAAAGTGTTTGGCAAATGTCGAGATGCATTATTAGAAACTAGCAATAGCTGTGCTATCATCAACGGGGCGTGAGGGCTGATGGAAATCCTTTCCGAACAAAATCAGTCAAAAAAACCCAGTGGGTGTCCGGACATCTGAGCATTCAATAACCATTCTTTCAACAGAGAGGGGGGTTGCCGCCCCCTCGGAAATTGCCGCTCTGGGCGACTGCTCATGTCGCCCATATCAAAAATTGGCACTGGAAATTACTGATGATAGACTGATCGATATTTGCTGTCAACAATTCACGATTCAAACAAATCCAATCACCCTTTTTGAGCCTATATCTAGGTTTTTTTGCACAGCATTAAGATGTTCATGAAGTTGCCATCTTGGTTATAAAATACAATTGTGTGTTATTCATTCTTAAAGGATGTACGGGGTCTTCATTCTCTGAGCGGCTTATCCTCACAAGGGCCGCGGGAGGGCTGGAGCCTATCCCAGATATCATCGGGCAGGAGGTGGGGTACACCCTAAACTGGTTGCCAGCCAATCGCAGGGCACATATAAACAACCATTCGCACACACATTCACACCTACGGACAATTTAGAGTCATCAATCAACCTACCATGCATGTTTTTTGGGATGTGGGAGGAAACCGGGGTGCCCAGAGAAAACCCACGCAGGCACGGGGAGAACAGGCAAACTCCACACAGGCGGGGCTGGGAATTGAACCCGGGTCCTCAGAACTGTGAGGCAGACGTGCCACACCCATGTCTTGGTGTGACATCAGTTGCAGAAGCAGTGGTGTCGCTACACCTATTTTAGGGGGGCTTGAAGAAGAAGGGTCTGCAGTACACCTTCAAAGCTTTCACCCACGATATCAAGCCGACGCAAGGAAATAATGCAAAGGCAATTGAGGATCGAAGCTAACACATACAGAATGTGTACAGTTCAGATACAGTAGCATAAAAGTGAACAATCGGCTGATGAGGACAACAATATCCAGAGGTGGGTAGGAACGCGTTACATTTACATTTACGTTGCATTTAATCAAGTAATATCTTTCGTTCTCTCACACTCTCCTTTGACACGTGTCTCTCGCTCTCTCTCTCTTGCGCTCTCTCACTCTATCGCTCTCTCTCTCTCTCTCTCTCAGACACACACACTTTATCAGTTAAGTCTGGTCAGCAAAAAACTTCTTCATTCAGTCATTTTAGTGGATAAAGCAAATAATGTTTGCCCTGTGCATGTGCAGTTGGGTTTTTTTTCACTTAAAAATTTAAATGGTGGCAGTTGTGTGTGGAATCCTATTGAACATGAGTTTGGATGTGAGCTGTTACTTCTGAACACAGCCACAAGCCCGTTATAAGAGGGAGTGCATCCTTGTGCGACCAGATTCATTTTTATTTAAACTTTATACAAGGTAAAAGAACAGTTAAAACAGAAAATCTCTTTTGCAATGGTGACCTGGCCAAGAAAGCAGGTTAAGCATCCAAGTCAATCACATTCAAGTTTATTTCAGTGGTTTATTTTAAAGTCACTGATGGTGTAGTGGTACACTCGCCTGACTTTGGTGCGGGCAGCGTGCGTTCAGTTCCCACTCAGTGACGGTGTGAATGTGAGTGCCAATGGTTGTCCTTGTCTATATGTGCCCTGCGACTGACTGGCGACCAGTTCAGGGTGTAGTCAGCCTCTCGGCCGAAGTCAGCTGGGATAGGCTCCAGCGTCCCGCGACCCTAACCAGGATAAACTGTGTTGAAAATGGATGGATGAATGGGTTTATTTTCATCTCCCCTCTCAAAAAGATACAAAAATAAATCAGTTGAGTTGTACAAATTCTAAGTCACATTAATGGTGGAAAAAGTTTTAAAATGATTTATCACACAAAAACCTGGCATTTGAACTGGGGTGTGTAGACTTTTAATATCCACTGCAGCCTTGTTCCTGTTTTTGTAATCTGCCTGGTGAGCCTACAGTATTGTGCTGTTTAACAAGTAGAAACAATTTAGTATAAGACCATTTTGTGGAGCTGAATTTGCCTTAATTTGTTGTTTTACAAGGCGGCACGGTGGCCGACTGGTTAGAGTGTCAGCCTCACAGTTCTGAGGACCAGGGTTCAATCCCCGGCCCCGCCTGTGTGGAGTTTGCATGTTCTCCCCGTGCCTGCGTGGGTTTTCTCCGGGCACTCCGGTTTCCTCCCACATCCCAAAAACATGCATTCATTGGAGACTCTAAATTGCCCGTAGGTGTGACTGTGAGTGCGAATGGTTGTTTGTTTGTATGTGCCCTGCGATTGGTTGGCAACCAGTTCAGGGTGTACCCCGCCTCCTGCCCGATGATAGCTGGGATAGGCTCCAGCACGCCCGCGACGCTACTGAGGAGAAGCGGCTCAGAAAATGGATGGATGGATGTTATTTTATAAAGATTTTATTTAATATGTTTTAGATTAAGTGATATTGTTCAGCAATATCTGAATTTGCACATTCATATTTTATTTAGTTATTTTATTTTATTTGACATTCATGCGCTGGTTTAAAAAATAAATCAGAAGTTACTGACAATTTACTCAATACTTGAGTAGTATTTTTCAATGAGTACTTTCTTACTCTTACTCAAGTAATTATTTGAAGGACTACTTTTTACTTTTAATTGAGTCATATTATGCTAACGAAACAGTAATCTTACTTGAGTACAATATTTGACTACTCTACCCACCTCTGACAATATCAAGGAGCAGCAATGTTGCTGTAAAACGGGTTAAGTCACCGTTCGTTATTCCAATCAGTAAAGAGCTATATGCCCAGTACAAATGTTTTGTGTCTTTTGGAACTTGAGCGAAAAGTCCATTCAGTCCCAACTTGAGTCAGCAATATAAACGATGGCCGATGTAGAAAACAATTTCTACGGTTGTTTGTGGTGTGCGTGCAGTTTATGTGTTTAGAACTGTGGAGGATTTCACTGAGGTCGTCACACTTCACACAACAGGACAAAATGGGTCCTATTATCCTTGCTGTGAAAGGCCACAAGTATATGTATCTCTGCTGGAAGCTAAAAGATAGTTCTTCTCATGGACACCCAGAGCCTTACAAAGCCACAGCAAGGTCTGGTCCTCACCTTGAAGGTTACTAAGATTATATCACCTTTACCTTGGAAGTAAAGGCCAAACACACACTCATATTTTTCGGTTCATTTTCTTGGGAACTGCTCCGTAATATGTGCTGCTTTTTGTAATAATTTAGGAAACAAAGGACATTTGTGGTGGAAGAATGGCCACTCGTAATTTTTGTTGTTTGATTTTACTTTTTTGGATTTAACCATCCTTCCAGACCTACAAGATTAAATTCCCTGGTGCCCCAAAACTCTAAATGAAACGACAACTATTCTCATTCAAAACCCAGTAAGTATGATGTTGAAACAAACCTCTCTCAGACCAATCTCTACCTGGTATGTGTATCCTGAAAATCCATCCTTGAATATTCCTGGCATTTATAGACATACAAATACACTCAATACATCCTACTTTGCCCAACTCGTCTCCTTCTATGTTAGTATTTGTGGCCTGCTGCTGCAACCACAAGGCTGTCGATTGCAAACTCCCTGATGCATCAAACAGTGTCTATTCATGGGATAAACAGCTTCTAATCAACTACAAAGTTACGACACAGTCTGGTTGGATTAAATCTTTTAAATGCCTCCACCAACTGCGCTCCACAGGGAAAGAAACTAATCCCCAAGCAATTCACTCAAGGACAAGAAAGGTTACGAATAATCCTTCAAATCCAAGAAAGACCATGGTAAAAGACCATGAAAACAATCACCCGCAAACACAATGCACATCTAGCCACACTAATAGACATGCATGCATCCACCTGTCGCTGTAAACCACAGTGTAAATAAAAGGTCAGTCAAATAAAGAAACACTGAGGCAAGAGGCCAATTCTTTTCATTTTGCTGTAGAGTGAAAGAAAAAATTGGATTTGACATCAAAACATGAATATGAGACAAGTGAACAACATTTTGCTTTTATTTTCATGTACAGTATTAACATTTGTATCTGATACACAACTTATAAGATAGTATGACTTGTAACAAAGGTTTCTGCTTCGTATCAGTGAAGAAGCACAAACAACCTCACAGCATTACGGGAGGGCTGCTTAACCTTTTAGGTAGCGTTTCCCCATCTTACCTTGTGCAGAATCGAATGTCGTCATCGGTTCCGACATATCTTTTTATCCATTTTCTGACATCATTTATTATGTCTTGTTTTCAATAGCACGGCGTGTTGTAAGATGCCACATCCTCATCTGGCTCCAAAGAATTAAGCATTTCTTTTTCACTGTTGCTATTTTACATTTGGTTTTATTGTTTTTGAAGCTCGCATATTTTGCAAGTGGTTTCATTTGCTTCAACCTTCACTCGCTCTGCTCCCCATCTTTTGAACTAACTACCACCTGGCCTCTGAAACACAGACTGATTAACCCTCCTAAAATCAAAACTCAAGACACAACTTTTGCAGACTGAAAGATATTTCCCATATCATTTGCCATTTAAATTGATGCTTTATGTTCTGTTTGTTTTATTGCATTGCTTGATTTCTTTTAGCTATTTTTGTACCGTGACCTCGCGTGGCTTGAAAGGGGCCTATGAATAAAATACATTATTATTATTATGATTATAATTATTGATAAAAAATGATATTGCGGGACGACTGTGGCTCAGTTGGTAGAGCCATTCATCCACTGACCACAGAGTCAGCAGTTCGAATAGCGGCTCCGATTGTCTGCTGTTGAAGTGCAAGACATTGAACCCTGTGCGTAAGCTTTTCTCAATTGCCTTACCTGATTCAACTTAAAATTGAGAATTATTCATTATTATACTGTCAAATTACAGTTTGTTCATGTTAACCGAGTATTGATTGTGAATTTACCTACAAGGGATGACTATTTAAAAGTGTTTTACAATTACTAAAAAATACTGTAAAACACTCTTGTAACCCATCGTGAATTTTGAGCGATGAATTACAAAATGATGTTTGATGCTGTTAAATTAGTTATTTACCATTATTGTTAAATGCCTAATTTAACTGTTAAGCTACCTGTTAGGGATGACTCTTTTAACAGTATTTTACAAATATTATGAAATACAGTAACATAAGCTGTTGAAAATTCACCACAAAATAACAGCAAATCGTTAGTGTACTGTTGATCAATTGTTAGCCATTGTCTTGGGGGCCAACAACGACAGAAATAGTGATGACCATGTAACAGTACTTTTCAATAATTATAAAATACAGTAAAATACTGTTGAAATCCACCATTAATTTACAGATTATTAGTATTTATTATTATAATTAAAAATGCTGTTTTATGCTGTAAATTACAATTATTTACTGTTATTGTTAAATTACTAATTTAACTGTTAATTCAGCTGAAAGGGCTGACTATTTCACAGTAATTTACAATTATTCGAAAATGCAGTAAAATATTGCTGTAATCTACCGTTAATTTACAGCTTTTCATTAAAAATGCAATTTTTGCTTCTAAATTAGTTATTTACTGTTATTGTTAAATGACTAATTTAACTGTTTAGCTACCTGTTAGGGATGACTCTTTTAACAGTATTTTACAAATATTATGAAATACAGTAACATAAGCTGTTGAAAATTCACCACAAAATAACAGCAAATCGTTAGTGTACTGTTGATCAATTGTTAGCCATAGTCTTGGTCTCATGATGTCAAAATGTGACCAGCATGATGGGGAGGTCTGTTTCAATAAAATTTGTAGTTGAACCAGGAAATGTATTTGCCGATTTATGGATCAAACACCTGTTGTGTATTTTTGAAAAGTTATTAAACATTAAACAGTTGGACAGGCATTCAAAAGTTTAGAGAAGGTTTAATTAAATTCACCTGTAAAGGTTATAGTGCATTTTTAGGTCATTTTTTAATCTTACCCCACATCCAAATATCCCCAACATTTTGTGAGTAGTAATTGATAAAGTCATTCTTTCTATTGCACCTCTATGTCTGTTGACCTTCATATTTTAACGCTTCATGCAGTTGTTGCTTCATGTTGGTTCGGAGAAGTGCAAGTGTGTGTTATATTTACTTTTTCTCTTGCTTAGAAACATTTAAATACTTTCTGTGGAAATCATTATAAATAAAAAATAATAATAATAATTTCCAAGAAACACACATCCTGAAGTGCACATTTGTCTTTTCCTTTAATGTGTGCAAATTTAAAACACACAGCATGTGTCCTTGTAGCACAAAAGCTAGAATATTACCTGAGCAACAGTGGACCTTTTCGTTTTGATTAAATGAGTTCACAACACCATGAGCGTTAGTTAATTGGCTATTAGCTCTTCTTTATACGTTTGAATTAAGTAGAAATTAACCTTGCAAACTCCAAAGGGAGTTAGTTACAGATATGGTTACGCTATCATGAAAATCGATGTTTCTGTCAGCATTTTAAGTTGTACCCAGCAAAAACTGACCTGGGGGGTGCATTGTAGGGGATGCACGTGAGGGAGCTCATGTTCCCCACTCTTTTACGTGCCTTTTTTGTGCTCCTTCTATCCTGTGTGTTTTCTCACTTTTTATTTGTGGTGTTGACCTGAGAATATAATGGCGCTGTTAAGTCGCACACATAAAATGTAGGCTCTTTTGGCTTGCGGAAGTATCAGAGAGCCCAATCTTGCATCTTCCCCAAATGGTTAGTTGCAAGATTTTCCTTCCAATACAGTGAACATGGCCAAGAACTAAGTGTTTGTCATTTAATCCACAGTCAGGGTTTTACTAAATAAAATGCACACATACTAACCTTCCCAACACACTCATGATACAGGCAGGAACCAATCTAAGTAAAGAGCAATATTCAGCAAAGCTTGATTTCCTAAATGTCTTTTTTCTTTGTAGTTTGTTTGCTTTTGCACACTGATTTGCTAGCTAACAGACAATCAGAGTGATCAATTGTCACTGAAGGCCAAGACCATTTTGCATATTGAATCTGGCTTATTCCTGTCGACTGTGCAAACCACAACTGAAAACGTGATGTAATGTGAGCACAGGTTTGTGTTTTTTTTCTTTTCTTTTTTCTTTTTTTTTTAAAGAAGTAAAATGTGCTCCCTGAGTTCTGTGCCCTTCCATTCCACAAGAAAAATAAATAAATAAAATATTCTGGGTTTACTGGAATGCCTGCTAAACAAATGTGTTTTAAATGCTTTTTTAAAATGTCCACTGAAGAGGCAGCAGCTCATAGCTCAAAAGGAAGTGCATTCCGTAATTTATGGGTAGTGGACTGCAAGGCTCTACAACCTTCAGTTTTGAATCTTGTGTGATGGACATCAAGTAAAATGCAATCAGCAGAATCCAGTGAAATAACAGGAAAATAGAAAGACAGCCAAAGTCTGACCATTGAGAGCTCTTTAAGAGACTGTTAAAATTTTGTACTGAATCCTAAAATTAGCAGGGAGCCAGTGCAACAGAAATAATGCACCTATGAGATCGAGATAAAAAGCCTCACGGCGGCATTCTGAACTAGTTCCAGATGATTTCATGAAGTTTGGTTTACAGAAGTGAGGAGAGAATCGCAATAGTGAAGACGTGAGAAGACAAAGGCATTAATTATCATTTCTGCTTCAAAATGAGATAATATGGCCCTCCAGCAAGTTTAGAAATTTTTTTTGTTGTTGGAAAAATCAGGAAAGGGGTCACAGTTTTAATATATTCCTTTAAAAGCATGGACTGATCGAATATGACCCCAAGGCTTCTTACGCGCTGGGGTGCGCATTTTTAGGTAGAAAGAGATCCTAAGCAGGTGGCAACTTCAGCAGCCAAGCAATTATTACCTACGTTTTCGCCACATTCAAGTGAAGCAAGTTGTGAGCCATCCAGCCACTGATCGCAGTAAAGCAACCATGCAGTGTAATTATCTTACTTGTACGATCAGGATTCAAAGAAAAAGAAAATATTAAACATTTTAAATAATCTATTGGTCATCTGCATACAAGTGGTATGAGATACAGTAGTGTACCATCAAATTTGCTGAGGAGATCTTTAAGAAGAAATATCTAAAGGACAAAAAAAGATGCGCCCTAAGACTGACCCTTGAGGAACCCTGCAGGAAAGGTGGACAGACTGACTCATGGGGGCCAACAACGACAGAAAAAGATGTATTTGATAATTGGAATCAATTCAGGTTGGTCCCCAAGATGGCTAACCATTCCCTCATCCTACTGTATCTATGAGGATATGATGATCAATGGTATCAATTATCAATCGAAAAAATAAAAGTATTGTATGGCTTAATGGCTATGTAATGATTTAAGTTATTTATTTTATATTTTATTAAAAAGGGACAGTGCACATTAATGAACATTTGTATGAAAATATGACAGATTTTAGCCGTTGGCTAGTTTCCATCTGTAGTCCCTGGCAGGGGTTGATGTAACATTAAGTATAACTACAGTAATACAATAAAAATAAGAAAATACAAGACATGTGCAGAACACACAAAAACATTCATTCATTCAGTGACAGACGACCAAAAGAGCCCGTGTACAAAAGAAATATGTGCTATGTGCAGTGAAATTTGATTAAAAGCTATTGTTCAGACCTAATACCCTCCTAAATCAAGTTTGTATTCATTTAGGATGTTGTCTGGATTTGCATCTTGTTTTACATCTCCTGTTTTTTCAGCCATCTTATGCTGTTCCTGTGTTGTGCTTCTCCCGTTGATTGTCCACCATGAGTTCCTCATGTGTTCCACGTGTGCCTCATTGTCTTCCCCTCCTTTTGTATTTAGTTATTGTGCTTGCGCTTCAATGTGCCAGTTTGTCTTCGCCAGAAGGCTAAGCATTTTAGCCAAATCATTGGTATTCCTCGTGTACAACCCGTGTTCTGAGTGACCTTCTTTGTTAGTAGATTTCGGGTGGATCTCATTTCTCTTGATTGCTCCTTAATACGTCGATAGCAACCCAGATGTTTTCTCAACGCTGCCAGATTTGGGAGCTTCTTCATTCTCTTAAATGTGCATCGAGGAGAGAAGATCGAGCATCGAGTAAGTTCCATGAAGGCACTATAATCGAGGAACCACTGTTTCCTTTGCAGATTTTTTTTTTTACCTCCTTGACAGTGACATGAATACGGGCGTGTACCAGCTGGATGGTAAACGGAGTAGGACTTAAATTAAACCATCTTTCGTTTCTGTCATTCCATGATTGTTATAATTTGAATACATATTTTGCAGAGCTTCTTTCTGGGGGGTGGGCAGTATTTAACACTGAAATTCATTCTGCTGGCTCATGGTGAAAGGCTGGTATAATTAGGATGTAATTTTGTCAAATACATTTCGCCACATCAAGAAAAGACAAAACAATTAATGGTTTTACAGTTTTTTTGCATTTCACATAAGCATAAGCACATACTGTAAGCAAGTCACCACAAACATGCACTGTGAGCGAGGGGTGTGGGGGGCTGACGGTGAGGGGTTGGGGAATAGTGGTGTGCAATATTGATCCGATACCAAGTAAATATCAGGGCAGTGTCACCGATATCAATACCAATATTGCTTATTTTTAATAATTAAGGTTGATGCATCATGAAATTGCTAAATCTGAATGAATTTTCATGACCTTTTAGTGTTTTTGTGCCTTTATCCATTTCAATATTAATTAAATATAAACCAGGAAATGATTTTGGCAAAATTTATAAGCAAAGGTGACCCTAGTTAGGATAAGCGGTTCAGAAAATGGATGGATGGAGGGAGAAAATACTTACGTACGTAATTACTGTACATTTTTGGTTCATTTGCTGCGGTGTAAATATAGAATGTGTATAGTTTCCCTTTCACAGTTAACACAAAATTGTAGTCTGCGCTGTTTTATTTTATTACATTTGTTAAAATTCAAGTAAAGGTTTTAATTTCAACAAACATTTCTATGTAATAAATGTATTGCATCAAGGTTTCAGCATAATATAATATTTTTGAGTTGGTTAAAGTAACAAATGGTCAGTGGCACTTTAGACCATAATTGTTTTAGTTTAAATACAATATACTGTATGAATGTATGTAAGAATTTTAGTGTTGCAAAAATCATGGCCAGGCCAGTTTTGAGCAATATCTTACCTATTAGTTTGTTTCTTTTATTGTTTAATATTTTCTTTTGCACTGTTGTGACTCTTTGATATTATGTTAAAAGGGTAGGAAAGGGTATGATCGAATATAAGCCTTGGCTTCAGTCTACACCTTTTGGTCTTTGTCTGATGCATATGTAAGATGTTGTGTTGACTATTGATTTGTGGAATAATATATGAACAAATAAATTCACTTGACTGAAATATTCCTTTCACCAGTCATTTTTACCTGGATAATGTCTATCAGACTAAAAGGTCTACACCGATAAACTGTGCCTCTTGGATTGTTGAGTCTCCGGGGATTTTCCTCTCTCTGTTCCTGCAGCTCATTGTTTTCTTATAGGAAATTTCTTTGCAAGTTGGAATACATTTGTATGTGTTCTGTAGTGTTTCAACAATGTTTTAGCCATTTTTGGAAATGTTGCCTGTTGCCGTTGCTTAATTTTTGGCCTGAAAATATAGCCATCTGTTCCTCTCTGCCACCCTTCAGGTCTGTCTTTCTGTGCGGTTTGTGTGTGTGTGTGTGTGCGTGTGTGTGTGTGTTGTTGTTGACCTGGTCACGCTGGTTGAGCCTACTTGCTTGTTAACCGGGTGCCGCTGAGTCACGTGATGGGTGGCACAACGTCAAAACAAAAGACGGTAAGGGGAATCAAAGTGTGTCGGCTCCATTGGGTGCCCACTTGCAGTGGCACAAGTTGTCAGTAATGAGTAGCAACCCAAAAATGCAATCAGCTAAGTTACCTCTTTGATAAAAATGCTGCAGTTGCATACAGGAAAGAAACAGTAACTCAAGACTCATGACACTGACATCAATCAATCAATCCCAACATCAGTATTGATATTACGATATTGAGATCGATCCGTCCACAACTGAAGCCCACTCACAATCGGCTCTGCAAATGCACATTATTGAAGAGTGAGCGTGTTGATGATATTTGATTTTAATTGAATTCCACTTGAAACATACAGCATAAAGTGGACGTGTTGTGAAGGTCATAATTCAGACACGGATAGAATTGACTTGTGACACACATCAGTGATATGACGTCATTCCAAATCGACGTAATGATGAAATTGAGGATCGAACGTCTCATTTCTCCAAACATTTGTCCCTGCTCGCTCCTCACGGCCCAATGAAATCTCTCATAGGAGGAGCTAACATGTAAACAGAGGAGCAAGAACCAAGGAGTTTGCAAATATACCTTGACTTTCTTCCATCAGTTAAATTTTCTTAAGAACCTTCTCCATTTGTCTGTTGATCTTTGTTTCCGATATCTGCCTCGTTTTTACACTGTGTCTAATAATTTTATGGTCTAGAACAAAACAGTCAGCGAGGTGTCAGTGTGTATTAAACAGCAGCCTAGAGTGCTGTATTTCAACAGTGTCTTCACATCTGTCTCAGTCGCGAACTGATATTGGAAGTTCCTTGTAGTGGCTTTTGAAGTGTAATAAGTGGAACATGTCATGATGAAAAGCCTCCACCACGTTAGTCTATGGCAAGCTTGGTGGTTCCAGTGTGACTTTGGCTGTGACAGGCAGCCCTGCCAATGAGGTACTGCCATTCAGGCTTTATTTCCCCCAAACCGATTTTGTCACTTTGACAAATATGTGTTGTCGTCTTCATCAGTCAATAGTCATAAAGCAGTTCAATAAAGTTGTCTGTTTCTGATGTATTGTCACTGTATTTCTATTGATTTGGTCTTTTTATTCCATCAATAGATGATTATGGGTTGAAGATTCAAAATTATCTTGAGTGAATTTGGTGACATTTATTATGATATTTCAGTTTTAATCAAGATTGATGGTATCAGCTATTTTAAAAAAGAATCCCTCCAAAAATCACTCTCTTCTTGATCTCAGCTCATTAAGGACACCGTTTTCAATCAAACAAATTTACAAACTCAAAATTCAAAAGAAAAGTTTCAGTGTCTCTCCTGTCTTGCTTGTCTGTGTAGTTTTCTCCCCAGATTAATTTATGTACTGAAGCTTGCAAGACAATGTACAGTAGCACAGATTTCTGTTTGTAATATTTCTTCAAGGGATCCGCTTCTCACTGGATTTGTATCATTGATATTTCCTAGGAAATATTCTTCAAATAAATAACACAAAATATTACCCTCGCAGTCTGAGAATTATTTTTTTAAATTAAAATAACTAGACATTTTAAGACTTTGTAGATGTTAAATTTAATACATGAACAAATAGTACCACGGGCACTACTCTTGTTCAGTTGCCAGTTTTAATTATACACATTTCTGCCTCATTTTGTGAGGAAATTAATTGAGCAATTTATTTTGCAGCCATACGCATATGCGTCCTGGTAGCAGTGCTATTTCATTCATAGTCACAGTTTTATTGGCAGTTTCTGAAATCTAATCTGATCAAATGAGCTATTTTCTCTTTATCTCATTGTTCCCTGAAGGTTGAGGTGAAGGTTGGTAGTTAGTGTCTATTCTTAGTCTTTTGCTCATGCACAGCAATTCTTTCACCTCCATTCCTGGAGGGATGACGTTCTGGCACTTAGTGAAAACTTTTCCTTGCCACAGAGATGGCATGTGTTTGCAAAGTTCTAGCAAACGATATAAAGTCTGAGGTATCATATTGTGAAGGTGTCTGTCACGTATGCTGATACTGGTGTTACACTCTTTTGCTGAGTCACTTGAATGTTTTGAGTGCAATGTGCTGTGTGTTGTACTTTGAAAAGGTTCTGATAACATACACAGATGGTGCTGTTCTCAATCTCATTCTGTGGGCAACTAATGGATTAAGGCTGGTCTCAAAGGACAAGGCAGCAAGAACTATTGCCTTCTGTTTCACTCTGAGCAGTACTCCATTACTTTGATCAATTCTCTCAGAGGAGAATGCATTGATTCAAATTAGAGCTGTTGGGTTCTTGTGTTAAGACCTAATTAAGACAAATCTTTTTTTTTTCTTTTAAATACAACATCCTTCTGCCATGATACAGTTGATTCCATCATGCTGTTTTTCAGTTTTTACTTAACACAAATCAGTTTCCCAGAATACTGTTTGCAGTTTATTATTCACTTGAAAATATATCCAGACAGTATTGTAGTGGCAGTCGCTCATCTGCAAGGACTTTAGTTTTAGAACTGGAGGGTTAAGGTAAAAATTGCAACGAACTGCCGGAGCGATGGGTCACTGATAGTGTTGTGGTTTACTTACCCTGATTGACCAGCAACCACTCCAGGGTGTAGTCCGCCTTTCCCTCAAAGTCAGCTGGGATAGGCTCCAGATTCCCAGGGCACTGAACAGGAAAAGCGATGGAGAGAATGGGAGGATGTGGGAGAGTTGTTAGTCTGCAGCCTAACGACTGTCGAGTTGCCCTTAAGCAAGGCACCAGTGCCCCTAATCCCAGCCTCCCCTCAACCTCAGCTCAGAGCCGCAACACCATTTGTGCATCTTGCTGATATCTCTTCTTGCATGCCTGCATGGGTGCAAAATACAGTCTATATAAAGCATTGTGAAAACTAAATTAATTTCAAGGCTCAAAATGTGTATCATAAATGAAAAAATATATTAAATTAACAATGTCTCTTTGAAGAAGACTAGTGTAAAAAGAAAACATGATTAAGGTGCTGTTAATTGTCATTAGACAAGCAACATCCAATTAAATATGTTAATCGTTTTAAATCCCCAATTAAAATTGCACTAATAGATTTAAAGAACGTTCATTAATTTGTCTAATTACCAAGACTCCCACATGGTTATTATGGGTTTTGCTAGGTTGCTAGGTTTTCCTAGATAGTGTTGAACACTGATCATTCATGCTTTTTCAAGAAATGTATGATAGCTATGACATGATAGAATTAACATGATGATTGGATGTTAAACTAATTTGCAGTATGCTGCTGAGATGGTTATTTAGATAAAGCATAGACGATGTCAACTGAAATTTTAAACATTATCATTAAAAGAATAATAAACAAGAAAAGACAACAGCAAATGATTTCTTCTAGTAAATTGTCTATTGGTGTGAATGTGAGTGTAAGTTGTTGTTACTGTATGTGCCCTGTGATTGGTTATCGACCAGTGTAACAGCTGGGATAAGCTTTTTACTAGCTATAGAAACAAAAAAACAAGGATGAAATTATAAAGCCATTTGTGCTTTCATTCTTTTGGTGTGCTTTGCAGTAATGCCCTATATTCAAAATGGTCAAGTTGATCAGCAAGTTAAAACATGACAACTTGTCCAATAACTAAACAACTCTCTAAATTTGCATCTTCAGTGACATTGTAGTTGTCCACATAGGGATGCGACAGTAATAATTACCATGTACACACATTGAGTGACATCACAGCCAGTCAGCGGTGCTGCTAAAATGATTGACATGTGCGACCTGACAAAAAAAATCAAGTTGCATCGATTCAAGTGGAACGCATGCTGACGGAGAAGATAAAATGATAATGAATTACTTTGCAAATGTCAGTTGAACTTTGCACTCTAAAGACACGTGAATATTGTTTTCTCAAATGGCAGGAGAATGTTTGGCTAGTTTCATATGATCATATTTGCCTGAATTGGCTCTGAAATTGTCAAATCATGTTCATAAGATACTACAAACATGCTGTCTTTTAGTAAGGTTATTGACTGAACGTTCACCGCTATAGCTCTTATTACAAAAATGTTGATAGAACAGAATACACGCTCGCCTTGTGATCAAAAAGAAAATGTCCGTTCTAGCACAACACTGAACATGGTGCTTCTCCGCTGATTATATCTTATCGTTTGTTGCTTTTCGGTTGTCCCACTTCCCTTCAGCTCAGATAAATGTTGTGCAGCTGGCCAATGATCCATGAAGCACACTTGATTAATTGAAAAATCTAAAGAGATAAAGACCTCACTGCGACTCCTAAACCACGGAGCACAAAATGAAGTCAAGAGAAGGAGGGAAGCACTAATACAACTACAAGTTAGATTACTTTGCATGTCCATGTCAAAAGTTGTTAATCCAAGACGACCGAGCGAAACATCCACCTGGAATTTATTTTTTAACCTGCACAAGTCAATTACAGTGTCACATCTTGTACTTTAAAGCGATTTCTGGATGAAAGGTAGAGAAATGCAGGATTTGATGAGCCTTCTGCCTCCCTTAATTTTTTTATTTATTGATTTTTATTTTCAGTGAGCGGTACCGTGAAGTGCAACCTTGTCTTTGACATGGATTTCAAGAAAAATAACGCTCAAAAATAACACTCTGTGATTTTTCATCTGCCCTGGCACCCACTTCCATCCCTCGACTTTATCACCTCATTAGTGCGCAGCCCACGAGTATTCGTCAAGGTGTTGTAGGTGTAACGGATCCAGATGCACATTCTCAATACTGCCACCTTATTTGTTCCCTGCTGTTCACAGCAGCATTTTTCAACTACTGATGTGGCACACCTAGAGCATTGGTCTATAGGGAAATCGAATGTAGTACAGTTTGTAGGCTACTGTAGGAATGCCCTAGAATGTTATATTATTCAATTTTAAAGAGAGAAAAGCTAAAAGGTTTTTAACGTAAACAGTGTCGCTTTCCCCACTATGACTCGGTCATAAAACACTAGGGGCCCACAGTTAAGAGACTGCGTACAACCGTAGTTTGACAGCAGGAGCTGTCAGATGGCATCTTTATTATGTTAAATGAGGAGTCCTGGAGGACTTCACAAGCATCTGTTTCCTCTCTTCGATGCAACTTCACTCATATAGAAAGCAACAACTTCACCCGAATGACAAAAGTGAATGCGACATAACGCAACGATGCGGCACAAACTAATTCCTGGCAGAAAAAGACAATCGAAAGCACATGGCACGTGTGTTTGGAGCAAAAGAATTTACAGATTTCATATCGCACTATAAAATTTGGTGCGGTTAGATACAAATGCAATATGTTGTTTTTGTTTCTTCATGGTACACTGACTTAACATAAGGACAATAGTACTATATTGTTAAACAGCAACTCTTGACTCATCTTCACCACCCAAAAGTGTTCTGTTGGTTCATTTAGTCAATTTTTGAGTGGTGACTGCATGCATGAAAATTCATTTTGGTTGCAACAGTTTCAAATGTCATCATGACATGTTTCATGTTTCAAATTTCTAATGTTAAAAAATTACATAGCGCTACTGCGTCATATATTTTGTGTATGAAATAAAACGTGTGTATCTGTGTCTCTTTTTATTTTTGCAATATTGGGACAATAATGATTAAGGAGATCATGGTAGTAACCTAATATGATGTAAAATTGTCAGACCATTTCATCTATATTAAAAACAGGTCCCACCTGTGTGCAGTTTGCATGTTCTCCCCGTGCCTGTTTGGGTTTTCTCCGGTTTCCTCCCACATCCCAAATTGCCCGTAGGTGTGAATGTGAGTGCGAATGGTTGTTTGCTTATATGTGCCCAGCGATTGGCTGGCAACCAGTTCAGGGTGTACTCTCGCTCGAAGATAGCTGGGATATGCTGCAGCACGCCCACGACCCTGGTGAGGATAAGCGGTACAGAAAATGGATGGATGGATGTATTTTAAAGAGTTCTAAGCAGATGTTTTATACCCCCACCCCTCCACACCTCCCCCACACAAAAGCTCTGCGCCTCATCGATTGGGATGCGACCAACACTTTGAGAAGCTCTGGTTTACAGTAGATTGCGTGATGTAACTATTGTGCCTTTATTTTTCTAAAGCTATGTGCAAATTTTTTAGCCAATGTCTTCTGTTTTCATCTTCGCAAGTTCAGTGAGATCTCAGTTCCCTCACATGAAGAAAATGTTCGATGACAAAATGACATTTACAGATTTTGAAAGACGTGATGAAAATGGAGGCAGGAAGAAGCTGACCATACGAGAGTACCTGTTTATCAGTTCCCACTGAGAGATTTCTTTTCCAGGCAGTTGGTTAAAGATTAGTTCTAAAAACAGCACACTTGCTAAGTGGGGGGTCCTCATCTGGACATTGAGAACATGCAGGGCACACAATTGAGCCTACAGTTCTAATTTCACTGCTGTGGAGAAACAGAACGTGATGTCTGAAGCACCACCTACTGCAATCTTATCATAAAAAAGTTAATTTTCAAATATACGTACATTTATTTAAAAGAAAAAAAACATCTACACCCATTTCGTGTCATCTGCAATTATCAGATATTTTACAAGTTTAGTTTCGAAAATATCCAACATCCTGCATCATCTCTAAACCTTCTCTGCCAAAATACACAGACGTAGCACCCTACTACAAAATCATGTTTAATGTCATTTTTTAATCAACCTATGCCGTTCAAATCAGCTTTGTCCTTTTTGTAGTCTTATTGGCTCCTGAAAAGCTTATCATTTACCTTGGCTGATGCTTTTCCCCCCATCAACAAAATGTCCAATCTGTACTGAGGTTAAGCTGCTCTGATATATTTTGACCATTCCAGCTGCTCTGTTCTATTATTGGATGTCTTTGGATTTCCCCCATTCCAGCATGAAAACAGGTTTACATCACACAATCAGTCAAGTTCAATGCAATGCCTGTGGATGTCACTGGAGGACTTACTGGATTTTTCTTTAGTCACGCCACCATGTATAGCGTTGCTAATGCACTTTATGGCTAAATGTACTTTATGTCAGTTCACATAAAAATAGACACAAGCACTCGCCAAAACAGCCTGTTACAGTATGTCTTTTGAACTGTTTTGAACATTGTCACATTTAGTTTTAACTACATTTGCATTCCTGTTTCTGTATGCAATGTCATTTACATATGCTTCAAATTAAGCTTGATGATAACTGGAGTGCGGCACGGTGGCCGACTGGTTAGAGCGTCAGCCTCACAGTTCTGAGGTGCGGGGTTCAATCCCCGTCCCCGCCTGTGTGGAGTTTGCATGTTCTCCCCGTGCCTGCGTGGGTTTTCTCCGGGCACTCCGGTTTCCTCCCACATCCCAAAAACATGCATTAATTGGAGACTCCAAATTGCCCGTAGGCATGACTGTGAGCGCGAATGGTTGTTTGTTTCGATGTGCCCTGCGATTGGCTGGCAACCAGTTCAGGGTGTACCCCGCCTCCTGCCCGATGACAGCTGGGATAGGCTCCAGCACGCCCGCGACCCTAGTGAGGAGAAGCGGCTCTGAAAATGGATGGATGGATGGATGGATAACTGGAGTTTCTTATCTTCTGCACGACATAGTGATGCAGCAACTGAGCAACAACATTTTTCATCCAAAATGCCTTTTTGTTTTTATGGCAGAGTGCACCTGTCCTTTGGAGGCCACCAAATGGGACATGGACTTTGATGGTCTGAGGTGGAGCCGTGAAGTAATTGTCTCGGTAACTTTTTTGTGACAAGACGGGATGTTGATTAGGTACTAACACTATCCTCTTTCCCCCTGTTGGTTGGTGTTCCCTGCTCCTCCCCAGAGGACATATAGCGTTATGCGTATTCCTCTTTTTTTTTCCCGGAGCAGTCACCACATCAGACGCGCCGCATGTTTTATTGCCCACTAAAACATAATGCTCGACTCCCCTTTGATATTGAATTATTTATTTGTTTTCACGGCAGCCCGTAAGTCCCCATGAACGATTAGGCCCCTCCGGCCTGCAGCTACAGGATCTCAGGGGGTATTAAATATATTGCTGGCATTTGTTTCCCTGCTCTAAGTGGATTGGACGACCATGCAGACAAATACTCATACTAAAGAGCAGAAGAGCCTCAATAACAAAACAAGTGCATCCTCTGCTCTCTCATTATTGCATCCACCTGTCTGTTGGGTGTAGAAGGCTCTCTTTGTCTGACTTTGATTTTTCTGTTTGACTACAATGGAATGTTGTCACGTGACTTATGTCTGAGACTGTATTTGAAAGGATGCATGGTATTGTGATACGAAGATATGGTACTCCATCTAATATTTTATGTGGGGGTTCCCTGTCAAATCTGTGTTCATTTACAGCTTACGCACAGTGGGTATGTCAGAAATCTGGATGGGAGAAAATGCATATATGCACAAGTCTAGATGCTTAATAAAGGATTTCCCTGGGAGAATATGGCTCTAATGGATAGCTGCCATCTGGATAGCAGCATACTGTAGGTGTAGAAACTGAATCAATTTTGGTGGATAATCTGATGATGAGGGAGCATGTATCCTGGTGGGACAAAACTAAATAAATTCCCTTAGTAGCACACTCAATAATAATATGAGCTTTGAGTGGAGAATTGAAATGCTAATTCAATATGACACCATTGTTTTGCTTGCTGGTTAATAAAACAAATGTTCCTATGGCAGATAATAAGCTGTACAGGCGATTGTCTTTGAAACTTCAACTGGCTGCCTGGATGAATATACGGACACGGTTACATCCTGTATCAGATTCTGTGAAGATGTGTGTGTACTAACAACGCCATTTTGCACGTTCAATAACAACAAGCCGTGGTTCACTGCCAAACGTAAGCAACTTCACCTGGCTAAAGAGGACGCCTGTCCAAGTGGGGATAGAGCCCTGTATAATTGTGCTAAAAAACAGCTGACTAAAGAAATTAACATCGCGAAGACAAATTATGCAGGTAAGATAGGAAAGGTTTACCGCTAACAACTCTAAATCAGTCTGCCGTGGATTACAATCACTAACCAACTACAAGCGACCCTCTCCCAAGCAGAGAGCAATAAAGGACTAGCTGACGACTTGAACACCTTCTACTGCAGATTTGAAAAGGACACTTTCACACCCCACACCCACCCAGCCTCACCACCAACCACCATCACACCTCTGACTCCCCCTCCTGCGTTGACCATCCACTAACAGGATGTCAGACGTACTGTATCTTCAAACAACAAAAGATCAACAAAGCGGCAGGCCCAGACCTTGTGTCCCCATCCTGCCTCAAAGTCTGCGCGGACCAGCTCGGTCCAGTCATCACGGTGATCTTCAATAGATATATTTACGACATCATTTTACTGGGCCTCAAATGTTGCAGCATAGAAAAGCTGCACCACAGCAAACTGATTTGAGTGCATGTTGCATAAGTCTCTGGAACTGTGTGAAGTACCATCCAGTTTCCAATGCTCCACCATCATCCCAATCCCCAAGAAACCTGCAATCTCGGGTCTGAATGACTATAGGCCAATAGGACACCACCTCTTCTACGAGCACCACCAGCACCGGGGCACCCCAAGGATGTGTCCTCTCTCTGCTGCTATTCTCTTTCTACATGAATGACTGCACCTCAACGCACCTGGCTGTCAAACTGCTGAAGTTTGCAGAGGACACCACAGTCATCAGCTTCATCAAAGACGGTGACAAGTCTGCGTATCGACAGGAAGTGGAGCGGCTGGAGTTTTGGTGCGGCAGGCACAACCTGGAGCTGAACACACTCAAGATTGTAGAAATGATCGTGGACTTCTGGAGACATCCTTCGCCACAGCTGCCCCTCACGCTGTCCAGGTGCCTTGTGTCAACCGTCAAGACCTTCAAGTTCCTGAGATTTACAGGCTCTCAGGACCTGAAGTGGGAGATCAACATCAACTCCATCCTCAAAAAGGCCCACCAGAGGATGTACTTCCTTCAGAGGAAGCACTGCCTGCTACAGGAGCTGTTGAGACAGTTCTACACAGCAGTTATCGAATCAGTCCTGTGTTCATCCATCACAGTCTGGTTTGGTGCTGCCACAAAAAAAGGACAAACGCCGACTCGAGCGGACAATCAAAACTGCTAAAAAAATTGGCGGTACCCGCTTACCTACCCTTGAGGACTTGCATATTGCCAGAACTAAGACAAGAGCATGCAAAATCAACTTTGACTCTCCACATCTCTCCGTACTGTGTTTTTATGTTTTTATGTCACAAAAGTATTTTCCGTCAAATGGCTGTCTGTTGTCGTACTAGAGCGGCTCCAAATACTGGAGACAAATTCCTTGTGTGTTTTTGACAAACTTGGCAAATAAAGATGATTCTGATTCTGGTTCTGATTCAGTCAACCATAGATTTCAGGCTAGATGCCATCGCCAGTTGTGAATAATGCAGGACCATAGCTTCTATCAAACCAACTTCAATTCCATGTCTGATGGTTTGGGCTGAGATTGGAAAAAAAACAAAAAACATCTAAAATTCTTTTGAGGAGATATGGATGTAAACTCAGTTACTTCCACTCACAGTGGTAAATGTATAATTAATACAGTATATGTGCCTACAAACTACCTGTATAGATGCACTCGTAAACATACTGTACTTAGCAGGTGAAGGACTGTATATCTGTTTTCTAAGGTATGTACAATATGATGATACTGGGCGATTTCTCGTGTTCTCCAGATAAAAAAAGCTATTTGTTCTGCGTCTTGCTGCTATCTGTCACTAGAATGAAAGAACAGCAAGCTATCAGACAAAATGCCCCCACACCCCTCCTTTTTTCCATATCACAGAGAAATGTCACAAAGCAATCCTTCGGCTTGCTTTCTGCTGACTGGCTAATTATCTGAGCAGCAGTGGATAGAGAATAGATGTTAAAAAAAGATGGAAGTCCTTTGAGAAGTTGCTCCTTGGGTCCCTGTGCTCCTTCAGTTCTTTTGTGCTCCAAACTTGGAGGCACCAAACATTGTGACTGAACTGTTGGTTTATCTCTGTAACCAATAGAGTGGATTCTTTTTCCATACATTCCAGAAACTTCACCAGGGATGGTAGCCAAAGAATTGGGAAAAATTGCCAACTGGTTATCACACTATCTGAGGTTTAGGTTTTTGTTGTTGTTGTTGTGGTTGTTTTAAACCGTCCAAATAACAACCATTGTATAATTCATTAGGGACAAAGTTCAAGAGGGAGGGGGCTATGGCACTGAAAGTTCTGCCAGTGATGGTCCTCTATCTGGTGGATTCAGAGAAGGCGGGCATCAGCAAATTTCAGTAACGGGGAAGGTTATTGGTGGAGGACTTTGGTTAGGTACGGTGGTCCAAGAAGTAAAAACTGATTTTGGCAAGTAATCTGACCAAGGGGGTGTATGTACCTAAATTGTGAAAAGGAGGGGGCCAAGCAGCGAGGCTTCTTCCCCTACTCCAGTCTGGTAAACATTTATGAATGCATTTACAGTAATTTCTGTTCACCCAAAAAATGTAACATTTAAAAGCTTTCAATTTCTCAGCAACATATACCGATACAATAATAATGTGTTTTCTCCAACTACAGTAAGTGTAATACAAAAAAATAGCCATATAACCATATATACAGCATAATGACTGCCTGAAATGTCATTTCAAAAAGTGATTTTCCAACTGTATGATGGAGGAAAGAAGGAAAGATTTCTGCCCCCACTCGAAATTAAAAATGTATTTTGCACAAGCGAAAGAGTCTCCGATTATCCAAATATGTCGTTTGAAGAAGCCATCATTTGTGTGCATGAGTGAGTGAGCACATTAGAGCAGATGAGCAGCGCTGCTTGGCATCCATCACCCGGATCCCTTCCAAGAAATGTGACTTAAGCAGGCAGAAAAAAAAAGAGGTGAATTGTTTCCACAAAAAATAGGACATTCAATCAAGTGATGTTGTAAAAGCAATCCAACTACTTTGGCTCAACCACCTGCACAGAATGCAGCATGTCTATTAGACAAGAGCAAGATTTATCACTCTGCCGGGTTGATTCTCAATTGTTTTCACACACTCAAATAAGAATGAAACCCATTTCTTTGCTAAGGCAACTTTTTACACAATCTTCAAAGGAAAAAATCTAATTTCAATGTCGTAACAGGCGGCACGGTGACGTCTGCCTCACAGTTCTGAGGACAGGGGTTCGATCCCCAGCCTCGCCTGTGTGGAGTTTGCATGTTCTCCCCGTGCCTGCGTGGGTTTTCTCCGGGCACTCCGGTTTCCTCCCACATCCCAAAAACATGCATGAATTGGAGACTCTAAATTGCCCGGAGGTGTGAATGTGAGTGCGTATGGTTGTTTGTTTATGTGTGCCCTGCGATTGGCTGGCAATCAGTTCAGGGTGTACCCCGCCTCCTGCCCGATGATAGCTGGGATAGGCTCCAGCGCTCCCGCGACCCTTGTGAGGATAAGCGGCTCAGATAATGGATGGATGAATGTCGTAACAAGGAAATCAAATGGAAAACAAAATAACCCTATTGCCACTCTTAACTGTCTTCTAAATTCTTATACTTGCTTAATAGGCACACTGCTTGTTTGTTGTTGGTGGCAATTTAATTATTAGGCAACAGACAGGTGCAGTAAAACATAATGCAAAATAGCACATAAATGTAGTGATGTGCGTCCATTACATTTTCAGCAAATACTGATGACTCAGAATTTCCTTCCCTTTTGTGGCTGATTCTGATTACAGATAATAATACTTTCAGAACCAAAGGTGCTGTAAATATAGTTGACACAGCAAAAGCAAATAACCAATATTGATTTTCTTTTAAGGGTTACAATGTACAACAAAATATTCCAATGTCAAAGGACCAGGGTACCTGCAATAATTAAGTACATCACTGAATTAAAAAAGAATGAACTTAGTTTTTACAGTGCACCCACAGAGGAACCACAGAATAACTCAGAAACAATGTAACGGTACATCATTTGACATATATGACATGACTTAATATGACAAAATATCACAATTAACATACAAATGGCACCTTTTTTTGTTTGTTAATTGATTGTGTTTAACCCTAAAACGGTTAATATTTATTTGTATGTGTGCTTTTTTATAAGTAAAAAAAAATGACAAGCAGAGACAGGCAAGTATTCCTCCTTTTGTATCCAAAACCTACAATGCCATGTCAATGGAAACCTGATTTCCAATTTCCTTGCAACAATCTTAAGCTTGACATATGAATTCCTTCAGCCTCTGTGGTCAGCAGATAAAACATTATCATTTGGTGTGCTTACATCTCCCGTAGGCTATACCGAAATACCCCTGATGGAAAATGTTGTGGTGTAGTGACGGCAGTGGTACCGAGTGGTACCTAGTCAGACTCGACTGGTTCAGTCAGAGTGATCGTATCAATACTGCATCCTCCAGAATGTCAATATTCTCGTGTCCGAAGACACTTTGCACACTTTTCAACAATTAAGTTGAAAAGTTCATTATCGACTAAAAAAAAACTCATTACAATTTTCTGGTTTTAGGTTCCTTCATGGATTCTCAACTTACAGTTTCTCTCAATAAGTCAACTTGTTACAGTCCAATATATTATTACCCAAAATGAAAAAAAAAATCCCTGGCTGAACAGAACCCAGGTAGGTGCCAGCAGCATATTATCTCCATCTCCTTTTCTGACAACAGAGAAGATGTTGGATTAATGATTTCATGTCACTAATCCTTTATGATCAAATAATTACTAGTTTGCAAACTGCATTATTTAAAGTCATTGTAAAGACATCACATGACCAGTCATTAATATTAACCGTACAGTGGATAAAGATACAACTGGTGATTGATTCATGATGATTCAATGATTCATTCATTTTATGTGATTGATAAGCAATAAAAAGGTTTTCATTCAGTACATTAAAACAATTGTTGTGAAAAGCAGGATGTAAAATTGAAAAATAATAATATCTAGCCAATTTGGATTAATGTCATTGCCACGAATGGCTGAGGCCTCAAAAATGGGCTGATGGTTTTTTTTCTAGCTCCACCGTCAACTTCAAGCCCCCTCAAACAGTTGTGGATGATCTCATTAGTGTCACGACAACTTTGTGGGACAAATTGTCCAGATAAGAAGCTCCAACGCTGAGGAGAGGCACCGTGACGCATCAGCAGACATTTTAAAGGGGTCCTGTCTCATCTGGGTGAGCGCCTCTGCAAATAGGGCGGCTCGGGATGGCAGGGGAAGGAGAAGGAGGTGATGTCAGAGGTGGCTGAGGAGGGAATCGGCCGGGCGGAATGGAAACCCTGTCGAAGGTTAATGAGCAGAAAGATAATGTTTTAGCTCCAAAAACGACCATGTCACTATCTGGGAAAAGGATTATGGAGAGAGTAGGATGTCAACAGAGTATATATATGGTGTGTCTGTGTGTGTCTGCATGTGTGTGTGCCAGTGTGCACTTCTGTGGTCTCTCAGAATCATGCTCTTTCTTTCAATGCAATTAAAACAAACAAGGAAATAATACAATTAGCATTTAGTACATCAAGATCACATCCCAATCTAAATCCTGTTGATTAAATAATTAATTTGGATTCTATGAAATCTTCATCTCAGAATGGAGTATGGGATTTCAGCTTCTATGTGCTGCCATGTCAACCTAATCTGCGCAGTGCTTCAGAATCCATTGTGCTGTGTGATGTACCTTAAACTATAGCAGGTATATATCACACCATTGACGTCAGCATCTTTACGTCCTCTGATTGCTGAGTCAGAGCAAGCCAAGTTTAACAAGTAAAGCGCGTCTGTGGCGATCTGCACACATTTAATAATTAACATCTCTGGTGGGAATGCTGTATTTTATTTACAGCTTTATGTTTTTGTCATGTTATCAGATAAATATTGATTCTCAACTGTCCCAGCTGATGTATGTGACATAGTTGTGTACTGTTTTACAGTAGTGGAGAAGCCATTCTTGGTGCTCAGAGTCAGCAGCCTTTTGCAGCAGTTCTGATTCACTTTCTTTTTTCATTTCTTTGTTTCTTTCTTAATTAATGTATTTCCCCCCATTGACGATTGTTTTTTTTAGTTCACGATGTAGAGCCTGAGAATATCGACTCTATCTGACTTTTTTTCCTTCTCTTTCTTAGAATGTGTCACCTACAAGTGCGGGGAGCTACTGCCCTGCCTCTAACTTGGAGCCGGCAGGCATCACCTCATTGTAGAATGCATCCTGGATGAGATGTGGAGATGGATGAGAGCCGGCGCTAAATTGAGTAAAGTGAGAGAGAGGAAGAAATGAGACAGGAGATTTGAATGGTTCCTTCCCTTGATCATCATGGGGAATGTGAGGTTACTTGCCAAAGGACAAACTAACAACTGTCAGAAAACTGCAGTTATTTGTTTACATTCAGTCATCAGCTGCAGCCCACACGAAAGACGTCATGCGCACTGTGATTGCGAGATTACAATTTCAGTCAGTGGAGACTTCAATCATGTTCCGCTCTCTCATCTATTAGAAGAAGAAGAAGAAGAAGAATCATCTTTTATTGTCATGAACATGCATGCATGCACACGAAATTTGTTCTCTGCATTGTGTGCAACTTCACACAAACTGTTGACTGCGCGACAAGAGGAAATAAAACGCTGGACCTCCACTATATGCCAATGTGAAGTGAGCATTTGGCTTTTTCTTTCCCTTCGCTGGGGCATCTGACCGCAACTTCATACACCTTCAGACCACTAACAGAATATAATAAAATGTGTTGAAATATAAACGGTTCAATTGAATATTTATCTGGATATACTTTGCAGTTGGGGAAAACTATCAGTTCGCCCATTGTGCAAGTAAAATAAGGTAAAGGTTAGCAAGCTATTCTATTTCGGAATAGTCACTGACAAAACAATTTCTGGGAAAATGGCTTTTTAATCCATATTTTCTGTGTGTGTGAATGTGAGTATGAATGGTTGTTTGTTTCTATGTGCCCTGCGATTGGCTGGCGACCAGTTCAGGGTGTACCCCGCCTCTCGCCCCAAGATGGCTGGGATAGGCTCCAGCACGCCCACGACCCTAGTGAGGAGAAGCGGAACGGAAGATGAACGAATGAATGAAATTATTGTCTGCTGTGTACATTACACTACAACAAACTATACATAAGAATATTAGCATTACAATTTGAAAATTCAACCTAAACTTGTTAGCCTGGACCTAAAGGACATTAACAATGGTCATGATCTTTGCTTGACAAAACACTGATCAATAAAGTTGAGGCAAACTATACATTAGAGTGTAATGGGGGAAATCTAGCCTTGTGTAACTTGTTATTTCAGAGGGAAGAGAAACTGCAATTTCAAGTTATTTTTGCCAACCAATTTTGGCCATCCACAGAGCAAAAAGCTTCCAAGTTCTTCATAAAACACTGATTCTCTAGAGACTTGAGGAGCGAGGCGGAAGGGTGAGAGTGAGAACCAGAAGGGAGGAGGAGGAATAACAGAGAGAATTGATCATGTGCTCTGGGTAAGCTGGCGCATTGGATGTATAGAAACACAACAGAAAATGAGAGGATAGAAAATTGGACAATCAAACAAACACACAAACAGCACCCAGACAATTTCAGAGGGTTGTAGAGACGCCCAATCGATTTGCTTTCCTTCATTCTCAGCAGAGGCAGCCTCCGCACTCAAAGTCATACGCACAGTGAGCTACATTATGAATACAATCATCCACCGGCATGTTAATATTGAATAATCACTCCCTCGTCTCGCTCACTTGCTTTCATTCTCTCTGACTATGCAATGTATTGACAGAATGAGAATCAAGGCGACTAAAACAACAAATTAGAAGGTTGGAGAGGCAACATTTCCGCTCCGAGTGACACAACTTCAATTATAGTGGAGAGCCATGTTTGCCAAACAACATAAATAATTAGCATCATAAATCAAAACTTTGCAACAAAAATTGTCTGTTAAATCTGACTGTTTCATTTTTGGACGAATATATTGTTCATAATTTGGAAGGTACTTAAATAAGAAGCAATCAACAGTGTTTGACACAAAGTATTCAATTTCCTTTGTTGACAATAGAGGTGTGTGAATCTGACACGTTATTTGTCAGGGCATGAATGAAGCATGTTTATAGTGATAGCAGACTAATTACAAATTAATCAAACTATCTAGTTTCGCTTTTCAGGAAAAGACATAGCAATGTTGTTCTTTGTGACTTCTGTGCAGGTAAATGTCAGCCGTGACAGATTTATACTGTAGATGGACAGACGGACAGATATTCACACAGACTGTAGTCTGTTTTGTAAAGTAAACATATTGTAAGATACCATAGACATTCAGCAGTTACTTAATATAGCACAGAAAACCGTCCTTAAGTACATCAAGAATGGTCTCTGTGCTTTTAAAGGGTCTAAATTCATTTTAATCAGTCAAAAAGCCAACAAATGGCCACAGGTGGGGAAAAAAAAAGAATATTGCTTTAAACGCGCTCTGACACACACCTACAATCAATTAACTCTGGTGACTTTCTCTCACATTCCCTTCTTAATTCTTCCCATACTCGTCTTACACAAACTCCCTCTCTGTCCAACTGGGGTCAATTAATCATCAAATGCTATTTGCATATTTACAGTGGGGCTAAGCTAAGCTGATTACTGCACTGCCTGTTAAAGAGCTGCTGATTCAAACGACCTTATGCTGGGACATAATGCAATGAGGATATGAGGAAATCAGCTTTGGAACTATCTGGGTTGATCTAAACTCTAATTGCCAAAAAACAAACATATAACCTTCCTTTCAATACTTTGTAATTATGCTTGCTGTTGCTTTTTCCCCATTTTTTGTCTTGACACCGGGAAATTTTGTAGTGTGGGTGACCTCAAGTGTCACAAAAAGACGGGGGGAAAAAGAGAAAAGCAAGTCATGCTTGACATTGTGCATAATAGTTGTTCTCTCAGGTTGTGTGGGCATATAGATAGACTTTTTTACCTCTTTCTTGCGGTCAGGCCAGCCTCCAGTCCAAGGCAAGCCAGCCGCTACAACAATTGTTAATACTATCCATTAGGATAACACGTCACCAACGCGCTACTGATGCATACTATTAGTAGGTTGACTATCTTTCTGCCATTTTTTCAGATGGTTGGTTACATTGTGGGCAGTGGCGTGCAAAGGGAGAGGGGCAGACAGTGTGTGTGGGCTGGGTTGTGGGGGGGAGGGGGTTGGGGGGGGGGGGGGGGGGTCCCGACAAAAAATGAAAAATTAAAGAGTAAAAAATATAAACATTTATCCGACCCTGGGCAGCGAGTGCGCTTTACACACCACTGCTTGGGGGCAGACAACTCTGCTGCACTCTTTACATATGACTTCTTCTTTAACGTCATTTGCCCTGAATCAAAAATCCAGAAAACGGCTGTTGATCCCTTTTTGAGCCACAAGCTCCTCACCATGATGCTCCTCATTTCTAATCGTTGTTGTACTTTCTTCTCTCGGCAGGATGCGCTTGGCGCTGCGCGCTTGTTATTCAGGCAGCTTAATTAAGCCTTAACCTTGCGTTCGCCCCCTGGTGGTTGGCTGACAACTGGTTCAGAAAGTGCTTGAAGTTCATCTGCAGCGGAGCCCGTTGCCGACGATCAGGCTAATTTAATCATGGCAGCCACAATTGTGATCATGATTAAAATTCATGCCGCCCTACTACAGACATTCAGTAATGCTCCCACAACCATGTATTGGACTCCAAAACTAGTACTCAAATCCTGTAAGAACCACAAATATCCTCCGTCAGCTCCCTTTTCATCATCTCTCTTCTTGTTGTTTTTCGGCCCTAACATCTTCTCACCCCTCCATCACCTCCTGCTTTTCTAATTTCTCTCAAGCTCCTCTGCTCCTTTTGGCAAATTCATAAAATGTTTCATAAAATTCACAAAAATGGGGCTGGCAGAAAGTGATGTATTACTCCGGGATTAGGTCTCCACCAGCTTTAATTCCAACTCATGAAATAAGAGCCATGGTGCTGCCAAAGCAACGTCTCCTCATGCTTCGAGCACAGGCAAACACTTCCCCGTGTGATCATATGTATGCATAAAAACATTGTTTATATCATGTTGACATCAACCACATAATTAGCAATCAATTGGTTAAAGTAATTTTCAGGACACCAGGAAAGTAAAGTGCGTTTGTTTAATATACTTGATAAAAATCTCATCATTTCAAGACAATTTTAGCGTGACTCATGTAATATTAGTAGGGAGGGGTCACCAACAGGTAGCTTCAAGAGACCACATGTGTAGCATGCAGGCCTGTTCTAAAAATAGCTCACCAGTGAGCTGCACCTAACTTTTGTTTGTTGCAATTTTTTTTTTTTACATCAGACTTGCATTGGTGTAAAATTGAAAATGGCAAAACTGTACTTTAACAAAAAAAAATCATAATAATAAAAATAGTATGCTATGATTTAAAGCTTAGGATTGTGGTGCATCACCGACCCATAGCATTCGTGGAGACAAACTATGTAGCAGGCACAACGACGATGAGGAAACTCCCAAATTGCCCCCAAATATCCAACCATCCATCCATTTTCTGAGCCGCTCCTCCTCACTCGGGTCGCGGGCGTGCTGTAGCTTACCCCAGCTATCATCGGGCAGGAGGCGGGGTACACCCTCAACTGGATGCCAGCCAATCGCAGTGCCCCAAATAGTTTGAGAAAAATTGTTTTGTTTTTTTCGGAAGTGCATGTCAAACTGGTAGTCCTTCAAATTAATCAGTACCCAAGAAGAAGCTCTTAGTTTCAAAAAGCTTAGTGACCTCAACTCAATTATGTGAGCCCAGGTTTCCATGGGAACAACAGAGGTGCCCAAGTCAGTGGAATATGACAGTGTTTTTAGAAGCTGCTTTACCTACTCCTTCTAAATTAAATCCCTGTGGAAAAAGAAAGTTTGTCTTTGATCAAACACTATTTTACAAGGTTTACTGTAAACTCAACATTGCTCACTCTACTGGACAGTTCGGCTTCATGGCTTAGAATAAAGGAGGCCGTCTCAAATTCAAACAGCGCAAACTCACCATTTTTGAGTGACTGAAAGATGGTTATTTCAATGTGTAACCACTTTACTCCGAACTTCAAGCGATTCACTATGAGAAGAAAACAATTTTGACAGAAAATAGGGTGCTGGTGGAGAGGGTGTAAAAGCAAACGGTTGCATGGACAAGTGGAGTCATACTGCCCCCTGGTGTTCATGTGAAACTCATTTAAAATTGTGCAGTCATTGTATGAGGGTCAGCAGAGGAAGAGTGTAGGATGGAAGAAAACATTTAGAAGAAAGAGGAAAAAAACAGGCTAAAATGCAGTAGAGATGGAGCCAGACACAGTAGATTTTATGCCTCTAGCTACTATTATCTTGAAATTACACTATATCTGATTCATTATTTGAGGTAACTAGGTTCAAAGGTATTCACAGAACAAAGTTGTTTTAGAATTGTTGCAAATTTTATCATGCCAAAAACAAAAACAGAAAATCTTAATTTTTGCTTTTCAAGATGCGTTGTGGTATCTCGTACATTGAGGGCACGATGTTGCGGATCATATATACTCACTAGGCATTCTAACAGCACTACATAATGGCTTTGATTTCAAACAGCGCCTACATGTGACATGTCGAGCGGTTTGTCGCTGCTCTGCATGTCGAGACAGCTGCGCGAGCGACACTGCTGTGTGCGACTCAGCCTTGTTGTGTGCCCATGTTGCCAGACTGCGTTGTGCAGTGCAATGCAAAAACACTGTCCTCACCAAGTCGCAATGCTGCCACTGCTCCGAGGAGGCCATGTTGGAATTCAAGGACACCGAAGCAGCGTCACTCGGCCTGGTCTGGGTTCTTCAAGGTTAAGTCAAATCACCAGTTGTGAGACTCAAGCTGTCTTTGTGTGTTTGTTTTCAATGCACACTCAAATTACTTCATAGGTCTTCTAAAATGATGGATGACTGTGGACTTACAAACAAGGACGTCGTTTACTGTGAGTTTATGGATACTGTGTATGAGGAAACTGATATTAAATACACGGTATAACAGTGACTCTGTGGCTTCAGATGTTTATTGGTGTACTGTGGACTAATTGTAAATATCAGCTCGATAATGTGGGGTTAGAGACAAGGTACATTGGGAAATTGTGGTTTGTAAAAGGACACTGCGTGTTTGCGGACATAGTTTATGCAGATCCTTGCCATGAAGGAACATTGTAGGATTGAATTATCAAATACAGTATGTGTAGTTACAAACGTCATGACAGAAAGTGCTTGAAGTTCATTTGCAGCGGAGCCCGTTGCCGACGATCAGGCTAATTTGACTTTGAGTTTGACTTTTCATTGTTTTATGAGAGTCCGCTACCTGCCACTCGGTTCATTTTGTTGTGACAAAAAGCGAAGAGTCCTGCCACCATCAGAAATGGAGCTCATTGTTTTTATTTTGTTTGAATACATATCGGTCAAAATCAGATAATTAAATTCCCCATTAATGAATTATGTTGACTTCAGTGCATTGAAAACACCATGAGCTTTGTGGAAAGTGTTGTCATCTTACTCTATTAAAAACTGAGAGAATCATCGAGGAACGGCATCCATACATACATACACACTGTACATACATACACACTGTACATACATACATTAGGGCTGCACAATATTGGAAAAAAATGATGCTATTTTTTTTTTTAAACCTGCACAATATATTGCGATGTGAAATAATACAGGATCAGTGTTGGGAAATTCATTTTCTACGGGAAACTAGTTCAAAGTTCTGTTCATCGTCCAAAAATGAACTATTTCAGTTCATAGTTCCATCCACCCATCCATTTTCTTCACCGCTTATCCTCACTAGGGTCGCAGGCCGCTGGAACCCATCCCAGCCACACAGGGGGGGGGGCACACCCTGAACCGGTCACCAGCCAATTGCAAGGCACGTAGAGACAAACAACCATTCGCACTCACATTCACACCTACGGGCAATTTAGAGTCTTCAATTAACCTATCATGCATGTTTTTGGGATGTGGGAGGAAACCGGAGTACCCGGAGAAAACCCACGCAGGCACGGGGAGAACATTCAAACTCCACACAGGCGAGGCTGGGATTTGAACCCTGGTTCCCAGAACTGTAGGGCAGATGTGCTAACCAGTCTTCCACCGTGCCGGCACCCAGTTCATACCCAGTTTATAGTTGATAATTAAAAAAATTTTAACAAAGTTTACGAGTCCCAAAACGAAATAAATCATTATTTTTCAATATGTTGCTGATGGGCTATTATGTATGTACCCAGTACGTAATAGTAGTAATACCTGGTAAGTTCACACTAGTAGCCAGCTGCAAGAAAAACACACAACACCGTATGACAGGAACGATGGTGAAAGGGCATAGATAACTTTGCATTCCTCGCAGCTCTGGCTGACTATATAAACAAAATAATTTATCGAATCTTGTATAAAAAAACAAAACAAATCCCGTATTATCACAGTGTGGTCGTACAGTGTTTTAACTAAAGCATTCTGATACAAGTGATAATTTTTCAAATGAACCCACCCATTTACGTAGTGTCCCTAAACGCACCTCGGCCCACTCACGCAGCTGCCGCATGCCTGCCTACAATAGTTTCATTCCGAAGAGCGAAAGATGAACTGGTGCGTTTACATTCTTTCTATTAGTATGTCTAAACAGGTCCCTCTGTTGGTCATTTTTAATATCATAGTTGATTCACTGTATATTACAGAACACCAACATCGCAGCAGACCCTGCGATGTGAGTACTGCGCACACGTACATCGCGATGACAATGCTAAGACAAAATATCTTGCAGCCCTAATATACATACATATCAAATATGTATATGTATATTAAATATGTGATTGCAGAGAAACTCAACCCTTACAAGTAATTCAAAAGGAGACAATGGTGATCTAGTCTATTGCCAAAAGGTATGGTTTGGCTCATCACTGTCTTAAAGCCTAATAGTTGCAAGTGTTGAACATGATGGCCTGCAAATGTTGACGTAATGTAAATGTGATTGAACAAGACATGTCTTTCGGTCACAAAGCAACACTTTCACTTCTCCGAGCAAACAACCTGCGATGTTCTGGAGCTGGAAGGGACGTGCTGCAAATTATATTTCCTTCCCCTCTGGATTTCATTAATCACCTCAATGCAAAGGCCTCCCTTCCCTTAAAGGAAACTTGTCCTGCTATCACTCTTCATCAGATTAGTGCCTAATTAGGAAATATGTCCCAGCATTTCACTTTTAATTATCCGAATTCCCAGCTCCCTTTGTGAAGTAGTTTTGTGGTGACATGTACTGCAAGGAAGGGCACTAAGTGAAAGTAGACTGTGGCCTTTGGTGGACATAATGAATTTAGCTTAATGGTGATGGAATGGAAGGAAGAGCTTCTAGGCAAGAGTGCCTCATTGGGAAGTCACTTGAAAAAGTAAGAGGTAGTTGTGAAGTGTGCGGCACACATCACATTGCGAGAATAAAATGAGTGGATATACGCACTCTTTGATACTGTAAGTAAAAAAAAAATAAATAGAAAAAAAGTCACTCAACAGCATCACAAATCACAGACTCCAGGATTACAAATGCTCCCTCCTTGTCATCACATCAATACATCTGGAGTCAGAAAAAATATAAGGTATTCACAGTGAAGCTGATGGGAGGAAAGTTTACTGCTTCAACTATGCAAACATCTGCAATGACAAACAAGAAACAAGTTTTCCTGTGCTTGCGTTGGTTTTTTCAGGGTACCCCGGCTTCCTCCCACATTCCAAAAACTTGCTAGTTAGATTCATTGACGATTACTGTCTAAATTGTTCATAGGAGTGAACGTGAGTGTGTTTCTCTACTGTATATGTGCTCTCTAAATGGCTGGGGACCAGTCCAGGGTGTACCACACCTCTTGTCACCTGACTTCTCCAGCTCACCTGCGACCCTAATGAGCTACAGAACCAAAATAGCATTTGTTGCCTGTCCTCACTTTATAAAATTTGACTTTACCATCAATATAATAATTGAAATTATATTTATATTATTTATTTATTATATATATATTTATATCAATATATATATTTATATATATATTTATATCTCTGTTACTCCCTTTCCCAACTATATTTTAAGTTGATTTTCTTCACAAAAATATTTCAAGACAATTTGTTTTAAATTCATACTTAACTTGTGTCCCTGGGGTTTCACTCACCCTATGAAAAATTCAGAATCTTCCACAAGTCACATGGTCTGCAGGAAGTTGCAACATTCAGATCCTCCACAGGCCATGGGAAGGCCAAAAGTAAGTTCATGCATTTAATTTTCTGTATATTTGCTGATATAACAACTGTTAAAACATTGGGTCAGTCCTGTTACCTATTTTTTTTAATGTTATTTGTTTGAGCAATAATGTTGTTAATGTTAATGCAGCCCTATGGGGGGCACAAGCCAGTGCAAACTGTAGGCCGGTCCCAAGCCCGGATAAATGCAGAGGGTTGCGTCAGGAAGGGCATCCGGCTTAAAACTTTGCCAAACAAATATGAGCGTTCATCCAAAGAATTCCTTACCGGATCGGTCGTGGCCCGGGTTAACAACGTCCTCCACCGGCGCCGTCAACATGCAGGGCGCCGTTGGAAATTCAGCTACTGTGGGTCGAAGTCAAAGAAGAAGAGGTGGAAAGCGGGTTCTTCGGCAGAAAGAGAAGAGGACAGGACAGAAGTGAGTATTTGTGAACAACAGTAGGATTTCATGCCTAGAAAGAGTACCACAGATGCATTATTTGCCTTGAGGATGTTGTACAGAGAAGGTCAGAAGGAGCTACATTGTGTCTTTGTGGATCTAGAGAAAGCGTATGACAGAGTACCCAGAGAGGAACTGTGGTACTGCATGCGGAAGTCTGGAGTGGCAGAGAAGTATGTTAGAATAATACAGGACATGTACGAGGGCAGCAGAACAGCGGTGAGGTGTGCTGTCGGTGTGACAGAAGAATTTAAGGTGGAGGTGGGACTGCATCAGGGATCAGCCCTGAGCCCCTTCCTGTTTGCAGTGGTGATGGATAGGCTGACAGGTGAGGTTAGACTGGAATCCTCGTGGACCATGATGTTTGCAGATGACATTGTGATCTGCAGTGTAAGCAGGGAGCAGGTGGAGGAACAGTTAGAAAGATGGAGGCATGCACTAGAAAGCAGAGGAATGAAGATTAGCCGAAGTAAGACAGAATATATGTGCATGAATGAGAGGGGTGGTGGGGGAAGAGTGAGGCCTACAGGGAGAAGAGATAGCGAGGGTGGAGGACTTTAAATACTTGGGGTCAACAGTTCAAAGCAATGGTGAGTGTGGTCAGGAAGTGAAGAAATGGGTCCAAGCAGGTTGGAACAGGTGGAGGAAGGTGTAAGGTATGTTATGTGACAGAATAGTCTCTGCTCGGATGAAGGGTAAAGTCTATAAGACAGTGGTGAGGCCAGCCATGATGTACGGATTAGAGACAGTGGCACTGAAGAGACAACAGGAAGCAGAGCTGGAGGTGACGGAAATAAAGATTTTGAGGTTCACTCTATGAGTGACCAGGTTGGATGAAATTACAAATGAGCTCATCAGAGGGACAGCCAAGGTTCGATGTTTTGGAGACAAAGTTAGAGAGAGCAGACTTCGATGGTTTGGACACGTCCAGAGGGGAAATAATGAGTATACTGGTAGAAGGAGGATGAGGATGGAGCTGCCAGGCAAGAGAGCTGGAAGAAGACCAAAGAGAAGGTTGATGGATGTCGTGAGGGAAGACATGAGGGCAGTTGGTGTTCGAGAGGAGGATGCAGGAGATAGGCTCTCATGGAAAAGGATGACGCGCTGTGGCGACCTCTAAAGGGACAAGCTGAAAGGAAAAGAAGAAGTTTGAGCAATACATTTTGTTGTTGTTGAATGTGCTTACTGTCAACATGCTATTAGCATAAATGTTATGTGGCTTTATCCATCCATCCATCTTCTGAGCCGCTTCTCCTCACGAGGGTCGCGGGCGTGCAGGAGCCTATCCCAGCTGTCAACGGGCAGGAGGCGGGGTACACCCTGAACTGGTTGCCAGCCAATCGCAGGGCACATACAAACAAACAATCATCTGCACTCACATTCACACCTACGGGCAATTTAGAGTCTCCAATTCATGCATGTTTTTTGGGATGTGGGAGGAAACCGGAGTGCCCGGAGAAAACCCACGCAGGCACGGGGAGAACATGCAAACTCCACACAGGCGGGGATTAAAACAGCCTAAAAATGACATGTACAAATGTAAAGTATCTTTAGTTGTCTTTCCATCTGGATCCTTCATAGACAACTGCAGAGGAGGAGGAGTTTATTGCTGTTGCATCGTGTCTGGAAAGTGGATGTGTACTCATACTGTGAGCTCTGCATGGAAGAGTTTCACAGATCAATACATTATATAAATACATGAGTAAATCATAGAAATTGGGCCAAGCCCACACAAATGAGCTTTCCTCCTAAAGTTCCTTCTATTGTAATTAAAAAACCTCTGGCAAAGGAATGAATAAAAGGAATAAAAGGCCCCCCAAATAGCACTGTTAACCCTGGCGTAACAACAAGCAAAGATTGAAAATCCTAATGGATTCGCTAAAAGCCTTCTTAATTTGTTTTCTTCTGTAAATGATCAAAACTCCTTTCAGCGACCACAATAATGATCTTTATCACAGAATGAGAGAAAATGTTCTTTAAAGGATGAAAGGGGGCTAAAACACCACAGGCGACAGGACTCGGATGGGCTAAAGGCTAATTGTTATCTGAAATGAGATGTGAGCCAGCTGAATTAGCAGAGGCAGCAGCTAACACAAGCTGAGCAATGATGGAGGGTAATATAGTGGAAATAAGCACAGGTCACATACAGGTAACAAATGAGAGTGCGCTTGTGTTGACACATAGGCCGTTAAAGCAGGGTTAACTCACAAAGCGCTATTTTTCCAATGATTGCAATAATACGATGATTTAGTGATTGTGGATATTAAAAAAAAACATTTATAGTGTTCCCACCACTATTCGTGGAGGATACATATATATATATATCTATATCTATATTATATATATATCTATATCTATATATAGATATAGATATATATATAATTTATAATATAATTTTACACTTGAGACTATTTGAGTATATATATATATATATATATATATATATATATATATATATAATATAATTTTACACTTGAGATGGATGCACATGTCATGGAAACAATGAGTCTCATCCCTGGAAAAATAAACCCCTTCAATTTATCATCACGGAATACAGATACAGTAATCCTCCGCTACATTGCGCCTGCGTTACTTCCAGTTTAGTTCATTTTACAATTAACGTCAGAATCAAACTCCTTTTATATCCTGGCAAGGCTATGGCCTGACTAAATGAAGCTCCTCCCCTCACTTCAACATAATTTCTTGGCACGAAGATGCCACAAGATTGCCCCAAAGCAATGCTAATATATTAGACTGGGCTTTATTCTAAGCAAAAAAAGAGAAAAAAGCTGATTCACTCAAATTCACTTGTAGGATAGGTTCCCCAAAAAAATCCACTAATAGGTAATTTTTTTAATGCCGAATTGAACATTGTAAAATACATTACAATCGCTACTGTATATAATTGTGGGAAGATACAGACAGTACACCATTTTGCTTGTGTTCCGTTTAGATGTGCATGTGTGTGATACAAATAAGGAATATGTGAATGCACAAGTAAAGCAGTGATTATGATGTAGCATCTCTGGCTGTGCTGTCGGCAGGTGTGGACACCATGCAAACACAAGGTGATGGATGAAAGTGGACTCTTTTGAGAGAAGGCGCCTGGGAGAGTAAAAAGAAACAGGCTGCGGTGGTGCAAAGACTAATGGGCCGATTAAGAGCTTCAAGGGGGCGGTCGTTTATTCGTCATGTGTGACTAAATGGAGATTCACTTCATTAATAAGGCCTGGCACTTTCAAGCTTTGTTTTTTTTCCTTCTCTTACTCTCGACAAGGCCTCTCCTCTCCTTCTCTATGATTAATTAATGAAGAGAAGAATGTGATGAGGCAGAGCAAATGAGAAAAAGCTGTGTCACCGAATTGGGACGCTCCATTGTGACTGGTCGCTATAAAAGTAGTTGTACTTTCAAATTAAGAAGGAGTAAACTGCCATTTTGAAAATTGCAGTTTGATCTAGAGAGTGATTTTAAACATACAATAAAGAAAATAGATGCTGCTCAAGCCAGTGGCAAGTCATACTTTCGAACTTAAATAATTACAAAAATGTTATCATATGCAAGGCATTGATGTTTAAATGCAACATTCAACAGGTTTAGCGCGTCATTTCTTTTCCCTTTATATGAGGGATGTTGTTGATAGATTGACTAGGTAATACTGTTTCAGTGATGTGATTTACTCAGTAGAGATGTAATAAGAGCTTAAGGCTATAATGGAGCCTGTCATATCAAGCAGCTTATCAACATAATTGCCACTTTTACTGTAATTATATCCTGCAGCATTTCTCTGCGAGCCATTCAGCATGTAGTAGAGGGAGCTTTCAGCACTCTCATCAACGACAAAATCACTCCATGGACCTAACAGGTGTTTAGTACAATATTTAAGGAATACTCACTTGCTTAGATTTTAGTGTAACTTTTAAAGGTTAAGACACAGATAAGTAAATAACAGAAATTATCCGTGTCAGAATCAGAATCATCTTTATTTGCCAAGTATGTCAAAAACACACAAGAAATGTATCTCCGGTAGTTGGAGCCACTCTAGTACGACAACAGAGAGACAATTGACAGAGAATACTTTTGAGACATAAAGACATTGAGAAAAAACAGTCACTGAACAATAAAGGGTTGCTCATTATCTGGTAATACCGGTACATTTAAACAAATTTTTTTTTTTTACAATTATGCAAAAGATGCAGAGTCCTCTAGCACTTAGAGCAGTTTGAATGACTAATATTGCAATAGTCCGGTGCAATGACCATTGTGCGAAGGGCGCCGAGACTTCAAGAAATGTATGCAGTTTGAAGTGACTAGTAGTGCGATAATCTGGGACAATGTTGATTGTGCAAATGTTGCAGATGCTACTCAGGCACATGAGTGGCCAGTATTGGTCAACAACAGATATGCAAATAGTACAGCGTGGCGAGACTACTACAGTGAGTGCACGAGTATGTATAATTGGCCCGACAGAAATGTGACAACAAACTTGGCAGCATGTTGCAATGGAATTGCAAGTTAACTGTTTAAGAAGTTAATGAAAAGAGGGAAGAAGCTGCATCATCCGCAGACCTGTTTGCTCGGTAGGCAAACTGCAGGGGGGCCAGTGACGGTCTCGAGTCGGTCTAGCACGAGGCGTTCAAAGGACTTCATGACCACAGATGTCAAGGCGACAGGCCTGTAGTCATTCAGACCTGAGATTGCAGGTTTCTTGAGGACTGGGATGATGGTGGACCGTTTGAAACAGGATGGTACTTCGCACAGCTCCAGAGATCTATTGAAGATCTGTGTGAAGACTGGAGCGAGCTGGTCCGCACAGACTTTGAGGCAGGATGGGGACACAAGGGCTGGGCCTGCCGCTTTGTTAATCTTTTGTTGTTTGAAGATGCATCTCACATCCTGTTCGTGGATGGTCAACGCAGAAGTCAGAGGTGTGATGGTGGCCGGTGGTGCGGCCGGGTGGGTGTGGGGTGTGAAAGTGTCCTTTTCAAATCTGCAGTAGAAAGTGTTCAAGTCGTCGGCTAGTCTTCTATTGTTTTCAGCTTCGTGGGTTGGTCGCTTGTAATTGGTTAGCGATTGTAATGCATGCCAGACTGATTTAGAGTCGTTAGCGGTAAACTATTTTTCTAACTTTACTGCATAGTTTCTCTTTGCAATGTTAATTTCTTTAGTCAGCAGGTTTCTAGCGCAATTATACAGGGCCCTGTCCCCACTTCGATATGCATCCTCTTTAGCCTGGCGAAGTTGTTTAAGTTTGGCAGTGAACCACGGTTTGTTGTTCTTGAAAGTGCAAAATGACTTTGTTGGTACACACACACCTCTTCACAGAAACTGATATAGGACGTGACAGTGTCCGTATATTCTTCCAGGCTGCCAGCTGAATTTTCAAAGACACTCCAGTCTGTGCAGTCTAGACAGCGTTGAAGTTCTATCTTTGCTTCATTGGTCCACATTTACACTGTTTTCACCGTAGGCTTCGCGCAGTGAAGTGGAATGTGGAATATCTTGTCCATCGATCAATTTTCTGAAGCACTGTTCCTCAAGAGTGTCGAGGGTGAGCTGGAGCCTATCCCAGCTGATTTTGTATGAGAGGCTGCGTACACCCTGGACCCCCAGGCAGGGCGCATACAAACAACCACTGACACTTACATTCACAGCGATAGATAATTTGTTGTTTATTTATATACTGTCTCCAGAGAAACCCCACACAGGAAGGCTGGAACTGAGAGTCAAACCCTGAAGCTCAGAACTGTGAGACATACAGTACATGCTAACCACTAATCCACTGTGCTGCCCTGTAATATAGTAATGAGCTAAAAATGCACAGTTGTAGATTATGGTAAATGTATCCCAGCAAACACCAGACTAAACTCTACCTACTGGAGGCTGGTAAATTACAGTGCCAGCAAAAGTTTCATTTATCAAAACTGAAGAAAATACCACTGTAGTAGACCAAAAGCAAATAAAAAGGTTACATATGTGCATTTACTCTATAAATCTAAATGTTTAGCTCAAAAAAATATTACTTTAAACTATAACTACGGCTTGTCTTCTATGTAAACGTAAAACCAGTTCGCCTCCAAATTATTCAGCCACAATTCTAAATTAGTTTTATTTGCAGAATATACAAACCTTCAATGGATGTCCACGCATATTACTGTAAGTGGTAACCTTTGCAAATAAGTAGATTTTGCAGTGGATGTTGAATATTTTTTAATGCAATTGTACTGTATATATGGATGCCTAATTTGTTTCTTTTTAATGTGGCGTGCATTGCTGCATTTTATTTTTTTTTTGGTCACATCATGATTATGTATGGATGATTCAACATGCTGTCTTAACTGACTGTAAATGGACTTTGTAAGCACAGTGGTTAGCCAAGCTTCCTTACAATTTTAAGGTCCAAGTTTTGAATCCAGCCTCAGGCCTTCCTGTGTAGAAATTTACATGTTCCCCTTGTGCTTGGGTGGGAACATTGGCTTCCTCCTACATTCCAAAAACATGTATGTTAGGTTAACTGAAGTCTCTCAATTGTCCATTGGTGTGAATGGTTGTTTGTCTTCATGTTACGTCAGTAGTGAAAGGCTCCTTCTCACCCATGCCATGACCTTATTGAGGACATATGGGAAACAAAAAATAAATGGATGGAGTTTGTTTTGACCAGCACGGTGCGACTGGTTAGCACATCTGCCTCACAGTTCTGAGGATCGGGGTTCAAATCTACCTGTGTGGAATTTGCATGTTTTCCCCGTGTCTGTATGTGTTTTCTCCGGGTACTCTGGTTTCCTCCCACGTCCCAAAAACATGTGTGGTAGGTTGATTGAAGACTCTAAATTGCCCGTAGGTGTGAATGTGAGTGTGAATGGTTGTTTCTTTTTATGTGCCCTGCGATTGGCTGGCGACCGGTTCAGGGTGTACCCCGCCTCTCGCCTGAAGATAGCTGGGATAGGCTCCTGCACGCCCGTGACCCCAGTGAGGAAGTCCGGTACAGGAAATGGATGGATGGACTTTGTTTTGACTTTTTGAAGGGAGGGTGCTGAGTCGAAAGGGCGCGCTAACTCTGAAGGAATGTTGAAGTGGGTGCATGGTTTAAAAAGTTGCCTGTAGAAGATGAACAGTTCCCATCTCCTAGAGGTAATTGATGGTTTTATTGCATTTCCTTAAATGTCCAGTTGGGTGAATATAAACTTTTGTTCCATTGGAGTCCTTTTTTTGCACGTTCGTCTCTTTAGTCTTGCCCACGACCAGCGCAGCTGAATAGAGAAATCAAACTGTGGGAGCGGTTAAAGTAATTGCCCAGCTGGCACATCCCCAGCTCTTCTGCAAAGGCACTGCAGGTGCCTCAGAATGTTAATGGCCACCATGAGCCAGCGAGGGCAAAGCTGCCTTGGCATATGCACAGCCACAAGCAGAGGGTGTGTGTGTGTGTGTGTGTGTGTGTGTGTGTGTGTGTGTGTGTGTGTGAGCATGCGCGAGTGCGCTTGTTGTATCCTTGACCTTCTCTCTCTCTCCATTTCCATGTTGTCCTTCTTGGGCTTCTTCCTAATGTATGAGCTCAGTCTTAACTCCAACTAGTCAAAGTGAATACTGTTAGAACATCCAGACATTAAGGCAAAAAAAAACAACTTGTAATGAGACCACTCAGCTTCTCTGTGGACTATTTTTATCCTTTTTGGCAGGCAAAACGAATGATGTAATTTTTGTTCATTGATATCTCAACGTTTATTTGTATGAACATGCAGCACAAAGTGCTTCCCTGCAAGGTTGTCTGTCAGAGGAAGAACTGGCAGGAGAGTCATTTTGCACCTAGTTTATTATTAAGCTACATCTTCCTCTCAAAGGTCGTTGACATTATATTGGGAAAAGGAACATACTGTAGGTGCAGCATAAAAAAATAGCTTTCACACAGCAATTATTCCATTGGGGATACAGAGAGAAACACAGAGGTTATAAAAATGTGCATGGACATTGACATAAATGATCCATCCATCCATTTTCAGTACTGCTTATCGTCTCGAGGGTCACGGGCGTGCTGGAGTCTGAGCCTGAATATACGTGGCTGGGATAGGCTCCAGCACGCCCACGACCCTGGTGAGGATAACGGTACAGAAAATGGATGGATGGATGGATGGATAAAAGCCTACACACCCATGTTCAAATGCCAGGTTTTTGTGCTATAAAACATTAAAAACTAAAATAATTAAAAAACTTCCACCATTAATGACCTTTTACCTATACAACTCCATTTAAACATTTTTTAAAGCTTTTAGAGAGGTAAAGTAAAATAAACAGATAATGTGGTTGCACAAGTGTGCCCTTATAAATGAGAAGTGGTTGTGTTCATAATTTACCAATTACATTTAAATGCATGTTAAATGAAGAAGAAACTATTGTCATTGTATAAGAATAAAAAAAAATTGTGTTTGGTTGCATCTCGTATACACCTAAAAAAACAAAAGGTTAGTGAAATAAATAGTGGGGCTCGGGCATCTGGTTAGGCTTGCTCCCAGACGCCACCCTGGTGAGGTTTTTCTGGGCACGTCCCACCAGAAGGAGGCCTCCGGGGATGGGCTGGGAACGGCTCAGGATCTCCCCGGAAGAGCTGGATGAAGTGGCTGGGGAGAGGGAAGTCTAGGCTTCCCTGCTTAAAATGCTGCCCCCACGACTGACCTTGGCTCAGCGGAAGAAAATGGATGGATGGATGGATGGATGGATAAAACAATTCTAAATTATGTTAAAAGGAAAGTTAAATATTACTTCAAAGCTAATTTAGAAAGGTGGATCTTGAGCCTGTTCTTAGAATTAGGAATGTTCTCTGCGGCCCTGAGGTGCTCCGGCAGGCTGTTCCACAGAGGGGGGGGGGGTTCGTAGAACTGGAACAATGCCTCAAAGTGAGTGCGTGTCCTGACTTTTGGGATAACTAAAAGACTAGAGCTGGACGACCTCAGGGCCCACGACGGAGAGATAAGATGGGCCAAGACCATTAAGAAACCTCAACGTTTTTGGGAAGACCAGAAAGCAGGACACACAGTAGTCTAGCTGACTGGAAATAAAAGCATGCATTAGCGTCTCTCTGTTGGGCCTGGAGAGAATAGGGCGGACTCTTGCAATGTTCTTTAAATGATAAAAACCTGTTTTTGTTGTATTTTTGATGTGTGGAATAAGAGTGAGCTCAGACTATAGAATAACATCCAGGTTTTTCTCCAGTGGGGAAGGTTTTAAGGACAGCGCTTATAGTTTCGTCAAACGTTTCTCTCTTAGGGCCTCAGGGCCGATGACTAAAACTGTTTTGTCCTAGTTAAGCTGGAGAAAGTTCCCTCCCATCCAGTATTTGATGTCTAAAATACAGTTTAAAATCTCTCATCTCAAATCTCCCTTTCTTAGCAAAGCTGGGTGAGAAAGTTACTTTTAATCACCTCAGCATTTCTTTAACTTAAATGGAGTTTTTGACAAATTTCAATCAGGTTTCCGAATTCATCACAGTACAGAATCTGTATCCAAATTTCTGGCAAGTAAATGTGACAACAATCTTCTATCTTCATCATGTCTGTGCTCCGGGGTAGGGTGGCATATATAGATTACAAAAACCTGCCATTTGAAGTTGAACATGGGTGTGTAGACTTACTATATATACTGTGTGTGCAAGAAAGCCAGCAAGCTTGTGCAAAGACATGCTTGCCCAGCTGCTTCAAGTGCAAAACCAACAAGTACTCTATGGGTGGTGAGGAATAAATGTTATTGTTTGCATTGCCAATGACTGAGAATACAATCTTTGAGGGGAAGGATTAGTCTTAAAAACATGATTACATACTGTGGAAGACAGGCAATGTCACAAAAAAACAACAACAAAAAATTAAGTCAAATCTCCCCTAGGAAGCAATGGAAATGATTATCAGTTCCACTGTCAGACTTTCACCATCAAGAAAAACCTTTAACTGTACAGATGTTCGTAGACTGTCATACAAGTAAAAATAAGGTCACCACTACAATAAAATAAAAAAACTCACACTTTGATGCATGACTCAGGTGGAAGTGAGGAAAATCAGGCTTGCTGAAAGACTTCATCATGCATGACAGTAAAACATTTTTTTTAACCTCATGTACTCCCCTTTGATGATGTTTGCCGGCTACACAGTGGAGAAGGAAAAGGAACATTTGAAGAGATACAGTCACCGTGTAGAGCTACTGTATATAGGTACTGCTGGAATTAAGTGTTTTTCAAGCCACTCAACGTAGTTTGTTTTAAAACGGAAAATTCATTCAGTGCTTAGAAAATGCGTCACTGGTCATTTCTCTGCTCGTCAAGGCTTTTCAGCTACATTTCTTTACAGTAGCATCTGCATGGTAAAATACATTTTGTTTGCAATTAATATGGATTGATCAGATTGTTCTGAACAGCCAGCCGAGTTCCTACCCGACAGGAAGTTTAATTGCCATCACATGCATCCTCTTTGCCAGTCATTCTCAACTGGTGGGGCGTGGACAGGTAGTAAATAGCATAAGAATTCAGGCTGTTATAACTAGTACAGTTGCTTTGTTCTGCAGCCTTCATTTCCTAAAAAGAAAAACTATTGAAGTTGCACTTTTCTATTAAAAAAAAAAAAAAAAAAAAAAAAAAAGATCAGTGCCAAGATATTCATTTTTGTACATGCAGTTATGGTCATCCTGTTTCTTAAGGTGGCACTTTAAACATGTAGGTATGAGTCGTAATGTTTAAAAATATGATATTCATATGTTTTCAAAGGCTATTTTTGAACGATACATTCTTTATTGTTCCTAACTTCAGTATAAGTGGATTGTGACTTAGCAACAATAGAGAAATGCAATTCCTAAGGTGACAAAGTCGAGAACCAATGCTCTTGCCATCCCTGGCGCCATTTTGTAGCATCCAAAATAACCCAATGGGCGTGATGCTCTAAGCTGTGTTTCCATTTTATATGCCCCTACATATTTTCCATGAAAATCTTTACAAATTTAACTAGCTTTGTGGCATTTGAATTATGAGGCTCAACTTTATCAAACTCCATTTCCCTTTTTGGTCTAAGGATACAAACCAATTTGACACCAAAGGTACACCATATAGACAGACACAGACAATCTGGTGACAAGCAAGCCACTTTAATCCCTATGAAATAAAGTTTCTTTTCACGGTTTCATTGAATTTGGACACAAAATTCTCTCAGTTATGACAGGTGTGTGTGGGGTGTTCATGTTAGACATTTACAGATTTCAATCACAATACACAAGACTTGTGCTATGAACAAGGTGAAAACAGGAAAGTGAGTCCATCAGTAGTTTAAGATCAATGCAGCATAAATGGTCGTAGAAAACGAACGTGTAGGTGCTGCTACAAAGAGTGATCTGCCCAAGACAGCCTGTAAAAAATTTAAAATGGCCAAGTTTGCGACTTCAAATCAAAAGATGAACTAGAAAAGATACAGTACATACTATAATCATACAACACAGGATTTATACATTGCATTTCGACCATCATGATACCTTCGGGTTCCCATGTTTATACAACGCATTTACTAAAAGTATGTGATTTTAATGGACTATTTCAGCTAATAGATCCTGTTACATCGCTTGAGGATTCTCAACTAATTCTCTTTCTTTAGCAGTAAAAAGCCCTCAACTATATTGATTTTGTGGATGTTGGAACCCTGAGACTTGTTTTGCAAGTGAAAAGTGGAAGTCACCCAATGACCATTAAAAAATGGCAATACATACATGGTCCTTTTTATTTATTTATTTATTTATTTATTTTTTAAACTGCTGTAATACATGTTCACAATGCATTCTGTGGACTGACTCTTAATATGTTTCGTCTGATACACTTCATTCAATATCTAAGACATTTAAATACTGACATTATTAGTAATACATTTTAAATCCATTTGCCCCCATTTACCTCTTGCAGGAAAAAACGCGAGTGAAAATGTTCTGTGGCGACTTTAGTTTCAAAGCCACACTTGGCTCGACTGAAAAATAGATATATTTGTTGCTGGTAACTTGTACCTGTAGAAAAGAAACAGTTCTGTACAGGATGCCCCCTAAACAATGACGATTAGCTTCCTGTCCCAAATAATGTGCGCCTTCCTTTAACAAACCTTTGCAACGAGGTACTGAGTTGATACCACCCAGAGACAAAACAAACAGAAAAAAACTTCTGAAAAACTGCCACCACCATCAACAACGACAACAATAATAATAATAATAATAATAATAACAATAAAAATAGCAGAAAAAAATGAAAGAAGCCCCTTCCTGTTTAGATGATGCTGCTAAAGCTCGACTGCAATCCAACCAGGTCAAAAAAGTAACGTGCATTAAGAGAGTGCTTTCATGTTTTCGAGAACTGGTGCCAACATATGTCCAGTAATGCAGCACTCACCAAACTTCTCCTCTATTAGCATCCATCCCATTGGTGTTGGTAGTAGCGGAGTTGAGCTGTTATCTAAAACAGAGTTCCTGGCCCCTCATCCTGAGGGAAATGTGAGTGCAGGAGGGTCTCCATGTAGGAGACGTAGCCGCTGCTCGGCATGTAACTGTCTGACATGCTCTGCTCGGGTGGGGGCAGAGGCGGGGCAGGGGACTGCGCGGACAAAAGGGGGTCGGAGTTCAACTGGCAATGGAACGGGGTGGACTGTGGCGTTAGCGTGGGGTCCGAGGCCAAGTTCAACTCTGTCAAAACGTGGGACAAGGCACCGCCTGTGTCCATTGGAGCCTCGGGAAGCATCGGAGTAGCACTGGGGGGCGTGGACACTACAGATGAGCTCATGCTGATGCGGGACAGAAATTGTGGGGCTGACAGATGACTCGTGCTGCTAAATTGCGTTGATGCCGGTGCTGCTACAGGGGTGGTCGGCTGGGCCGCAGATATCGTCACCATGGGGGCGTTGGTGCACGGGGTAGATGTGGAGGGCAGGGCCTTGGTGGTGCACGGTGCATTGGTGGTGGAGGGCACGGCCTTGGTGCGCGGGGTAGAGGTGGAGGGCAGGCACCGGCGCTTGGCCGCTCCGGCTCCATCTGCTAAAGAAGTATCCTCCTGGGATGTAGGTATGGCCTAAAACACACACCCGTGCAGACTTTAGGATACAATGCATCCATCCTTTCATTTTCTCTACCAGTCTACCAAGTTTGGGCTTGTATAGAAACTAGAGCAGGGGTGTGGGCAAACTATGGTGCAGGGGCTTCTTCTTTCTTTCCTTCTTTAATCTGGCTCACTGAGTATGCACGTAAATTGATCTATAATCTTTGTTGCATTAATTTAACCATATTTTTTTTAAAATGATAATTTCAATAAGTAATTGCTTGATTCATTTATCGCAAAATAAAATGTAAAACAAACAATCTCATATGCATTCACTGCCGTAGACGTTTATATTGGTCAACTGGCATTTTTACGGCCATCGACAAATATATAATATATAAAGTATAATTTTCAATGGAAAGGCGTGGAGGATGGTCTCGCCCAGTTAGTCAGTGAATATCAAGTTTGCAAACCACACGAATGATGAACAGATACCTGTAGATGGCAGCATTTCATTACACAGCTTTTGAGTAGAAATACAAATTAAGAGTGTGAATTACGGCTTGTCCCATCGATCGTGAGGGTGAGAAATACCAACATGTTAGAAGTCGGACAAGTTTAGGCTTCTCAAACTCGAACAGCGTACGTATACAAGTACACCTCAATAAATTAGAATAGTGTCAAAGGCTTAATTAGGTCGTTCAATTTAAAAAGTTAAACTACTTAAAGAGATGTATGACACACAAAATTCACCATCTCTAGGAACAAGAATATTACTTAAACAATCAAGAAACAATGGAATTTTTTTATAATGTACAAATTGGGCAGAAATTTGCTCTCTAAAAAGTGTTTAATTAATCTATATAATGTATGAGTACTGAAAGTACAGAAGTGTATTGCTGCCACACCAGAAAAAATAAAAAAGGTTCAGTATCAAGTTATAACGTGATAGTTTTCACGTGAAACTTATCACGTTATAACGTGATACTGAAGCTTTTTGATTTTTTTCTGGTGTGGCGGCAATATGCTTCCGTCCCGAAATAAATGAACTTTTCTGCCATATTTTAATTTATTGAGATGTATGGTATAAAGAGAGTATGTCTCATGATCGGTAGTAGAAAGTGTGTGTCGCGATCGAAAAACGACGCAGTTCGTGGAGTGAATGAGGAATGCCATGTAAAAAGCCAATGGAATTCAACTCGAGCCATGTGGTCAGTCAGCCTCGCTCACGGCACTTTTCATAGTTATATATCTGTAAATAAATAATTATTTTGCGTTTAAAAGCCCTTTCTCACTCTTGTTTTTGTTTTAATGTTTGATGTGTCACAGCCCATGTTCTACTACTTTTATTCTATTGAATAAAAATAATAACATAGAATTATTCTATGTTCTATTACTAAAGACTGGAAAAAGGTAATAAACTTCTTTCAGGTGAAATAAGAGAGTCTACTTTCTTTTGGAAGGTTTGGTCTTTATATTGGCACAGAAAACAATGTTCTGGGGGTCTCGGAAGATCGGTCCAAATGCTTTAAAACGCTTGACAATAAAGGGAACTCTGCTTTGAAAATGGCTAGTCGTGAATGACTTAATAATAAATAAAATTAAAAATCAAAACTAATTATTTTATGATAAAAATGGGCTGTTTTATATACATTATTTCACCTTTTCTTTATCTACAAATGACCCGGCCCATCTGTCCGTTTAAAACAAATCTAATGTGGCCTTTCCGCACTAAAGTTTTCCTATCCCTGTGCTAGACCTTATCTAAGCTGGTTTTATTGTTGTTTTTTTTGAGTGAGAAGCAGGTATAACGTGGATTAAATAAACCCATCATTCTGACTGTAATTTACACTGAAAAATACAAATTGTGGGATCGTGGGAGGAAGTAGGAATAACTAATTAATGTCTTCAAAAGTACCTGCAACATGATTATTGGAGGAGACATATTGTGCAATCTTTTCCCATTTTAAAACAGCTTCCAGGTGACTTAAAAGGTATCTGACATTCTGCCCTCAAAATACACTAAGGATAAAGAAGTACAGCACAGTTGATATCCACTGGTTGAAATCAATCCTTTTAGGCGGGTAGCGGGGGCCTCTTTCAAACTTGATGGCTCGGCAGGCACTCCAGCGACCCAACTATTTGCATACTAACAATCAAAATATAATATGTCCTCTTCAAATCAAAGCAAACAACCCCCTTCAGAGGGACACTCACAAGACGAGTTCGGACCCTCTTGGGCAGTTCCTGGTCCAGCAGATGGAGCTCTGATTGTTTTAGCAACAGCTGACTTTTGTCCTGAAACTCAACCTGGGAAGATCATAGTAAACTTGAATGAATCTGTTGGCTTCTGAAACACTATTTCATAGTACAAAAGGTCCATCAAGAAGTAGGCACAGATATTATTGTTACATAATACAAGTTATCTTAAAAAGATGGTTGCAGTTGAGGTCAGGCCTCACTGGCTTCAATGTAACTCAAACCCTGTTAAAACTAAATTAAATCAACAACATCCATCCATATTTTTTTTTATACCACTTGTCCCAATTTGGGTCGCAGGTGAGCTGGAACCTATCACAGCTGACAATGGAGAGAGGCGGCCCTGGACTGGTTGCCAGCCAATCACAGAGCACAGAAAGACAACCATTCACACGCCCATTCATGCATACTGTACATTCACACAGAATTCTAGATTCTCCCTTAGCCCAAGAATCTTCTTTAAGGGATGTGGGAGGAAGACTGATCTGGAGAAACCCTTGCATGCACAAGAAGTTAGAATTTGAACCATGAATCTCAAAACTGTGAGACAGACGTGCTAACCAGAATCAGAAACAGAATCATCTTTATTTGCCAAGTATGTCCAAAAAAACACAAGGAATTTGTCTCCGGTAGTTGGAGCCGCTCTAGTACGACAACAGACAGTCAATTGACAGAGAACACGTTTGAGACAAAGACATTGAGAAAAAACAGTCACTGAGCAATAAATGGTTGCTCATTATCTGGTAATACCGGTACATTTTATTTTATTTTTTTTTTACAATTGTGCAAAAAGATGCAGAGTCCCCTAGCACTTAGAGCAGTTTGAATGACTAATATTGCAATAGTCCGGTGCAATGACCATTGTGCAAAGGGCGCCGAGACTTCAGCGAGTAGTGAGATAATCTGGGACAATGTTGGTTGTGCAAATGTTGCAGATACTCCTCAATCAGTGTGCAAATGAAGCAGATGTTACTCTGGCATGAGTGGCCAGTATTGGTCAACAACAGATATGCAAATAGATAGTAGTGCAGCGTGGCAAGACTACTATAGTGAGTGCACGAGTAATGTATAAATGGCCCCACAGAAATGTGACAACAAACTCAAGACAAAAAAATAAATAAAATAAAAAAAACAATTGCCAGCATGTTGCAATGGAATTGTAGGTTAGGAGTTTAAGAAGTTGATTGCAAGAGGGAAGAAGCTGTTGAAATGTTTGCTAGTTCTAGTTTGCATTGATCGGTGGCGCCTACCTGAGGGAAGGAGCTGGAAGTGGTGGTGACCGGGATGTGGAGGGTCCGAGAGGATTTTGCACGCTCTTGTCTTAGTTCTAACAGCGTGCAAGTCCTCAAGGGTGGGTAGGGGGGTACCGACAATCCTTTCAGCAGTTTTGATTGTCCGTTGCAGTCAGAGTTTGTCCTTTTTTGTAGCAGCACCAAACCAGACTGTGATGGAAGAACACAGGACTGATTCAATGACCGCTGTGTAGAACTGCCTCAGCAGCTCCCGTGGCAGGCCGTGCTTTCTCAGAAGCCGCAGGAAGTACATCCTCTGCTGGGCCTTTTTGAGGACGGAGTTGATGTTGATTGCCCACTTCAGGTCCTGAGAGACTGTAATTCCCAGGAACTTGAAGGTCTCGACAGTTGACACAAGGCAGCTGGACAGCGTCAGGGGCAGCTGTGGCGAAGGATGCCTCCTGAAGTCCATGATCATCTCTACAGTCTTGAGCGTGTTCAGCTCCAGGTTGTGTCGGCCGCACCACAGCTCCAGCCGCTCCACTTCCTGTCGATATGCAGACCCGTCACCGTCCGTGATGAGGCCGATGACAGTGGTGTCATCTGCAAACTTCAGGAGTTTGACAGCCGGGCACGTTGAGGTGCAGTCGTTCGTGTAGAGAGAGAAGAGCAGCGGAGAGAGGACACAACCTTGGGGCACCCCAGTGCTGATGCTGCGTGTGGATGAGGTGGTCTCCCCCAGCCTCACCTGCTGTGTCCTGTCCGTCAGGAAGCTGTAAATCCACTGGCAGATGGCAGGCGAGGCGCTGAGCTGGAGAAGCTTGGAGGAAAGGAGTTCAGGGATGCTGGTGTTGAACGCTGAGCTGAAGTCCACGAACAGGATCCTCGCGTAGGTCCCTGCACTGTCGAGGTGTTCTAGGATGAAGTGCAGTCCCATGTTGACTGCATCATCCGCAGACCCGTTTACTCAGTAGGCAAACTGCAGGGGGTCCACCAGGGGACCTGTGACGCTCTTGAGGTGGTCCAGCACGAGACGTTCAAAGGACTTCATGACCACAGATGTCAAGGCGACAGGCCTGTAGTCATTTAGACCCGAGATTGTAGGTTTCTTGGGGACTGGAATGATGGTGGAGCGTTTGAAACAGGATGGTACTTCGCACAGTTCCAGAGATCTGTTGAAGATCTGTGTGAAGACTGGAAGGAGCTGGTCCGCGCAGAGTTTGAGGCAGGATGGGTAAACATGGTCTGGGCCTGCCGCTTTGTTAGTCTTTTGTTGTTTGAAGGTGCGTCTCACATCCTGTTCGCGGATGGTTAACGCAGAAGTCGTTGGTGTGATAGTGGTCGGTGGTGCGGGCGGGTGGGTGTGGGGTGTGAAAGTGTCCTTTTCAAATCTGCAGTAGAAGGTATTCAAGTCGTTGACTAGTGTGCTATTGTTCTGAGCTTGGGGGGATCGTCGCTTGTAATTTGTCAGCGATTGGAATGCATGCCAGACTGATTTAGAGTCGTTAGCGCTAAACTGTTTTTCCAACTTTGCTGCATAGTTCCTCTTTGCAATGTTAATTTCTTTAGTCAGCTGGTTTCTAGCGCGATTATACAGGGCCCTGTCCCCGCTCTGATATGCGTCCTCCTTAGCTTGGCGAAGCTGCTTAAGTTTGGCAGTGAACCACGGCTTATTGTTGTTGAATGTGCGAAATGACTTTGTTGGTACACACACATCTTCACAGAAACTGATATAGGATGTGACAGTGTCCGTATATTCATCCATGCTGACAGCTGAATTTTCAAAGACACTCAAGTCTGTCCAGTCTAAACAGCTTTGAAGTTCCATCTTTCCTTCATTGGTCCACTTTTTCACTGTTTTCACTGTAGGCTTCACGCATTTAAGTTATTGCCTGTATGTCGGTATTAAGTGAATTAAGCAGTGATCAGACGAGCCCAGTGCTGCACGAGGTTTGGCACGGTATGCGTTTCTTAGCGTAGTATAGCAGTGGTTCAAAATTTTATTTTCCCTGGTAGGACAGTCGATGTGCTGCTTGTATTTAGGGAGTTCGTGGTTGAGTTTAGCTTTGTTAGAGTCCCCGAGAATAATGAGGGATGAGTCCGGGTGTTTTTTTTTTATCAATTTTGTTGACTTGTTTGGCGAGAATTAGCAGTGGGGCGTTCGTATTAGCTTGAGGCAGAATGTACACGCCAGCCAGTATGAATGATGCAAATTCACGCGGCAAGTAGAATGTTCAAAAACAGCGACTCCAAATGCGGGCTGCAGTGTGTGCTGAGCTCCGTGACGTCCGTACACCATTTCTCGTTGATATAGAAGCAAAATCCCACCACGAAGATTCCATGCTTGACAACAATATAGAATTATACATAGTATTATGCCCACCGCTGCATGCTTAGGATGGCAGCAACGAGTAGACTTGGGCGCTTGTGCAACTTGGCCAGGTGGCCGACTATTTGGCCGACTATTGGCTTTAACGTCATTTAGCTTTTTTTGCATTCACAGACTAGAATGTTCAAATTTTACTTAAAAAGTTCCTGCGCAGTTATATAAAGGTGTTAAGATGGGGACATTCTTTTTCTCCCAAATATGGACCTTTAAGTTTCCACGGACAAATTCAGTATTATCAGGATAATGTGTTTGTTCTTATTCACCTGGTAGACCTTGTGGGTGTGTTGTTTGACAAAGGAAGCATTGAGGTCCTGCCCATCAGCCGTGCTGACCACGATCAACTCCCCAACATCAGGGGGACCTCGACAAAGGCAGTCATGACTCTGAGGGAGAAAGGAGACTGATGAGAGGTCATCTTCCAGCGGACCTGATTCACACAGTACGGTGTTCTGCTTTTTAGGTCCAATTGTATGCCATTTTATTTTGTACTTTTTCCAAACAGTAACAATGACACTACGTTGGTTTAGGAAACTTCAGTTTGTCTGTAAGGCACTCACTGTTATGTTTTCCGGGTAAATGTTGTCACAGTATGAGCCGTCGTCAAAGTTGACCTCGTAGAAGGTTTGTGATGCCATGCCGATGATGGTACAATGGTAATACCAACTATCAGTGTTGCGGCCAATTACCCTTTGACCCAGGGTCGGGCCCTGGGGGATTTTTGCCGGCGTTCGTGGCTGGGGAAATAAAATACAACATAATCAATGGAAATAAAATACAACATAATCAATCAAAAATACACTCACTCCTGACTTCATTAAATACAACAGAATTTGATTCATTGTCAATGAGGCATTCATTCAATAATTTGATTATTGTAGTTTGCTGTAGTGTTGAACTAAGATTTAATCATGCAGGTGATTCGTGACTATGTACATTTCGAAATGAGCTACTCAAATTTGATCTGTTTTTAGTACAAGATTTTCACAGGGACATATAATGTCTGCCCACCCATCAAGTGTGAAATTAAGGAACAAAGTAAATCTGTATTTGCCAATTTCTGCAAAAGTTTTTGTGAGCAAGCCATTTTGAATTGGGATGTCACAATTAGGAAAATTTAATAACATCCCCCGATTTTCTCTGGCCATGAGATCTGCCATTGTGAAGCGACGGGGATATGTTGGTTTTGTGCAAGCACCATTCATTTTCAGTCTGGATGCGAAAGAATTAACATCTTCTCTGCAGGGCATCTGAGAGTCTCTAATAACACCGCACTGTTGGATTTGTTGCTCATCAAATATAGGTGTCGATATAGTTGCTAAATAAATATTAAATTATATATTAAATTACATTTTGTAAAATAATTTGATAATTGTAGGCGCGTTTCCTAATTAATACAAGATGTCCTAGCGGATCAGCTCTTGTCACCGATGTTACGTGTGCTTCGAGGTTCCGCTGGTACCGCAACCAGGGCCACGACCCGCAGCACCTCAAGGAGAAAATACAAAAGACCAGTGCAACAAATACGACACTGAATGATCTGATGAGCAAAATGTTGCTTAAACGTAAGAGTAGCAATAGAGGATGTCCACTCCAGAGCTGTGTATAGTAGCCAAATATTGTACTCAAGTAAGAGTACTGTTACTTGACAATAATGTGACTCAAGTAAAAGTAAAAAGTAGTCCTCCAAAAAAATACTTGAATAAGACTAAAAAGTACACAGTGAAATAATTACTCATGTACTGAGTCAATAGCACAAACAATAAAAACAAAAAAACATTTGCAATTTATTGCACGGTGTTTTAAGTGTGCTGAAATATCCACGTTTGGGCAGACAGTGCCAGACAAATACTACAATATATGCAAGTTGTTGTTTTTGTTCGTCTAAATGTAAACGAGGAGCGCGCCGTTGCCTTCATGGTAACGACGACCATCCCATAATGGTGGCCATTTAGGCACGACGATCAGCTGGGCTGGTTTATCTAGTGTGAATACCCATGTCCAGGAAACCCAATAGAAGATGTTGTGTGAGGTCATGACACTTTCTTGTTTCATTTGATTGGTGTATTAGACTTAAACGTCACTAGCGCTTAAATTAGATGGCGCAAACAACGCCCAATGCGGAAGTTGAAGTTGTAGTCTCACGCACAAAATAGTTGATAAAGAAGCAATATCCATCCATCCATCCATTTTCTTTACCGCTTATCCTTACTAGGGTTGCGGGCGTGCTGGAGCCTATCCCAGCTATTTTCGGGCGGGAGGCGTGGTACACCCTGAACCGGTCGCCAGCCAATCGTAGGGCACACAGAAACAAACAAAAATTCACATTCACACCTACGGGCAATTTAGAGTCTTCGATCAACCTACCACGCATGTTTTTGGGATGTGGGAGGAAACCGGAGCGCCCGGAGAAAACCCAGCCAGGCACGGGGAGAACGTCCAAACTCCACACATGCGGGGCCGGGATTTGAACTGTGAGGCAGATGTGCTAACGAGTCGCCCACCTTGCCGGCTAAATAAGCAATAATTAATAAATAAAAACAGCGAGCGACATTTAGATCATTGCAATCGAGTAAAAGTACCGTTACCGCTAGATGCCAGGTTTCAAGGAGTACGAAACCGCCTATGACGAGAGCGACGGCGACCCCCCCCCCCCCAGGAAAAACTCATCAGATCTCTAGTCTCACGGAAATGGCCTATTTTGAGTTCAAAACGGCGAATTTTGGCAAACGATTTGCATGCATGAAAATCAATGGAGGTCAGGCCAAGCGAGGCCGGGGCAGAGCGGGGCCAGGCCGTTCTAGAAAAGCTGTGTGTTTGTGTCTTTATCCTGTTGGAAGACCCATAACCTGCATCTGCGACCAAGCTTTCTGACACTGGGCTGCACATTTCAGTCCAGAATGTTGTGAGAGTCTCCTTATCTCAGTTGTTTATTTTTACTTCAATATGAAGTAAAAAATATATGTTTGTCAATTTAGTTGTAGTACAATCTCTTAACTGTAGCTTTCTGCTACCTCCACAAAGGTCACAGTGTTTGTTCAGTTAAAAGTCAAACTGTTGCTCTTCAGAATCAGAATCATCTTTATTTGCCAAGTATGTCCAAAAAACACACAAGGAATTTGTCTCCGGTAATTGGAGCCGCTCTTGTACGACAACAGACAGTCAATTGACAGAGAATACTTTTGAGACATAAAGACATTGAGAAAAACAGTCAATGAGCAATAAAGGGTTGCTAGTTATCTGGTAATGCCGGTACATTATTTATTTATTTTTTTGACAATTGTGCAAAGGATGCAGAGTCCTCTAGCACTTAGAGCAGTTCCAATGACTAATATGCTCTTACCTTTGGAATCAACGTTTTATGCCTGTGACAGGTGACAGACACAACGTAGGGCCAGTCGGCTGGTGTCATGACAACTCCAGCAATTTGGGCGCAGGTAACGTGAAAAGATGTTGCGCAGTTCTCCTCGGAACACTGGATGCAAGCACCGCGGTTCTTATTGTCACTCTTGCCATAGCAAAACACGCATACCTATGAGAACAAAAGACAATGAGCACAGTGTCAATTATATGGTTATGGGGATTTGTCACTGCTACCTTGTGAATTCAAAGTTTTTCTATCTTGACGTCCTTTTGGGAGTCTTGCATCAGCTGCCCCATCTCAGCTCTTGCACAAGTTTGCAAATACCCCTTGGAGAGCATCCATTCTACAAATTGCTTCATTTCATCCTCACACTGGCGTATTAAACCCACCCCAAGTCTGCCATAATTCTGGCTTTAGCGGCAATTCGACTACTTGTAATGAGTCCCTATTCCAGGAGCAAACCTTTTCCAATCACCAGAAATGTTTCACCACCTTTGATGCTTTATATTTGCCTCACACAACAGACAGGCAGCTTTACTTGTACCTCGATTCACATTTAACCGGAAAGTAAAATAGAAAGACAAAATGCCAGCATACAACCTGAAGGATAAAATGAGTACCAGAGGGGAAATGTGTCAGGTCATACTGAGTGATGTTTTCAATACAATGCATTGAGTACCTGCAGGTATTAACAATAATTATGTTACGGCATACTATCATGATGTTCAGTAATAAATGGACTTGATACATTATCCTGTTGTGTGACCCCATCATTTCTCAAAGACTATTATTCATTTTCCTCTCGCTTTCTCACACATTCACACTTGTCAATCCCTCTTTTTGTGTCTAACAGGGTTTTGAAAATTTTTAGAGTGGGTAGCTGGGCGCAAAGCCATAAAATAATTTCAATTATTATTTTCGTATTGGTGCAGGACATTTAGATGTCCAGGTAATATTCCAAAGCATTTTGTGGTCAGATTTTCCTCCAACATCTATAATATAATATATAAGTCCTTCAATATCTTTTCTACAAATCAGAGCTTGACACTGTAGGAGAATAAATGTAGTTGCACAATAGTCAAATACCGTAATTTCTCATACAGAATGTGCATATTTTCCTCCAAAATTAGCCAAAAGTCAAGAGTGCGTATTATACATAGGTATAAAAACAAAGTTAACAAATTCCTACACATCAAACTAAGGGACACGAGTGCAATATATGCAATGGAATATATAGTGTCTATACATACAATTTTATACATACAATATTATACAATCATTATACATTAATCTGAGAATACGTAGAATCATATTATTTTACAGACGAATCATTTATCGGAGAAAAAGCTCTGGAACTTTGATGAAGAGACGCGCTACTTTAATAAGACAGATGCTTACCCCTCACCTGCTCAAGTCAGTGACAACAAGGCAAGTCATCAGTCGCGATGCGAGACTCACTCGTAGTGAGAAATAATCCTACATGAGTTACCACACAACAAGATGAAGAGGGGGGATAAATACACATACGGTATAGTAACACTATTTAGGGGATACAATAACTGACATAACACAACATTCTTAACCATTTACAACGACGCTTGGCATGCTAGGAATACCTCCGACGCTGCACGGTCATCGTTTGCGCACTTGAAAACGTGGCAGTTTGGTATCAGAGTTGGTCTGCGGCGGAGATGTTTTTAACTACTTGTATCAAGTTGTTGCTTTAATAAACATTTTAAAACAATTGCAACTACTGTGCTATATAGATGAATGACCACTTAAGAAATTACGTGATGATTACATAGATATAAACAAGTTATAAGAGTTAAAAACATCTCCGCAGCAGATAGCAAGCCGCCATGGTTTCAAGTGTGTAAAAGATTACATCACCGCGCAGCTTCGGAGGAATCCCCAGCATGCTGAGTGTCACTCTAAATAGGTGTTAAGAATGCTATGTTATGTCATTAGTGTTAATTATTCCCTAAATAATGTTAATAGACCTTATATACGTTTATCCCCTCTTTATCTTGTTGTTGTGCTAATTAATGTTTGATTATTTTATACCACGAGTGAGTTTCGCATCACGACCGATGACTCATTGTCACCACCTAGAACAAGCATTTGGTTAGTGTTACTGATACGTTATATACCCTTTGTTGGCAATGACGAAGGTCAAACGTTTTCTGTAAGTCCTCACAAGGTTTTCACACACTGTTGCTGGTATTTTGGCCCATTCCTCCATGCAGATCTCCACTCGAGCAATGATGTTTTGGGGCTGTCGCTGCGCAACGCATACTTTCAACTCCCTCCAAAGATTTTCTATGGGGTTGAGATCTGGAGACTGGCTTACGAAGCCAGTCCTTTGTTGCCTGGACGGTGTGTTTGGTATCATTGTCATGCTGAAAGACCCAGCCACGTTTCATCGTCAATGCCCTTGCTGATGGAAGGAGGTTTTCACTCAAAATTTGTAGGTGACCAAATACTTATTTTCCACCCTAATTTGCTAATAAATTCTTTAAATATCAGACTGTGATTTTCTGGATTTTTTTCCCCCCCCTCATTTTGTCTCTCATAGGTGAGGTGTAACTATGATGAAAATTACAGGCCTCTTGTCTTTTTAAGTGGGAGAACTTGCACAATTGGTGGCTGAATACATACTTTTTTTGTCTCACTGTATGTGTGTATTATATATAACGTATCCAATGTGGATGATCATTAACTATTTCTGGCATATAAAAATATGAACAGTGAGAAAGCCATAGTGTGCAAAATACATTGGTAAAAGACTTCCTTATTTTTGGGGTCCAATTTGGGGGTCACATTATACTCAAGAGCGTATTATACACGATAAATTATGGTAATAATAAAATGAAAATGTGCGTACATTTGAGATTATGGTTGGAATGTAAAATGAACAACTTCCAGTTGACCCTTAGTTGTCCATTCAACATTTTCAGTGCCCACAACTGTAACATGCCCCATATTTTCAAAAAATTAAAATAAAATAATGACACAATATTCTATATTCATATAGGTGGTGACTGGCAGAAAACTTGTATCTCCAAAATTATCACTTTTCAGGACCAAATTTGGACACGGGGGTTTCGGCCAGACGCCAGCGATATGTGATGTTGAAGCAGTAGATCTAAGAAGAAAAGTAAATTAGCGATAAAGAGCATTATCATTAAGTCCTTTTTTGATCATGAAAAATAGAAGCGCTGCTGTGGTTCAGAGCAATGAGCAAAACCAAGGAAATATCTGCATTCTTGAACAGCACAAATTCAAATTTGAAGAGGAGTCAAGTTGCTGAATATTGCTGGTTCTGAAGTTGCGTGTTCACATCTGATCAGCTCAGTCTTTCGAATCATTAGAACAGAGCTCTCCCTCTTATCTCTCTTGCTCTTGTAAGACAAGCTGGGGAAAACCTGCTTTGACAGCACTCAGATGTAAATGTCACCCAGCGTGTCTTTGATAGATTATTCACAGAATGGTAAAAGGAGAGCGGTAACATTTGTGATTATGCAGCAGCATGCAATGCTGTTGCCTGTGAAGTGGGATTGAATGAGGAGAGAAAGAGCAGAAACGGAGAAGCAGAGATTGAGAGAGAGGGAAGGAAGGAAGGATGGAAAGGAAGGAGACGTCAAGACGACGAAGTTATGTTAAAAAACAACAGCAATTGGGTAATTGTCCCCACCTTAAGAATTGATGCTGATCATTTGGTGGTTGGGCGTATTACATTTGAGTAGTCATCACCCCCAAGCACAATCACTTTACTCCATCTCTCACTCAGTTTGAAAAAGACACCACTAACCTATCCACAAAGGTAACCTGATAGATGGATGGCTACACAGTCAATGAACAAGAAAGATATGCTACAGTGTAGTGTGCATATGTTCACCTGAATAAGGGGACCATGGAACAGCAAATAAGGATATCACACAGCTGCAGTTAGCAATGAGTGCAGGAAGGGTGTTTATTCTATAAAGGGAGATTCTTCTCTCTACTGTCTATTTGATATTGCCTTGCTCGATAACATTTTCTGTTTTACATTAACTTACCAAATTTTTCCGTGTTTCTGGAACAGCACTGACGTCCACCGGCTCCCTTTCAATGACATTGATGAACCGAGCTTCAGCCACAGCAATGGCACAGATGATATGGACCCACCTGTTTCAAGAGCAGACGCAATAATAAAACTTTAAAAGGACCTCTCAAATACTATGAACATTTTCACTTATTCCACACTTCTGGACTTAAAAATGATGTCTGTATGCTCATTTTAGGCTTGTTTTCTGATGACATACAGTTGTGCTAATAAGTTTACATACCCTGGCAGAGTTGATGATTTCTTGGCCATTTTTCTGAGAAAATGAATGATAACACAAAAACCTCTTTCACTCATGGTTAGTGCTTGGGTGAAGCCATTTATTATCAAACAACTGTTTTCTCTTTAAATCATAATGACAACAGAAACTACACAAATGACACCGATCAAAAGTTTACATACCTGAGTTTTTAATACAGTGTATTGCGCCCCCCCCCCCTTAAGGGTATGTAAACTTTTGATCAGGGTCATTTATGTAGTTTCTGTTGTCATTATGATTTAAAAAGAGTAAACACAGTTGTTTGATAATAAATGGCTTCATCCAAGCACTAACCATGAGTGAAAGAAAGGTTTTTGTGTTATTCATATTCTCTGGAAAATGGCCAAGAAATCATAAATACTGCCAGGATTTGTAAACTTATGAGTACAACTATTTGATTCAGACAGATATTGGTCTGTCCACAAGCAACGGAAGACGAGCAAATTTAATTACTAAACTAGTATGTGTTCTGTGGCGGAATTGCCGCCTGTAATGTAAGTCTGGATGTTTTGTTTAGACGAGTGAAAATAGTGAAGTTAGATACATTTGAGTAGGTAATTTAATATAATAATAAGTTATTTACCGATTGCTCCAAAACAGACTGAAATTATTAGAAAGGACAGCCATTTTCCTTTTCTTGAGCAAAAGGTACACCAATAGAATTTGTTAGTGAAATATGGACCATCTGGATGCTATAGGTCCCTTCACAAAAACCTCTGTTCATACTATACTGAGGCTCTCTAACTACTACTGCCAAGACGTGGCAATAAAGTTTATTGTATGCGTTACATTGACTATTTCATACAAAAAGCTCAATTGGCTAACAAATGATACTGGTTTAAATAATGTCAGGTTTGACAGTTAAGAGCATGGAACAGAATATTTACATTTCCATTATTTCCTATGAAATGCTAACATAATTGGAGGTTTGTAAGTGTCCCAGAAAGGACTCACTTCGTCCTTAGGCTTTCCATAGTGTAGTGGTTTGGGTAGGACAATTGTGTTCTGTACTGTACTTGTTTTGGGTATGTGGCTGACCACAAGATACCTGTTGTCTATGGTAATCTTCAAAGCTCCTCCCCGCAAGTTGCAGAGGCAACACTCCTGAAAAGCAAAAAAATAAAAATACATTGACAGGACAGATACATGGATTAATTCAGATCATCTAATGTTTCATACATTGTCCTTATCAAGACAAAGTAACTTTGGTTTGTGGAAATTTGGAAAACAAAGTAGTATGCGACACATACCACTGCCCAGGCACCTGCCACACATCTGGAACATGTCCACTTTTTTTGGACTGTGTCGGGGTTGATACCAAAACAACCTGCAAGAGAGAGAAGCTATGTTATTTAGCTGAAAGCCCACTTCGGACAACAAGAACTAATGGCATTTTTAACATCCATCCATCCATCCATCCATTTTCTTTACCGCTTATCCTCATTAGGGTCGCGGGCTGCTGGAGCCTATCCCAGCTATCTTCGGGCGGGAGGCGGGGTATTTAACAGTTCTTCCTATTTCTTTTTCTCTTATCAATAGAAGTGCTGCCTCCCCCGTCTAAGTCCAGCTCAGCCTTTGACGGCTAATTAACTCCTCTTTTTGAAAGCTTTACTGCAGCTTAAGGGCTGACAAGAGCCGAGGAGGATGGTTGTGTATTTGTGACACTGCCTGAGACAGGGTGTGTTTGGTTATACATGTGTTTTTGCTGCGTATCAACGTACGATTTAAGCTGATATTAAACCATCTCTGCCAAAATTTCTCACAAATTTAATGTGAAGAAATTACATGGAAGAGTTTTTTTTGTTTTGTTTCTTGATCGTCAGCATTGACTGCCATGACTACTCCTAAGTGGAATAATCACACAAAAAACATCACATAACACTTGTGGTTTTCCATCAAAGGGGCTATCAGTCAGTCTGCCAAATTAGATGAGTCTTAGCCTTCCGTTAATGACGAAATTCATCATGGACAATATTCCAAGTAGGGTGACAAAAGATGGACCTCTGAGATTTTTACAAATCAGGAATGAAACAAATTCACTAAAGCAAGAGCTATTGAAAAACTAGAAACTGCCTCTGTGATGACTCCTGATACTGTACGCATCTCGCTTAGTCACGATGACACAAAATTAAACAGACATATGGCACATATGGTAAGAACTCTAACTAGAGCTACTTTACTTTGTACAATGCAAATACATTACGAGTGGTTCGCCTGGTTGTTTGGAATCCTTTAAGACTACTTACTGGCATGAACCTGCATGTTGCATGAGGAGCAACAAATCAAGACACTGGTTCCATCCTCCCCAATGTAGTTGCTCGTGGGGGGAGGCTCAGTGCTGCCTGTCCCAACACTAAAGCACATCTCAGGAACTATTGGGCGAGTTCGACTTCCAGGACGTGGAACATAGGGGCGCTGGCGGTCATTTGCATTGATGGGCTCGTGATGTGGCTAAAAAGACAGGAAAATAATATCAGCTTGATTTACCACACTGATACTACTGATTTGCACAAATATCGGACTTAAATATTCAGCTTCAACCTCTGTGTTCATGTAAAGAATAACAATATTGGCAGAAATAAAGTGTCATTGTGTAGTCTAATAATTTTTGCTTGATTGATTTAAAATATTAACGAGTTTGCTTTTTTAATGGTTTACTTTTTTTTTTTTTTTTTTTTTACATGGTGTAGAATGACATTCACTAGCAATGAAAAGGCATTTTGTGTGTGTGTGTGTGTGTGGGGGGGGGGGGGGTTGTGTTGTCAAAGCAAGTGCAGGCCACTGGCGGTGTGCAGCCAATGCGCTGCTGTAACCAATCATACCATCCAGGCATTCTGGACAATGTTGTTCTGTATTTACCACAACTTATGGCATACTTAACATGAAACTTAAATGAAGTCTGGCCTGTCAGCTTTAATTATAGTGAAGTCATTTTAAGAAAATAGACCCTTCACCTTCATGGAATAATAATTAAATGCAATAATTCATCAACATACAGGGAACGCCATGTGGTTGAAACTAGTGTACGCTTTGCCTGCTGTATTTGCGTAAGGCCTGCCGCACATTGCGCGATACGGTTTAACACGATTAGACGGGACTATCGCATAAAAATAAGAGTTGCAGACGCACCCCCTCTCATTGAGCAGATCTGATATATGTACGTCCTGAACAGGGAGTCTGTATAGCTGTTTGATGCTGTATATACAGTAAATTATACTTTATTAAACCATAAAAATATAGGTTGTTAAGGAAGAAGCGGGATGCTGAAGAGAGAAGACGTGGGCAAGAATAAAAGCGAGTGTGTGGAGATTTTAAGGGAGTCTCGCTGACTCCAATCATTTGAACGTACCTGCCGAGGTACGTGTCGTCACGTAGATTTTGGTCACAAGCTTCGCTTTTTCATCGACGGGCACATTATACATTATGAATATAGTTATGGACTGAGGCAAAGCACAATATTTGATGCCTTATCTACTATTTATATGGCTTGGGGCGGTGTAGCAGCCGTCAGGTGTCTTGCTTGCTTAAAACCCATAAATGTATTTTCAGCGTGTGCGAAAGCTTATGTGCAATTTGATTGGCTGTAAGCTGCGACGGGTGCGTCAGCGAATACATTTTTGAATGCAAAACCGGTTCGGATGTGTCGCTTGGTATTAGGCAGCCTTAAGCCTCGTTTGTTAAAAATGTAATTGTAAAAGATAATTGTGCAGATTAATTTTCACCTATGAAACTGCCTTTGAAAAGTAGTCCACTGGTTGTCATGAGCCTCCAGGGCAATCACCGCTAGTAGATAGCTGATAGAGCTAGCAGCCAACACCAGCGAGCGGTGCCGTATTATGCAATTTTATACAATCACAGCAATTTTTTAGCATATTAAATTAGCGATTGAATATGATTTCAGGATGGTGTTGTGTTGACGTTGGTGGCAACAGTATAGGATGGGAATATAAGGTGAGATACCAACTTGAAGGAATGCGAGCACAGCTGTCTCGAGTCAGCAGAGTCACATGTCCACCATTAGCTGGCTAAATGAGTGGATCTGACCCATGTAGCGTGCCATTGCTGAATATTTACCAAGTCTGTCTGGTTTTGTCAGTAAATAAGGAGAGATGGGAGGGCTGATAAATGTCACATTCACGCAAATTCACACACTCGCTAAAGTAAAAAGACACCAGCCCCCATAGGCGAGAAGATAATAATAATAAATACTTCATAGATTCAAACATACAGAATCAGGTAAGGATTTAAAATATAATGTTTTGACATATTGGGTTTAGTTCCCCTTTAAGAATTTTCTTTTCAGGGCTATATAAAATCCCCATTTCCATGCTACAATAACGTAACGCCTAATACCAGTGTCTGGCAATCTCCATCCATCCATTTTCCGTATTGCTTATCCTCTATAGGGTCGCATGCATGCTAGAGCCTATCCCAACTATTTTTGAGCGAGAGGCGGGGTACACCCTGAACTGGTTGCCAGCCAATCGCAGGGCACATATAAACAAACAACCATTCGCACTCACATTCAGACCTACGGGCAATTTAGAGTCTTCAATTAACCTACCATGCATGGTTTTGGGATTTGGGAGGAAACCGGAGCCCCAGAAAAAACCCACGCAGGCACGGGGAGAACATTCAAACTCCACACAGGCGAGGCCTGATTTGAACCCGGGTCCCCAGAACTGTGAGGCCAACGTGCTATACACCGTGCCGCCTGTTTGGCAACCTAATATGTAGAATTCTGCGGTGAAGTACCTTCTTGTATGGACAGAAGAGGGAGCAGACAGCACAATGTGGCTGGAGTACTGACACAGCGGAATTGAAGGCCTTCTCAGCCAAGAAGTTGCGGGAGCGATTCTGCCACAGGTGCTCCTGTTTCTTCATGCTGCTTTCCAGTGCCATGGGCGTTGAAAGCTCTGATAATGAATTGCATAACATTTAGAACCTGAAGTTTACTCATTTAAAAAAAAAAAAAAATTATATATATTTCTTTTATAGAAAATGTATAAGCATTTTTCAGATTCCCCAAAATGGTATCAACTAGTCAACATTCAGCAAGAAAAGCATTTTGTTTGGGACAGCAATTGAAGTATAATTGGCTGATGGACACAAATAGCAGAGGATTCAACACCTTGCTCTCAAAAAAATGAGAATCAATTTTTCAGTGAATCCCCTGAAGCTACTGATCCAGACAATTTGTCAGGATACAGGAAGAGCTCTCAAGTTTCCATTTAATTACACTTTTCTAACACCCATCATTTTCTGTTTTTCCTTGTCTTCCATCCACCCTTTCTGAAGGACAAGTCTCTTGTTGGGTCTCCGGTCTCAGATTTTAAGTGACTTTGAAAGCAGTTAATTGGAAGTCATGATCCCTAGATCACTAAGTGTCAGTCAGGATACCAAAACAAAACATGAAAAGGTAAAGGCTTACAGTTTTGAATTTATTATCCCTAAAGGGAGCTGTAGTCTCATTCATTTTGCTCGCTCTAGATCAATAATGGGGAAATCATCATTCTCTTCACTGCCAATGCTATATAGTGTAGCGGATGGAACAAAGAGCACAAGGAAAATCATAGATGAAAAATAATCTAAGTGGATTAATGTGGGTTAGTACTAATCAGGGACAAAGTAGCATTTATTCACTCTCTTTAACAGTAACAGTGAGATAAAAGTAAAATCAATGGCATGATACCTTTGGAACCAGTCGGATCTTGCTTGACAACAGACAAAGGAGACCGCATGGGAGGTTTGGTGAGGGGGTGGCGTCGGCTCTTCTTTACCTCTGTTGTCATCTTCACCTCGGAGTAGCTTGCCTGACAAACAAACGTTTTTTTGTTCCCAATGTGACAAACCAAGCTAGCATATTGAAAAACAAGCTTGTCTACGACAATCCATGTGATGCATTTAAGGATCAATATATTTTTAAGTGGTAAAATACCTGGTTGCAACTTATTTCCTCTGTGTCATCTGAGATGACAGACCGTGATGCAGCAAACTGTTCAAATGCTTCTTGAAATCCAGTGATGGCTTTACTTTTCTGTGTTATTTGAACATCCTCTGTCATATTCTCAGTCATGTTTTGCTGTTGGGCCTCAGGTTCTGGCAAAGATAAATGGGGGAAAAAAACAATGGTTTATTTAAATTAGGGCTGAATGATAAATGTGATTTTTTTTCCCGCAATACCGCGATTGCAATTTAATATGCAGTTACCTTTTCAAGGTCGTCTTCTCATATATTTCTCAACACAAGCAATAAATTAATGTGTATTACAAGAAACAATAGATTTATTATGCACTAATTGTTTAGTCTTATGCTAGGGGCAAATGAATGAATGAATCAATATGAAAGACAATTTATCTACTTGGGGCGGCGTGGCGTAGAGGATAAGTGTACGTCCTGCAACCAGAGAGTCGAGTTTCGTATCCCTGCCAGAGCACATGACGTCGTTGTGAGCAAGACACTTAACCTACATTGCCTATGAATGATGTTTGCTGGTATTTGTAGGCGCAGAATGCCAGCCACGATTCTGTCATACTGGCCCAGGGCAGCTGTGGCTACACAAGTAGCTTACCACCAGTAGGGTGTGACTGTGGAGTGACTGAATAGTATCTGCAATTGTAAAACCTTTGAGTGCCTATGCATTATTATTATGACTTCAACAAGAGTTATAAACTTACTAAATATTTTGACTCGCATTCTTGTAACATTCACCACGACAACTTAACGTAATTCTGCCAAACAAGTGTGGCGTAAACGTAAGTATTAGGGGTGTAACGATTCATTCATTATATCGATGTCTCAATTTTTCTTCCTAAGATCCAATTGGATCGATCCGTCCTCAGCTAGTTAGCCTTTCGGATGTATATATATCGATTAAATTCATTTTAAAAGGTAATCAATCGATTGCATCGATACTAGGAAATAACACAATGGATTTAAGCATGGCAGACTCTATACGGATGCGTGTGTGTGATTTTTAGCACTTTTAATGATAAAGACATTAAGCACGACTCGATTAAGTTTTTCTGCATGTGACGTTGCAGGGGATCATGGGAGTATCAAACAGTGTCGTTTTTATTTCTGGCAGTATTGAGTGGGGTGGTCTTGAGAAGCAAATCACATCTTCCATCATCTCCTGCAAAGTGCACCCCCCTTCTCTGCCCTGCCGGTCCTCCAGTTTTAATGCATATTACACCCGTCTGTGGGGGCAGGGCAGTGTCAGGCTGGGGAGCACATGCGACCAGGCAGGCGTTCTGGCACTCCGGCCTGCTCTCTGGCCCACCATGCCTTTATACCGCGGATTTCTAAAGCACTACATACATTCGCACATCCTTTGGGGAGCTGGTTGGCCTGGGTTGGGGTGACGGTTGCTGATTATTATTGCCCCGTGACCATCACACCAATCCCATTCCATTCTCCCCAATTTTAATGCACGACACCCCAGCACACAAAGTTCACGGTACAGGCATAGTGGTTGCCAGTCAGGGACTTAGTAACCATAGTAATAGGGTGGGTTCTAGATATTCAATCGCTCGCTGGCTTGGCCCCCCTTGCAGATGGGTGGTTGGGGTGTGGGTAGGGGGGCACCCTTCCTCAAAGTGCTGACTCAGCAACTCTGTACACCAGTTGACTAACGTGCATGTGATTATGGTGTTCATTCACGAATAAGTTCCATCGACACGCTATAGGCTTGAATTGCTTGTCCTAGGACAACTAATAATAACACAGGTCATATTAAGATATCAACTCACAGGTTCTTACAGGTGTTTAGAAACTATAAAAGCATCCCACCACACCACTCATCAGTAGCACTGCCTTGCTAATTTCCCACATCCTGTCCTGCCCTGCTCTTTTCTGTCCTGTCTCATCTTGTCCTATTGGTTAGTTGTTGCATGTCCTCACCGGGTGCCCCCCCCATCCACAAATAAGAACACGATTTGACTTTTGTAATGTTACTTGTGGTCAAATATCAATACTGTCTATTTTTCTGCTGTGGTTCGCACCCCTATTCCCCTTGTCCGTTCTGTCCCTCTGTCTATCCCCTAAAAAAATATATTTTATGTCTGGCTGCATTTTCAATAAATATCAGAATAATGCATCCAACTTCATGTTTCATGAAACATGATATTGTGATCCCCTCGGATGTGGTCGCAGAATACATTTGCTGATGCCTTTCAGTTGCTTTATTGCAGTGTCCCTTTGCTTTCATCTGAAACGTTCCTTTATTCCTTCTCTTTGATGACATCACAACCGCCGATCAAGAGGCCCAATCTTAACGGCCCACACTCAAGAGTTAAGCTATAACAATAGAAACGTGGACTGCACTTCATAAACACTTATCTAGACAGTCAATAAATAATTAAAGATTACTGATCTCTAGTTAGTAACATCACACAAGTGTCAGAAAAGTAAGATTATACCTGCTTATTTGACGCAACATCTTCCGAGTTCAAAATCAGGGATAAGTGCCAGCAGGCATTCCAAGTGAATGAATGAAATGAAATTAAATTAGAAATAACATCATTTCATCAGTCTTCAGTTTCATTCATGAAATCGGAGGAGGCAACGTCTGGCCAGATACAACAATTTGTCCTCTAATATGTGGCCGCTGACAACGTCACAGGAAGCCGCCATTTTAAAATCATGTCACCAGAGGATGTGTTTTGATTGGTCAATGCTCAAGTACCGCATACACGGTGGATTTTTTACCTCGCATGGCACAAAATATCAAACATGTTAGATATGGCCTGAAGGTCTCTTGAGATAGAAAACGCACCAAAAATTACGAAAGCTCACCAAAAATGATACGCACCACAGGCATTAAGTGCAGCGCAGACTTCTCTCTCAGCCTGCTCTGCACCGCTCTGCTCCCAATGACCAGTCTTTGTAATTAGCAAATTGCCTTTTATCATATAGTGATATTATTGCAGATGCAATTAATCGTGCAGCCCTAATTTAAATCTCTACTTTAAAAAAAACCATTTAAGCTCTTAACTGCTCTATAACGCCTTACCCTCTTGAGCTGAAGTTTCAGTTGCTCTCGAGGCAGCTTCTGCTGCCTCCAGTTCCCTACGCTCCAGGGCCTCAAGGGTGATCATGGCCTCTCTGGCTAGACGTTCCTCTCGCTCCTGCTTACGCTGGGCTTCCCGCTCTTCCACTTGACGCTGGTATTCAGCAGCATTTAACTCAATGCCCTCTTCAGCCAGCACCTTCACCTCCTCTAACTTAAGACGGCGGAACTGTTTCATTTTCTGCATTGCCCTGGGACAGGTAAGAGAGAGTCAAATCACATATTCAGAAAACTTATCTGCACAGTAAAACTTTTAAAATTGAGACGTGGCTCACCTCCGCAGAATGTTGGCTCTGTATGTGACACGATGCTGTCTCCAGCGCTGCAATTCTGGGGAACTGAGCTCCGTGATCCGACTGTGGTCCAATGTTATGATGTCTTTTCCCTGCTTCCACAGTTCATAGCGATCTGGCTGGAGGCAGCGGACAAAAACATCCATGGAGATCTTGACCATATCCTTTCGGCAGGTACACTGGGGTAAAAAAAACAACAACAGATGAATCGACCACTCTAGAAACAAGTCGCTGTGTGGCTATGTCACATCATGCTGTGTGTGCTCAAGGTATTTAAAGTCCCTGGTAAAGTGAAACTATACGTCTTCTAAATTTGACAAACCACATCCTGCCAAATTAGAATGATTCAAAACAATTCAGCAAGTATATAAAATGAGGCTTCAAAATTGTGAAATATCTTCGCACAACCGCTGCGGGCATGTCCGCTGAATGCACCAAACCACGCCCCGTTAAAATTAGCAACGAGCAACTTGCTTATGCCTACACGTGTTTGAACCATGAAAATATATCCATGTAAAGCCTATGGTGGCTGGATTATATCCCATTGGGCCGTCACATGGCTTTCCACACTGCGATGCTGAAAGGCGCTAACCACCATATAGGTCGCAAGCTAACAGGCTTCCAGGCTTTTTTGGGCTGGCGGAAAGGCAGCAGGCTTATTTGTGAAATCACCTTTTCCCTTGGGAATTTACTGAGCTGTTTTGGAAATTGTGGCATCCAGGAAAGATGCATTTTTTGGGGTGTAGGCATAGCCAGCTAGCCAACTGCACACTGCAGTGGTCGAAATTGGCCTAGTAATAATAATTAGGTAACTCACAACTGCGCCAGATAACCACTGATGCGAACGAAGGCAGTCAAGTTCTTAATGAGTGAAGGACTCACCAGTGATGCACTACTGGTTGCCTTTTTCAATGATCAGTGTTGATTTTGCTACATGTACTTAACACTTTCTTGTCTTGTCTTTTTAATAAGCAATACTCTCAGAATACGAATAAGAAGACTGAAGAAGAAATTCACTGATTACTGCAGCAAGCAATAATATACCATATTATGAAAAGAAAAAGTTATTTTATTTACAAATAGCATCAAGTTGAAAAAAACATTGTGCACGATGTATTGGACATTGTGCTTTAATGTACAGAGAATATTGCACATACTGTAAGTGGCATTTGAAAGTGTTTTTTTTTGTGCGCATGTGTGTGTGCTACAGTATATTGTTGTTTAGTGCAAATGAACAGTCTTATTGCTGTGGGCAGGAATGAGCTGTGATAGCTTTCCTTTCTGCACCTAGGATGGAGACGTTCTGCACTGAAGGAGCTGCTGAGGGACTCTATAGTGTAATGCAAGGTGGTGGGAAGTGTTGTCCATGATAGATGTTAGCTTAGCTAACATCCAAGCCCAGGATGTTCAGCAGGAAATCGATAACCATCTCTTTGGTCCTTGTCCCACCTACATTCAACCCTTTGAAAATCACATCTGTTTCTGTTTGTTTGTGATTGTAGATAAACTCCTTCACTGCTAGTTCCAGCCCAGTTAATAGCCAGTCGCATACACAAGACTGGCTGAGAGGAGACACAAGTACTCATACAAGGCAGGGTGCTTTCTCCGGGTGCATAATATCAAAAGGGGGAAATATAAGAAAAACATCCAACTGAGAAATATGATTAGGAGAGAAAAGAAGAGAGATTAAAAACAGATGGCAGACTAGAGGTGGATTGCTGTATTACATTAAAATTTTATCACTTCTTGAGCTGTGCGGAGGGCATTGTGTTCAATTACTGAAAACCACAGTAGTCCGCTCTCCCCAGCAAAACAATATCCAACCTACACTGCATTTTGACATGACTTGAATGGCACAACCAATGTATGTATGTTGTCTTGTGGATGATGATGGATGAGGGAGGCAGAAAGAGACAAATGAACATTGTTTCCATCATTTAGTTAACGCTTCAAATAAGACTATTAAATGCCTCTCTCTCTGCTCCCCAACACAAATATGCTCTCGCTGGCTATAGAAAAACTGCCTCCACTTCAGACAGGGTCCACTTGAGTGTGAATTTGGTGGATTTCACAGTCTGAAAATATACTGTATTTCAAATTATTTGACACAAATTATTCAACATCAATCTGGGGATACTAAATGATCTATCAATCAGTGTATCCAGATTAATGTCACACCCTGTCAACCAGCCACACCCACCTGACCAACAGTGAAAACAATGAAAAGTATACAAACTACAAGAAGAATGAGAAAATAATGTTTCAAGTGAGTGTCAGGTACAAGACTCAGGAAGGGCTCAGTTTTCCCTCAAGATCATATAGTTCACTAGAGGGTAATCGCTTTAAAAAATTTAATTCAGAAACTGCAAATTAAGATAGCTTCAAGTCAGATTTGTAATATACCGAGTTCAATGTGGCAAAAGCAGCCCTTGGCCTGTAACATGTTTTATGAGCCACCACTGTGTGATTTAGATTATTACTATTACCCATTTCACCTTTTCCATAATGAGAGCATTACAAGCAAAGTCACAAGTTTCTGAAATGAAGGTCTAGGTATCACAGTGCTGCTGCACAGTGAAAAGTTTACTGGACAAATACTGTGCAGTACTAGATATTGTTCTATTCCAATTTTCAATTACACAAAAAAATATTGAATTGTGAATGTATGTTTGCTGTTTACGCTGTAAAGCTTAAATTTAATGTTGCAATTTCTTGCCCTACGGGTGACTGGTGACCATGCAGCCTGTATCCCACCTGTGGCCCAAAGTCAGCTGGGATAGGTTCTAGCTGACCTGCAAACCCTAATGAGGATAAGCGCTATAGAAAATCACTGGTCGTTGCAATTTCTTGTTTTCATATTTCTGAGTTAACTGCTTGGTTCTGTGTTATTTTGTCACAACACTCAATTTGCAACAGTGCAAAACTATTGGGCAGGACGATGATTATATATTGAAATGATGCAACTGATTATGTGGATAATGACAGAGGCTCATTGATATCATCATCACTACCATGTGTGTTCAAAGCTTCAAAGCTTTCGACACTGTTCAATGTAATGTCTAGACTACACATTTGCCGGGGTGCTTGGCTGCGGTGTGGTTTGCTTATAAGCAATAAGTACCACGCAGTTAGTGCTGTGTTAGCGTTTGCGCCATGCTTCTTGTGTTTTCATTTTGGATCTGTTTGTCCTGTTCCATAAGCAGCTGAAACTGCATCGCTAACTGTCACTCTCCTTTTCTTTCCACTTGAACAAGCAGCGACATATCTGAAGCTTGCTCCTAAGACAAATCTGGGATGATCAACTGATAGCTCATACCTCAAACATTTGAACCCGGGTTCAAATTCGGCTTTGCCTGTGTGGAGTTTGTACGCTCCGCCCGTGCCTGTTTTCTCCAGGTACTCCGGTTTCCTTTGTGTGAATGTGAGTGTGTTTGTCTATATGTGCTCTGTGACTGGCTGGCAACCAGTCTGGGGTGTACTCGTATGTTGGGGCAGTCATAAGTTAAGGTACCACTGTAAACTGCCTTTTTTATTCATTAAGCAATTGGTAAAGCTCTGTAGTTATATGACATCTTTTGAATCACATGTTCTGTGCAGTTTAGGGTGATTATAATCCATTACACTGCAAAACTATGTATGGTACACATCTTGGATCATGACAATGAGTAGCACAATATACTCAAAGTATTTTGTGTTAGTGTGTTTTAATGTGGTATTATAAATACCAAAATTTCATCTGTACCATCTTACCTGAGTAGCAGTTTTGCCATAGTCAACCCAACGCAGAGTGGCAAAGTTTGTGGATTCAGCACAGTTGAAGCCATGGTTGAAGCCAGCGTGGTAGCCATAAGGAAAAGTTATCATAAATTCCCCTTCATTCTGAGTTACCTGTTGACACAAAAGAAAACGTATTTAGATATTGTACACATTAATTTGATAAAATAAAGTAATCCCTCGTTTATCACAGGGGTTACATGCCAGACCACTCCCTCACTAGATGAAATCCATGAAGTAGCGACCAAGTATTTATTTTATCATTTAGGTCAGTGTTTTAAAGCTGTATTCATATATTGTAATATCAGCATAACATACAGTATATGCATGTGAGGTGCAGGTATTATTTTTGTCCGCTTGGGGTCACCATCTTAACTTTCTTTTTACACTTCTTCCTAACATATATATATATATACACATATATATATATACACACACACACACACAAGTAGCAGCTTATTAAAACAATACAATTGAATGCTTTTAAAAAGTACATTAAATTTACATGGAAAACAATTGAGGAAAGAATGTTGCAGTTTCTCACAGGGCATATTTTGGAATTAACTGCCCATTACTGAGACTGTGTTATGAATTGGCAACCACTAAAAGGTTATCATAGAACACACATTTTGTGTTATATTCTAACAAAAAAACTCAATTATAAGTCAGAACAAGTGTTGAGTGAACTTCCTGATGTAAACTTAAGGACTACCAACCGACAGGAGAAATTGTATAGAAGACTTCAACAAAGAACGTGATAAATATGATGAATGTCAGCTTCCAATTTTGGAAGTTGCTGCTCACCCTGTCAAAGGGAATGCCATATTTCTTCAGGATGGATGGAGATATCAAAGTCATCTTGTGACGAAGGAAAGCATCACACCCTTGGGAACTACCAGGGAAGAAACCTGCAAGGGAACATAAATAATCCAATAAAACCATGAAAAAAAACATTCACAGTGGTCATATAGAAAAAAATCTCACAAGGTATATCATTTTCATCATACAAGTGCTAGTTGCATGTGAGATGTGCAGCTTGTGTGTCTTTGTGTTGCCCCCAATTATAATGCATCGCCATACTACAAACCAAAGACCACCATTCAAAGACCCAAATAGAAGAATGTCACCTTCTCTTTCACATGACCTTGAAGTCAAGGTTCACCTAACTGTAAAATAATAAAAATATATACACGCACTCCACGATGGTGTTTTGAAAGCCTACGAAGACGCCTCCACTGCTACTGTCCCAAAACCAGCCACGAAGAAAGAATCAGGGCTAGTTCTTGGGTACTGATTACTGCGAAGGGCTACTAGTTTGAGGCTGCTTCAGGTTCAACTACATGTCAATTACAGGTTATTCATACTACAGCTGCAAATAATTGTTTTTGTAATAGATTAAATTATTTTTTTCCCCATAAATTGGTTATGATTCAGTTACTGGTTTGGTCTGTAAGATGTCAGAAAATATGGGAAAATGTTGATCATTGTTTTCCAAAGTAAAAGCAGATGTTTGCAAATGTTTCGTATTCTAAACCCAAAGATAATCATTCTGCTTTCACGGTGTGCATCACTTTTGCGAATGTGCACATTGTACCTTCACAAAGATCTCCATAAAGTTTGTTTAAAAAAAAAAAAGGTTCTCCACTGAAGGAGGCTTGTGTTTTTCCTTGCTCTCCAATGAGCTGCAGGGATAACATGGAACCGCCCACAACAGAAGCCAAAAAGGAGCCATTGCTGAAGAAGGCGACAGCGCCATGGCTTTGTGCACTGGTGCATAGACATGTAGGAACTGGACGGGGTAATCCACAAACTTTTGACTGTCCAAAATCTCTTGGTATGCTGAAGCATTCAGAGTTCCTTTCACTGGACCTCAAGGGCTAATATTTTGGACATTTCCAACTTTGTGGGAACAGTTTCCTGTTCCAACATGACTGTGCATCAGTGCACAAATCAAGTTTCATAAAGATATGGATGAGAGAGTTTGGCTAAGAAAGAAACAATGGATTATTCTGAACAGTCTTGATATAGATACTATTGGACATCTGCAAAAGAAGGAGAAGACACCCTTCAAACCTGAGGCCTGGGTATACAAAAATGTAAATATATAAATTGAAAAAAGAAATTGCTGTCACTCACTGTCCTATACATTGGAACTGCAATTCACAAATTTCAAATCTAATAGAATAGAAAGCTTACTTTATTATCATTTGATGGTGCAGATACAACAAAAATGTGGAAATTAAATTTGTTCCGTGGCTCGGGTCACAAATTGAGGTAATGTTTCCCATTGGAATAAATGGAAATGCGATTAATCCATTCTAATCCCAGGACAAGTGGTTACCTTGTTTGCAACTGTGTGTAGTTAAAAATACAGTACAATATAGACATAACGCACGATTAGACCACGAAGCCTTGCTAACACTAGCAAGCTCTTGTACCGTGGCAAAGGATAGAACCAGAGTAAGTGTTCACCTCTCACTAAGACCGGTGCCTCCTTTGTGAGCCGATAGCTATCTGCTAGCCATCTCCTCACGTATCTTTTGGTGTCGAAAAAAAAAGCACCATATAAATTTTATTTACTATAATTATCATTACTATTACTACAATAGTACAGCTGGCAGATTTTGTCAACTAAACTCTGCAATAAGATCAAACACCATTCTGTTAAGCCATTTCCTTTTTTTTTTTTTTTTTTTTTTTTTTTTTTAAATCAACAGTAATACATTTAGGCTTTCTAATACTGTGGAACCTCGATTTAACGGGCCGCGATATAACGGATATCGGATGTAACAGACCGCTGGGACCTAACAATATGCCGAAAAAGAGTTTCCAGTTGTCACTTAAACTGCCGTTGACAAAGTCTGTTAGTTCCAGAATTGGCCGTTGTTGTTTACTGGCGCTGTGGCACAATATAGGCAGAGAATGGGACAGACGTATTTCAGAGATATACAATATCACTAGATCCAGTAGCCCATTCCTATGTGGCAGCCATGTTGACTGTGGCGACATTGAACAATGCATTGACGTGGCGGCCATGATAGCAGTTCTATAGTCGCATAGGGCTTTGTGCAGAGAGAGCAGCATGACGTGCACGGCATTTCTTTCTTTAAGGTGTATCTAGAGCCGTACTGCAGACTAGAACATGCTATTTTTGGTACAGTAACAGTTATTTTGTCAAGCCTTTCTTCTATGGCATCTAATCTTAACCAATTTTGGAAATAGGAAGCACACTAATTCCTCATGGTTCATGAAAGCGATCCACCCAACTTGCCACTAGTCACTGCGACAACAAGCACACCAGTGTGGTAAGTTTGGATAAAATATACAACTTTTCAAAATTTTCTTTTTTTTTTTTATTTTTTTTTTTTTTTAAAGATTTTTTTCCAGTAACGTTGTACTGTACTGGGCATTTTAGGCCACACAAAAAGTACAAAACAATAACTAACTACTAACTAATAACAGTAACATGGGTATATATCTTATCTCTAGGAGTTTTCACTCTCTTTAGAGCCATATGGAGAGCTAATTCAGAGAAAAAACAAATATACCTTCAATGTTTGAAGCACAGAGCCAATGATGTTTAATCAGTCCAAGTAAAAGCCCAACTGAGGCTTTTGTCGTCATGCAAACCGAATTGTTCCTCAAGCGGGTTGTTCATAAACCAAGGCTCCACTGTACTTTAATGTCTATACTTGTCTGAGGTTCCTGGAGGGTAGCGGGTCTGTCCCAAGCCCCCAACCAGTAACACTTTGATATGACTGAAAGCACAAATCAACACATATTTCATTCTTGGGTCCACCTTACAATACAAGATAAGGGAAAGGGCCCCTAATTGTCTCATCAGCGGCCTAATTGTTGGAGATTGTAAAGGTAAACAATGTCCTGACAAAGCCAGACTATTGAACTATGGAATATTGGCTCCACCAGTTATCTGTAAGATAAAATTAACTTAAAACATTGTCCTTTTGAGCTTGAAAATTTAAAATCTATTACTGCACCAGTGTTCCCTATTTCCAGCTACTACTAGGAAGAGGTAAGAGCAACAGCTGCCATTGTGGCAAATGTCGAAAGGAGTTTGGAAGTTGCAAGACCATTGCCACAGCCCCATTAGGAATTCCTACGACACTCATAACTGTACCTTGTAAACCGTTAGACAGGCTTGAATAGGTCAGTTGTTAAATAATGTTAGTGCCCCTTTCCTCCTGCTTTACACTTGCACTGCCAGCTGCTTTGAAAGAAATAGTAAGGTTGTAATTGGCCTCTACCAATATCAAAACTGATTAGAAAGTTGCTGTGTATATAATTACGGAGGTTATCTTATGTGCACTGAATTTTCATTTCATTCTAAATCTGGTCCGTGTGACGGAAATCCTTACATAACAACGGATGTTATTTACAGAAAGAATAGTCTTCAATTGAATATTTCCAAATCCAAAGTTATTTCAGTTTGTGAGTTTATGCATTCAGAACGTTCTTGTTGATCATATTTAAAAACAGGGCAACTACTGTAATGAGCAGTCGCAGAAGAGGTTCAAGGTGTGTGGCATCGTTTCGTAATGTTAAATAACAGAAGTTGGCGGTCATACATATTTCTTAAAGTGAACTCCGATTGCAATGACATGTTTGGTATATATGATCTCTTTCGGCTTGAGTAACATAACAATAGGATACAACTTTTGATAATCATTTCCAAATTTATATATTTTTACAAATCGTAATTTCAACATCGGCCGCCATTGTTTTTTCGTCGCAGTGCATTCTGGGTGGTGACGTCAATGGGGATGTGCCCGACGCCCGGAGTTTTTAGCAGTAGCCACAGTAGCAGCCCGCAGCAACGATGAACGCTGTTCAGCCATTTCAGTTCGAGCCAGAGTGTGATCAGGGAAATGATGAGAGTGAGGAAGACACAAGAAATGAGGATGAAGATGACCGGTGTGAAGAAACTCGAGTTGGTCATATTCAGTGGTGTATTTGTAGCTACTGCTAAAGTGGGCTGATCAAGCTACATGGCCAGCGCCTCCTGTCTTAAGTGTCTTTTTGCTCTGCTTTCATTTGTCACACACGGCCGTTTAGGCTCCTTGTGAGGAAAGAAGAAAAAGAAAGAATCTGGGCTGAAGTGACGACAACACAGCAGCAGATCTTTCGGCAGCTCAACTCTTCCGACAGCTCAATTCTTGCCGCATCCTCCCCCTTCCAACCGCATACTTCCACTGTTTCCTCAACCTTCTCTCTTTGAGAACGCTATGAATGCTTACCTCCTTTTTTGCATTCCATGGAAATTGCATCCAAAAGCGCCGCAGTATGGCATTTTTAACTGTTTTCGCTGACGATAAATGCAAATGGCTAGCTTATGTCCCACAATAACAGTTCAGACAAAATGACCTCAATCCGTGAAAATGAATCTAATGAACACAAACACCAGTATACAGTGGAAATAAAGTTTACACACCCCTGTTCAAAAACCAGGTCTTTGTAATATAAAAAATGAGACCAAGATAAATAATCTAAAAACTTTTTCCATCATTGGTGACCAAATAACCTGTACAACACATAAAAAAAAGAAATATTTTTGAGAGGGGATGTGTTCTTTTATACCCTTCTCCTGACTGATACTTTTAACAATGAGATCCCTCTGATGCCATGGAAGCTTTCTGCAGACCATGGCTTTTAAGATGTGACTACAAAAATGTCAGGAATACCCTACGAGGACATCTGACCTTTATTTGGGGTTAATCAGATGGACTTTAAATCGTGGCAGGTGTGTGCTGACTCCTATTTAAAATTATTTTGAATGCGATGGATCCACTTGTGCAATCATAATCTCAAGTCATTTATTTTACCTCACCTCTTAAAAAGATTTCATTTTATTTTTGATTGAGTTGTACAGGTTATACTGTAGGTCACTAATGGTGGAAAACTTTGGTCCCATTTTTATACAGTATCATACAAACCTGGCATTTCCTTCGCATTATACTTAGGTATAGTGGAACAGAAAAAGACTTTGCCATTGTATAAACGTATGCCGCCATCTAGCGGTTATGAAAAAGCTGCACACTTTCATTCCAATATGCCACCGCCCCCTTGAGGTTATGAAAAAGGTGTAGCCTACACTTTCATTCCAATATGACAGGGGTACATATGACTGCATATATGTACAATTGCGCTCATAATTTTACATAGCCATGCAGAATGTGAAATATTTATATATATTTATTTTATTATTTTTTATTTTATTTATAAATATGACTGATGACTAAACAACAACCATCATTAATTTCTTTATAGTTATGTTTTGTTTAATGATAATGCTTTTCTGAAATGGTTGACAGTTTAATTCCAATCACATTAAAATAAAATTAAATGTGTTTCACCTTTTGCATGTCATGCAAAACACAAGCTAATCCTCAGAGGTCAAAACACAGACACGCTCTGATTTAGGATGAAACCAAAGTCACACACTATATGATGCTATAGTCCATTTAAATTTAAAATACCGTATTTTCACGACCATAAGGCGCACTTAAAAGTCTTAAATATTCTCCAAAATGGACGGGGCACCTTATAATGCGGCGCGCCTTATGTGTGCACCGAGTTCCAAAATCTATAAATATTGTTGGGCGATGAGCGCTCCGCTTGACTGACTGAGTTTCCACGGAAACAAGGCGAAGTGGCCCGAGTTGAAAGACCAACTCGAGCAATTGATTAATGAGCAAAGAACATCCGGGAGAAGCGTCTCTACAGTCACCATTCAACTGACTGCAATAACTTAGTTAGTTTGTCATCATTCCAGGAGGCTTGACGAAGGAACTCCAACCGCTGGACATCGGTGTAAACAGGGCGTTCAAAGTGAAGTTGCGAGCGGCATGGGAGCGATGGATGACAGATGGCGAATACAGCTTTACTAAGACTTGGAGGCAGCGTCAGGGTGAGTTACGCCACAATTTGTGAATGGAATGTGGATGCTTGGGCTAACGTGTCTGCTTGGCACTGTTATTCGAGCTTTCGTAAAAGCCGGCATCATTTCTGAGGAGCCGCACGGCAACGAGACTGACTCCGACAATGACGAGAGGGAACCTGGCGTGTTTGATGGAGAACTTGCCAAGCTGATCATTTCGGATACAGAAGATGAGGACTTTGATGGATTTGTGGATGAGGATTGATAAAAAAAAATAACGAGTACATTGTTAAATACTTCAATAAAGTACAAACTAACTCAGTTTTGCTCTCGCTGCCTTTTTAAAAACATTGTTTTAGCGTGCATGCCTGCTACCGTATGTTTTAAGCTAGCGTATGTTTTACCATGCCTGCGCCCAATAATACGGTGCGCCTTATGTATGTGTTAAATACAGAAATAGACCCCGTAACGGAGACTGCGCCTTTTAATATGGTGCGCTTTGTGGTCGTGAAAATACGGTACCTAAATCACAACTATCTCAGGGCACATTTTGTAAGCAGCGGGTTAATTAAAAGTAAAGCAACAAAATAAACGTCAAAGATCACAAATCTGTTTTTGATTCATATTCCAATTTTTCTTTAGCTTATCCTGCCACACAACCAACCCCTCCTCCACACTGAGCATCTGCTGCCCTCCTAAGGTGACTGCCACTGCACGAACGAAATGTTTTGAGCTCCTTCAACATCTCAAACTATTTCTGTACATCCAGGTGACAAGAGACCTACAGCAGATATAAAAGGTCTTCACACCTCTGTCCAAATGCCAGCGTTTTCAATGTAAACAAATGAGACCCAGATAAATCAATTAAAAACTGTCTCCGCATTTAATGTGACCTACAACCTGTAACCAATTGAAAAAAACAAACTGAAATCTGTCATGGCGTGTGTGAGACTTTTTATATCTACTGTATGTGGGGGAAGGAAAACAGTGCAGCACTAGCTCCCTGACTTGAAACTGATTACAGATTTATTTGAATAAAAACATTACAAATAGGGTCTCACCTTGTGCCAGTCTCTCCAGCCTTTTGCCATGCTCTGGTGGGATACAATACCTGCAGAGACAAGAGACAAAATCATTATGGGCTTGTCATAACCAGCTTTAATCAGAATGCTGGGTCATATTTAAAAAAATTAATAAAATAAAATTAAAATAAAACATAGCAGCAGAATGTCGAGTATTAGCCTAGTCTTGTTGAGATTGCTGATATGATTTTATTTATAAAAGTTTGATTTTTCTTCCTGCATCTTTTTACAGCAAGAGCAACAAAAATATGTTTGCTCTCATTTTCGTAACTAATTAATACAATATGAGCAACAAATAAAATATTGCAGACAGCCACTCTGTCAACTCTAAACACAGCGGCTGTTTGGTATATGAGAAGGAAGAGACATGACGTAAAATAAAGCAGAAAGAAGATGATAGTGAGCACAACAGGACCGACAGAGAAAGAATGAGCCACAAAATGAGGCATTGGTAGGTCGATCAAAATTATAATGGGCAAAAAAGAGAAAGTTCATTTCAGTCAGAGACAGCGAGACAAGGTGACACACTGCCATCTATAGGCCGAAGTTAAAGCTTCAGCTTTCCAACGATTTACTAGTCTTGTTCAATGCTGGATGCCTCTAGCGTTTAACTACCCAAAATAAAAAATATCCTGTGCAAGGTTTGGAACACACACACACACACACACACACACACATTTTTGGTCATATTTTAGACATCTATGTCACCTTTTGTGCATTATACAATGACACAGGGTACTCGGTGTGATATGCCCAGAGTTAAAAAGGCATTGGGTAGTTTCTATAAAATCTAGATACAATATTGATAAATTTACTTATCTCCCTCTGTTTGTAGAGGAGTGGTCCAGTTGTTAGCATCTGAATTTTGTCCCTCAGGAAAACCTTGGTCTCATTTGTCACAACCAAAACAAAATACACGCCCTATGGACCTATGTAAGATCTTGACAAATTTCTGCTTTGTCAGCATTTTCCATGCTTGCTCTTCTAATATCAAACTTCCTGTAAAGCTAGTTTATATAATATTCCAGTTGTTTAAATAAAAAAAACTTTTGCAGCACGTTAAAACTCTAAAAATAAAAAGTGATGGTTGTGATGGTGCAGCGGGTTGTTCTCGATTACAGTAGATTTTCATTCCATCAGATATACATAGACTTACTTCCACAGTACATAGAGAATTTAAAAAAATAACTCGCACAACACCTTTCCCAAACATCAAACCAAACTAATCCTCTGTGTTCTCACCTTTAAGGGTACTGTTGCTATGGCAACAGAATGTCTGATCCTGAGTATAAAGACTCACAGTACAAGGATTGAATTTATACAAGTCACTGAGGTTATTTCTCTGGTGGGTGCAAGTTTAGGTCATGACAGCATGAGAGGCATCACAGCAGGCGACAATGTTCTTTTCATTAAAAAATACCGACTGGCCACATTTGCACAATCAAATGACTATAAGACCTGCATCAAAAATTCTGCTATTACTAAGATAATATGGCTCAGTTTTGATTGACACTATTGGGAGGTATTCGTTTAACAATACATAAACTGTTTTGGTTGAGGATAGCAGTGGTGTACAACCACACTGCATCATACGGAGAGGTTTTACTAATATTTTGACGCACTCATGTAGCTAAATGAGGTGCCCAAAATATTGGACTCACATTTCCTGACAATTGTAGAAATGATGACTCAAGGTTTCAACTGGAATTAAATCAGATTTGACAGTTTTCAAAATTGAATTGTGACAGCCTGTGTTTTGGGTCACAAGTTAGCAAATTAATATATGACAAATAAAGTTTACTTCACTTATTCCACGCAGCTATATCTCACTAGTTCAACAAGTGTAGCAATTGGGACATCCATTTTTCTCAGGCAAACCATTGTGGAGCGGGATGGCAGATTCTTGATGAGCTATATTTCAAAATAGTCCTCCACTCTACCCTACCTTTATCTTCGATAAGCTATCTTTCAACTGATGACACGCCCTATGGACCTATGTAGGATCTTGACAAATTTCTGCTTTGTCAGGTGACTGCATTTTCCATGCTTGCTCTTTGGATTTTTGCTTCTAATATCAAACTTCATGTAAAGCTAGTTTATATAATATTCCAGTTGTTTAAATAAAAACAATTTCACGGCATGTTAAAACTCTAAAACAAAGTGATGGTGGTGATGGTGCAGCGGGTTGTTCTCGATTACAGTAGTTTCATTCCATGAGATATACATACTTACTTCCACAGTACATAGAGAATTTAAAAAAATAACTCGCACAACACCTTTCCCAAACATCAAACCAAACTAATCCTGTGTTCTCACCTTTAAGGCTACTGTTGCTATGGGAACAGAATGTCTGATCCTGAGTATAAAGACTAACAGTACAAGGCTTGAACTTATACAAGTTTCTGAGGTTATTTCTCTGGTGGGTGCAAGTTTAGGTCATGACAGCATGAGAGGCATCACAGCAGGCGACAATGTTCTTTTCATTAAAACAGACCGACTGGCCACATTTGCACAATCAAATGAATACAAGACCTGCATCAAAAATTCTGCTATTATTAAGATAATATGGCTCAGTTTTGATTGACACTATTGGGAGGTATTCGTTTAACAATATATAAACTCTTTTGGTTGAGGATAGCAGTGATGTACAACCACACTACATAATACGGAGAGGTTTTACTAATATTTTGACTCAGTCTCATCTAGCTAAATGAGGTGCCCAAAATATTGGACTCACATTTCCTGACAATTGTAGACATGATGACTCAAGGTTTCAACTGGAATGAAATCAGATTAGACAGTTTTCAAAATTGAATTGTGACAGCCAGTGTTCTGAGTCACAGGTTAGCAAATTGATATATGACAAAGTTTACTTCACTTATTCCACGCAGCTACATCTCACTAGTGCAACAAATAATGAGACAAATTCCTTGTGTGTTTTGGACATACTTGGCAAATAAAGATGATTCAGATGATTCTGATTCTGATGTTGCTATTGGGGCATCCATTTTTCTCAGGCAAACCATTGTGGAGCGGGAGTGGGAGGAGCGGGATGGCAGATTCATGATGAGCTATATTTCAAAATAGTCCTCCACTCTACCCTACCTTTATCTTCGATAAGCTATCTTTCAACTGATGACAAATAAACGGATTAATAATAATGACATAGGTAAATTTTACAGTACATGTGAGCACAGAAGGAGACGGGTAAATCAGCATGGCTTCACAGATACAAATAAAATAAATATACAATGAAGGACTGATGGCATGATGACAAAAGGAGAGGTGATGCAATCGTGTTGCTATGGTTTACTTTGATCGGGGCGCACAGTCACACGGGAAATGAGTTTCATTTCGCAACTTTGAGAGGTGTTTTACAAGCAATATAGCGTGGTCTGATGCTTCAGAGCACATCACAGTTCTAGAATAGAGGAATGGTTTGTCTAACAGTGTAAACTGCTGTTTGACCAAGACACTATGATAGCTTACTGTCCAGGAGGTTTATTAAATCGTTGACACCCCCGCAGTCACGTGCACACACACAAACACACACTGACCCCCGCCCCCGAGAGCTCCTGTTGGGATTGGGTTGGGATTCGGGAGCAGGAAGGCTTTGTGTCGCTCGTCAGCTGTTACGTTCCAAAAACTTTTGTTTAACATGTCTTTTAGCTGGAAATCTTGCACTCAACAGTACGGCATTTTGTATAAACAGTAACCACATTTGCACCCCACATGACATTCAGTGGCAGTACGGTCAGCGACTGGTTAGCACATCTGCCTCACAGTTCTGAGGACCCAGGTTCAAATCCGGCCTTGCCTGTGTGGAGTTTGCCTGTTCTCCCCGTGCCTGTGTGGGTTTTCTCCGGGTACTCCTGTTTCCTCCCACATCCCAAAAACATGCATTAATTGGAGACTCTAAATTGCCCGTAGGTGTGAAAGTGAGTGCGAATGGTTGTTTAAATGTGCCCTGTGATTGGCTGGCAACCAGTTCAGAGTGTACCGCGCCTCCTGCCCGCAGTTAGCTGGGATAGGCTCCAGCACGCCCACGACCCTAGTGAGGAAAAGTGGTACATAAAATGGATGGAAATAGATGACATTCACTTCTTCTTTTAAAATGTTATGTGAGCCAATCTGCTTTTGTGTGAATACTCACACGTCCCATGTCTTCTGCAGATGTATGCCCATAACTTCGCCAGCGTAATGGAGCTCTTGTCCAGAGGTTCAAATTGTTTTATACACCCAGCTGGCATTGTTGCATTTTATTTTTGTGTTATGTTAATTAGTAGCCTGTGTGTCTGGCTGCGGCGTTTTCCATCATATCCTTGATGGCGGCTGTATCTCTTTGTTTCATAGTTAGTTTTCAAGTTAACAACTGGTCATGGCAATGTACAGCTGGAACCCTCTTTTTGCACAGTATTTACTAATTATATCAGCCAAAGCATTGCTTGTTGTCAGGTGAGTGGAAGCTTCTGCCGCCAGACAGCATTGGTTTCTCAAGTTCGGGCTCGCAAGACAAAGTAAAAACTTGGCCAATCGGCAGCTCATATCTCGAAAAAGTCGCGTCACTCGAATCTCGAAGCACCACTGAATTCTTGTAATAGATTAAAGTGACTATTATTTTTCCAGTAAATTGATTATGATTCCGTTCCTGCTTTAGTCCATAACATGTCAGAAAAGAGGGGAAAATGTTGATCATTGTTTTCCCTACTAAAAGCAGATGTTTGCAAAAGTCTGCTTTCATGAAGGACTACAGAAATCAGAGAATATTTAATGTTGAGAGGCTGAAATTAGAGGATTTTGACAATTTTAAGTTAAACAATGGCTCGAAATGATTAATCCATTATCAAAAGTTAATTTGATGCTCAATTAGTTTTCGAATAATCGATCAATTGAGACACCTCAAAACAAAAATATATTTTTAAAATGAATTAACAGCAATAACCGATTGCTGATAGTGAAACGTCTGTGATATGATGATGTACAGTTCAATATTCTGAGTGCTGACATGGCTGAGTTTTGGATCAGTTAGTATCTAATCTAATCCACTAAATTGTTTCTTGCCAAAGTCAAATGCAATTATCCATCCATCCATTTTCTTTACCACTTATCCTCACACGGGTCACGGGCGTGCTGGAGCCTATGCCAGCTATCTTCGGGCGGGAGGCGGGGTACGCCCCGAACCGGTCGCCAGCCAATCGCAGAGCACATAGAAACAAACAACCATTCCCACTCACATTCACACCTACGGGCAATTCAGAGTCTTTAATCAACTTTTAGTGCAAGATTAAAAACACTAACTAGCATGATGAAGTGGTGTTGTGTGGCTGCACCATGTCCATCTATGCACAACACACAACACAATTTTATGTCTTTTTAAAATGAGTGACTGACCATGACTTGGACTGGCCAAAATGCAGGTAGTTGATGCTGTAGAGATCCATGTCCTCAGTGTGCCAGGCAAAGGTGGTCTTCCACATGCCGAAGTAGAGATAGGGAGTGTTCACGCCTTCTATGACGATTCCACACTCCTGCTCCACCATATCGAGCAGCGTGTTTAGGTGGCCAATGTTCCACTCTCGAATGTCCTGATCGGGGACAAAATGCACTTTTAATAGTGTCAAACAAAACGACTGAAACCATTACATTCAATTATCTTTATAGTTTACATTTGTGGTTACACCACCAGATGGTGCAACAGCCTTCAAGATCCTTTTTTTGGCTGGCATTCAGGGAGGCTTATTTTTAAGTGGCCATCTGCACATGCAAACCCACAGTCCCCTGACTACTGTATGGGCATGAAAATCTTAAGAGCAATTGCCAGACCTCTAACTAATGCTGTGAGCCCTTTATTCTGGTCAGTGGCACTCATTCAGACATGTTCAAGAGTGTGCAGACGTTGCAGAGGAGAATACTATTGAGCCACATTATTACCAGTTAGCAGTTACAGGGGGTTCTCGGTTGACGACAGAGGTTCTTTTACGGAAACGTAAACCGAATTTGTACATAAGTGGGTAGGGAAAGTATTCAGACCCCCTTAAATCTTTCACTCTTTTTTATATTGCAGCCATTTGCTAAAATAATTCTAGTTTGTTTTTTTTCCACATTAATGAACACACAGCACCCCATATTGACAGAAAAAAACGGAATTGTTGAAATTCTTGCAGATTTATAAAAAAAAGAAAAACGGAAATATCACATAGCCATAAGTATTCAGACCCTTTGCTCAGTATTTAGTAGAAGCACCCTTTTCTAGCAAATACAGCCATGAGTTTTTTTGGGAATGATGCAACAAGTTTTTCACACCTGGATTTAGGGATCACCTGCCATTCCTCCTTGCAGATCCTCTCCAGTTATGTCAGGTTGGATGGGAACGTTGGTGGGAAGCCATTTTCAGGTCTTTCCAGAGATGCTCAATTGGGTTTAAGTCAGGGCTCTGGCTGGGCCATTCAAAAACAGTCACGGAGTTGTTCTGAAGCCACTCCTTCGGTATTTTAGCTGTGTGCTTAGGGTCATTGTCTTTTTTGAAGGTGAACCTTCGACCCAGTCTGAGGTCCTTAGCACTCTGGAGAAGGTTTTCGTCAAGGATATCCCTGTGCTTGGCAGCATTAATCTTTTCTTCGATTGCAACCAGCAACCCTGTCCCTGCAGCTGAAAAACACCCCCACAGAAAGATGCTCCCACCACCATGCTTCACTGTTGGGACTGTGTTGGACAGGTGATGAGCAGTGCCTGGATTTCTCCACACATGCCACTTAGAATTAAGGCCAACAATTTCTATCTTGGTCTCATCAGACCAGAGAATCTTATTTCTCACCATCTTGGAGTTCTTCAGGTGTTTTTTTTTACCAAACTCCATGCGGGCTTTCATGTGTCTTGCACTGAGGAGATGCTTCCGTCGGGCCACTCTGCCATAAAGCCCCGACTGGTAGAGGTCTGCAGTGATGGTTGACTTTATAGAACTTTCTCCCATCTCCCAACTGCATCTCTGGAGCTCACCCACAGTGATCTTTGGGTTCTTCTTTACCTCTCTCACCAATGCTCTTCTCCCCCAATTGCTCAGTTTGGCCGGACGGCCAGCTCTAGGAAGGGTTCTGGTCGTCCCAAACGTCTTCCATTTCAGGATAATGGAGGCCACTGTGCTCTTGGGAACCGTAAGTGCAGCAGAACTTTTTTTTGTAACCTTGGCCAGATCTGTGCCTTGCCACAATTCTGTCTCTGAGCTCTTCAGGCAGTTCCTTTGACCTCATGATTCTCATTTGCTCTGACATGCACTGTGAGCTGGAAGGTCTTATATAGACAGGTGTGTGGCTTTCCTAATCAAGTCCAAACAGTATAATCAAACACAGCTGGACTCCAATGAAGGTGTAGAACCATTTTAAGGATGATCAGAAAAAATGGACAGCACCTGAGTTAAATAAAGGAGTGTCACAGCAAAGGGTCTGAATACTTATGGCTGTGTGATATTTCAGTTTTCTTTTTTAATAAAGCAGCAAAAATTTCAACAATTATGTTTTTTTTGTGCCAATATGGGGTTCTGTGTGTACATTAAGGAAAAATTTAACTTAAATGATTTTAACAAATGGCTGCAATATAACAAAGAGTGAAAAATTTAAGGGGTCTGAAAACTTTCCGTACCCACCGTAAGTCGGAATGCACAGCAATCACACTGGATATCAGTTAAGTCATAATTATAGTAAAAATTTATATGCAAAACATCTACGTATAAATAATCAAATGAGAAACAGTAAGTACGTCAGTAACTGAGCAAGCCTTCTTGTGCCACGACGTATTCTTATGCCACTGTGCAAACCAGTTCATTTTGTGCTGTATTTAAACCAAGGATCCTCTGTGCAAGATGAGACAAAAAATATTTTTTTGTTTAAGTTTCCCCACTAACTGAATTATTCAATGTACATAAATATACATTTTCAACTTGAAAGATGCAATCTCATTAATCTGTGTACCATCTCTGTGATGTACTTTCAATCTTGCCAGTGATCGGCAAACAGGGTTTATGGTTGATAACAATAGCTTCCACATCTTTCCTAAAAACCCCGTCCTTCGAGCACAGAGTGCACACAAAATACGAACGAGGGGATTTGTTGTTACTCAGCACACAAAGGTATGTGGCAGACATTTCGAGTCACAAACTCTGTACCTACATTGTTTGAATGGAACAATGTGACAAAAACAAAAGAAAAGCATTTCGATTTCTTCCTCCGTAGTCGTAGTCCATAAGCATTGAGACCATAGCTTCTTCAATTTCCTCTTCAATCTCCACTGAGCCACGTTCCGCAATTGACGGGCGAGTCCACCGTGCCCAAACACCGGCCCGTGTCATGCTGCTGGGGCAAGTGTTCGATCCAAACAACGATTGTACAGTGTTTGTTACTAAAACCCATCTACCCTTAGCATTGCAATGAATTTGCTCCTTGCCGAAATGTCTGCTACATACCTGTGTGCGCTGAGTAAGAACAAACCCCCTCCTTTTTATTTTGTTTATCCATTGCACTCAAAGGATGGGGTCTTTCGGAGGTATGTTATTGTAGCTCCTCGATCCAGCACAAAGCAGCACACAGCAATGCTCATTTGAAACACCCACCGTTTTCTGGAACGTAAAAGTACCTCTGAAATTATGTTGACCAGTTTTTCTGGCAGTTGAAGCCCTCAAGTTATTCTGTCCGTCCATTTTCCTGCTGTTGTGACCGAAGCAGGAAGTTAACCGGAAAGAGGGTTACCGATCACTGGCGAGATAAGAAGTATACCCCGGAGCTGGTGCACAGTCAATTCAACAAGTGAGGCGTGGCACATTAGCGTGCCGTGAGAGGTCATTGGGTGTGCTGCGGGAAGTTATCCAATTTCACTGAATTAGTCTTTTTTTTTTTTTTTTTTTTTTTTTTAACTATAAATAACTTATCTTTGCAAAGGCATCTACATATACCTGTAGTGACAGCAAAAAAAAAAAAATTTCCAACAGATGGCAGAGCAATTGGCACAAAACACAAAAGTTAATCAGGAGAAAAATATTAAAATAAATACCAGGTATACCATGTAACTGTATCAACAAAAACCCAGATAAACCGGTATGGCAATTCCATTTCAATTATATGCCTTAACATTATGTAGGAATGTAATCTAAAACGGACTCACACACACCCAAAACTCACCTCATCATAGATAGATCCACTAACATCTGCACCATAAAGGGGTGACACAAAAGTCAGATTCTTCCAGTATTTCCTCTCTAGGTCATCAAAGTCTTTATGCCGAGGTGTGCAGTACCTAAAACGGGACAAGGCAGACAAAAAGACCACGAGTTGTCAAGTAACCCCGCAATGACAAATTAACAGTTATACTAATAATGCTAAGCATTCATATGTATTTTAAAGACCCACTAAAGTCATTGGTGTTTTTTTTCTAAAATATAATGGGGGGTTTTTCCAAGTATTTCTAAATATCATTAAATATGTTTGAAGGTGGTGGCACGGTGAACAACTGGTTAGCACATCCCTCTCACAGTTCTGACCGGGGTTCAAATCTGGCCTCGCCTGTGTAGAGTTTGCATGTTCTCCCCGTGTCTGCGAGGGTTTTCTCCGGGTACCCCGGTTTCGTCCCACATCCCAAAAACATGCATGGTAGGTTAATTTAAGACTGTAAATTGTCCGTAGGTATGGATGTGAGTATGAATGGTTGTTTGTTTAACTGTGCCCTGCGATTGGCTGGCAACTAGTTCAGGGTTTACGCCACCTCCTGCCCGCAGTTAGCTAGGATAGGCTCCAGTATGCCTGCAGTAAGCGGTACAGAAAATGGATGGATGGATGTTTGAAGGTAAGTGCTGAAAATATGCCAAGACAATTTAATACTGAATTGTTGAGATATAGCATTAAAGTCTTTTTCACCATCTCAGTTATCCAGATTTTTGGGACGGGGCTAAAACGGGGGCGCGGTGACACAAACAGGGAACAGCATGAGTCGGCCCTCCCCCACTATATAATTACCAAGTGCCCATATTCCATGCAGTAGCCATTCGGCGTAATTGCCACTTCCTTCGTCATAATAACTTGGCCCAGTTCTACCACTACAGCATGAAGTTAGCCATCAAACTATTCCTACAACTCAAAAAATACATCTACCCTGAAGTGTAAAGTATTTTGTGTTATTTGGGCTACACTGTCTGTGCAGTGTTTTCCAACCAGGGGTACAGGGTGTGTGAGCACATTACAGGGGGTACGTGGAAACAGGCCTGGACAGGTGTCACGGAATACATGTACTGGTGTTACGTATTTAAGATTTTTAAAAAAATTGTATGATTAGATTAGCCGCCGATGGTCCGGCGCAACGGCATTAGGGCAGTCAGCCTCAAAGTTGTTGACCGCGACGTCACGAGGCGATATGGAGGAGGAGAAAATAAATACAGGGGGACCGTAGTGCATCACACTGCTGTGGCCGCATATTGTCCACCCTTTGGTGGCCACAACAGCATGATGCATCCATCCATCCATCCATTTTCTGAGCCGCTTCTCCTCACTAGGGTCGCGAGCGTGCTGGAGCCTATCCCAGCTGTCATCGGGCAGGAGGCGGGGTACACCCTGAACTGGTTGCCAGCCAATCGCAGGGCACATAGGAACAAACAACCATTCACACTCACAGTCATGCCTACGGGCAATTTAGAGTCTCCAATTCATGCATGTTTTTGGGATGTGGGAGGAAACCGGAGTACCCGGAGAAAACCCACGCAGGCACGGGGAGAACATGCAAACTCCCAGCGTGATGCATGGCCCACCAAATTTTAAGAGGCAAAGGATGGAAAATTGTCCGAGGACAGCTACAGGGGCTCGGAGGCTGCCTGACTGCCACAGTCACAATGTACGCAATGTGCATCGCTGGGAATTCTCTTCTCCCAGTTAAGGAGCCGGGAGAGAAGGCACGTATTTGATTTGACAGCTTGGCATTCCAAGGGGCAGGATTTTCAGAGCATTTGGCAACATGCCCACAGCATCTGGAAACTGAACGAATCTCAATTCTTGACCATTTTGAAGCCTGACTGAAAATACTTTGTGACTTTTTTATATTCATTCAATTGGACCAGCTGCAGCTCAACACTTCGATGTGCTGCTGGACTTTCTGACAGGGAGACCGCAGGCAGTACGGGTCGGCAGCAACACATCCAGCACCATCACTCTGAACACGGGGGCCACTCAAGGTTGTGTGTTGAGTCTCCTCCTCTTCACACTGTTGACCTATGACTGCACACTGACATATAGCTCCAACCTCTTCATCAAGTTAGCAGACGACACAACCGTGATGGGTTTCATCAGCAATGGGGACGAGACAGACTACAGGAGTGAGATGAGCCGCCTGGCCGGGTGGTGCACGGAAAACAATGTCTCCCTAAATGTGGAAAAAAACAAGGGGATTGTTGTGGACTTCAGGAGAGCGCACTCCCAACATGCTCTCCTGAACATCAACGGTGCTGCGGTGGAGAGAGTGCACAGCCCCAAGTTCCTGGGAGTGCACATCACCGAGGACATCTCCTGGACCAGCAACACCTAATCACTGGACAAGAAAGCTCACCAGCGTCTCTACTTCCTGCGCAAGTTGAGAAGAGCCAGCGCCCCGACCCCCATAATGCTCGTTCTACAGAGCGACCATAGAGAACATCCTGACCAACTGCATCACTGTGTGGTACGGAGCCTGCACCGCATCCTGCCGCAAGACTCTCCATCGCATAGAGAGGGCAGCTGAGAAGATCATCGGAAACCTCTTCTCTTCCCTCCCTGCAGGACATTTACAACACCCGCCTCACCCGCAAAGCCCTCCCCATAGTGGGGGATTCGCACACACACCAGACTCAGGGTCGCACCACCCACTTTATCAGCATTGGGGTTTTGTCATCTAATTTATATAGGTCTTATTTGCCTTGGTTCTCTGACACGTCACCTGAGCTTTGATATTGCACATTCAATTAATACTTTTTATACTGTATGTACCATAGTTTTATTTAGCTTTTTATATTGATGTTTATTATGATTATTTGTACTGTCTTTGTAGCACCGCGGGCCTTTGAGTACCGTAATTTCAATCCTCTACATGTGTTACGCATATTGAAGAATTGACAATAAAAGCACCTTGACCTTGATAAGAACAAAAAATACAGTGGGTGGAAAAAGTATGCCTTTGGATTTGTTTTTACTTCCCTTTGGATTTTTTGTTTTATTTCTGCATAAAATGGTCATAAAATTGGGTCTGATCTTCATCTAAATCACAAGAATAAACAGAGTCTACTCAAACTAATACTTAATTGAAAATACCACATAAATATTCACATTTCAGGGAGGAAAAGTAAGTGAACTTCTAGGTTACGGATTCCTCAAGCGCTAATCAGAGTCAGCCGTGAGCTAACCTGGAGTCCTATCAATGTGTAGAGATAGGAGGCGTGTCTTAAAGCTACCTCTGACCACAAGAAAACACAAACGAGTTTAAAATTGTATCTTTTCAAGAAGCATTGCCTGAAGTGTACCTTCTAAGAAAACTTAAAATTAGGAACTGTTGACTTGAATAAACTGTGATTGGCTGGCAACCAGTTCAGGGTGTACCCCGCCTCTAGCCCACAGTCAGCTGGAATAGGCTCCAGCATTCCCAAAACCCTTGTGAGGATAAGCAGTGTAGAAAATGGATGGATGGGTGGACTTGAATAAAGCAGGAAACGGTTACAAAAGTATCTCTAAAAGTCTTCATGTTCATCAGTCCACGATTAGACTAATTTTCTATAAATGGAGAAAGTTAGCACTGTTGGTTCTCTTCCAAGGAGTCGCTGTCCTGATGACTGCAAGAGCACAACGGAGAATGCCCAATGAGGTTAAAAAAAAAAAAAAGGGAACCCTAGATTGTCATCTAAAGACTGACAGAAATCACTGGCACATGCCAACATCTCTGATGACAAATCTACCATAGGTAAAACATTAAACCATAATGGGGTTCATCGGAGAACAGAGAGGAAGTCGTTGATGTCTAAAAAGAAAAAAAAACCATAATAATTAGAATGAAAAAAGCTTGTGATTTCTTTTGCTTTTTTCCTCCTCCAACAAGAATCTTGTTTAAATAACTATCTGTTAAATAGAAAAGAATTATGCCATATCCTGGTTCCAATAGGGTAATTGCTTCTGAAGTTTCTGTCAACACTGCAGATTAAAATGTCTTTTAAACAAGTTTAAATTTGACACACCTTAGAGTATTGTGAACAAGTCGGACAAATTTGAATGAATATAAAAAAGTCACAAAGTAACACATTGCTGTGTTTGAAGTTTGCTAAAGAGCACTTGAATGTTCCAAAACACTACTGAAAAAAATATTATGAGGACAGATTAAACCTAAATTGAGTTGTTTGGGAGGAACACACGATGCTATATGTGGAAAAATGGCATAGCACACTAACATCAAAACCTTATTGCAACTTTGAAGCATGGTGGAGGGAGCATCATGTTACGGGTGTGCGTTACTTCCTTAGGACCAGGACCGCTTGCCATCATCATTGGAAAAAATTAATTCATCCGTTTATCAAGATATGTTGCAGAAGCACTTAAGCCATCTGTCCAAAACTTGAAGCTCAAAAGAAAATGGGTGCTGCAACAGGACAGTGGTCCAAAACACGGAATTATTCTTGTGATTAAAGATTGTTTTGTCACCAGTGAAAATATCTCATGTCCTTGCTCTAATCTACATCAGTCAACGTCAACCATGTATGTACCCAAGAAGAACAACCAGGTTGGTTTGTGGTGAGGATGTTAACTTACTTTTTACTGTTTGCCAGCTTGCGGTACTCGCCCACTGTCATGGATTTCTTCTGGATGTTGTACTGGGTAAAGAGACCAGACTGACCAGTCACCACTTGCATGATGGGAGCTGGGATCACCATGTCCTCAATGGCCTCGTAGGATTTCCGCGGTTTCCAACCATCTGGTGGAATCACCTGGTTGGCAACAACGATTTTTAGCATTTTCTCACGTGTTTATATTGTCACTGTCAGAAGAACTCACTCACAGTTGTAGCTGTATAATGGTTTAAAGTGGAGCTCATGGACACGGTAAAATGTAAAACATCTTCACAAGCAAGAGCAGACCAGTGAAGAAGTAAAGACAAAAATTTGCCTAAGCACCAGCTTCAATGAACTCGCCGGTGTGGATACATTTTGGTTTCGCCATCAAATACAAACATGAAGGAGTGAAAATTGTGGACAGAAATGCAAACTTGAAACATGGCCCATACTTTAAAGGAAAAACAAGCATTTTCATCTTAAGCAATCTGGATACAGGACCTTCGAGGGACACGGAAAAGGCAACTAGACCACAAAAACAGCAAGTGTCTATGGAGAATGATTTTTCACAGACCTACCGAGTAACTTGAGATGTACAAGAAAACTCGTGTAGTGGGAGCATTTATTGCTAAAGATTTGCATCCCTTTTTAGGACCTGTGTTGACAACCGCAACATAAACATTGATGTTCATGTAACATTAAAAGTAAATTAGTCAACAAAGGAAAAATATAGTTTCCCCACCTAATGCTCTCTAACAAGTCTTGCTGACAGGAAGGGTACTTCTGAGCTGCGAGTCTCCTGTTTATGTTCAAATCAGCTTGTAAAAATACTGTAGTTCCCCAGTACACACAGTTCATCATTTCATCAATGCATCACATTGATATTTTATGCCTGTATCAGACTACAAGACAAATTTGGTCTTACACGATTGCACCATGTCAGGCTACTGCTATAAAATCCATAAATTTTGACCACGGCGAACAAGTATGTTGACAACGGTGAGCATTGGAGGCGATGCGCCAGTCACAATAGGCAATCGTATTGGTCGACATCAAGGTGTGCTGTCGGAGAGTTGTCATTGATACAGTATGTCACACTACATGGAAAATATTTAAAAAATCAAAAATCAAACGTTAGACTTTTCATTTTGTCGTCAAAGGGCTATTGTAGGGCCAAATCGTTGGTTGTGGATTATGTCACAGTACAAGAAGTTTTGTCGTTCCCGACAAAATATGTCGGGCCTGATCTGGGAAATCGCCAGCGATCAGTAAAGGTGGATCCATTATATCGCTGTGTACTATAATTCAGTGACACATTTGACATGAATGCATCAATTCCACGTTCAAAAGACCCTTTAATTCAGGTCATAACATTTTACCAATGCTTGACTATAGTAATACAGAATAATGGCAATTGCCTGGTGAATTAATGTCAGAGCTTTGGGTCTTCTACAAAATAAAAGCGAACAGATTCCACTAAAGACGCAATCATGTCTTCTCCCAGATGTTTGATTGATGGTAACCAGTTTATAACGCACAGGGCAATGCCATTAACAGGGCAATGACATCCACACTGTTTTGAAATTTTAAATTAATTTTATACAAACGAAAAACACTTTAAAATGATAGGAAAAGATAGAGATACCCTTTATGATCATATCGAGAGAAGCGCTACACGATATTTTGTTTGAGCAACGTTATCGCGATATACGTGTGTGCAATAGTCACATCGCAAGGTCTGCTGTGATGTTGGTGACCTGTAACATAAAGTGAATGCACTGTAATATTAAAAGTGACCAGCTGAGGGACCTGTTTGGACATGCTCAAAAGATTGTACACCTGCTGCATTTCCTATTTCGCTCTTCAGAATGAAACTAGGGAGACATTCAGCAGCTGCGTGACTGAGCGAGGTGCGTTCAAGGACACTGCGTAAATGGAAGTGAATGTGTTTTTTTTTAAATACAGTACATAATTGTAAAAATTGATTACTGGGAAAACTATTATTTGTATCAGAATGCTTTAGTTAAAACACCGTACAATCACACTGATAATACATCCATCCATTTTCTGTACCGCTTATCCTCACTAGTATTGTTAGTGTTGTCAATTGCACATGATCATTACTCTACAGGCATAATCGTTAATTGTGGCTTCAAGTTATTTTAGAAAATAAAAATATGATGAAGTGGAAAGTGAACCTGATTGACCCTTTTCATCACCCATATGTGAGTATAAAAGTAGTTGAAATGGTAAACTATATTACTGTTGATTAATGTTATCATCAATTAAAGTAAACATTTAGAAATTATTCACTTGTTCGATAATAATTCCAAAGAAGTATTTTAACGACTTTATCTCGCTCAGGAAATAGGACAATTTTCTCAAATTCACAGTTCTTAGTTGATGATAAACAATAAAATAACTCCTTGGTGGTAAATATTATTAGGATGTCAGATAATTGTAACAGATTTCAAAAGAAGGAAAAATGTGGACTACATTCCAAAACTCAGCTTCTGTCAAACTTTAACTAAAGTACAGGGGGGGTTGCCCTGGGCCCCCAAATGACTAGCTAGGGCCCTAGACTGAGCCAGCGCCATCGCCGCCGGCCACACAACAAATTGGGATTGGCGGCTCGTGCTTTGATGAAGAACGCTGCTGAATATCTAATTAACTAATGGGAATTGCAGGACATGCTGACCATCGACACTTCATACGTATGTAGCCGTTTCACTTCAGCGCCAAGCGGGGCCCGGCCGCTGTAGGCTGCGCAGAGACGTGGGCTCACATCAATGGGGCTGTCTTCCCCGATCCCGCAACAATGGAACCCCACTTGGTGGAAAATTGAAGCATTTTACAAAGCAGAGGGAAAACTAAAGCCCTTGATAGCAGCGACCACCATGTGAACCAAAATTAACTGAAGAAAACGCCATTTACACACCCCAGAATGAACGTGGACAGGCACGTCTTTTGACACGGTCAAACAATGCCACATCTGAAATTGGCGTGTTGTCAAACATATATCGACAAAAATCTGGAACAATCAGTGTTACGTGCGTAACTATAGTTAGCGTTCAGTGAGTTCCATAACAAAATACGGACGACCCATAACATTTGACAGGTATGTGTGTGTTAGGTTCCACACAAAAACACAGAAATAGGTGAGTTCATGAACCACGAATAAGTGGGGGTTAACTGTAAACCGATATACATTTACAATTATATAAGAGTGAAATAATACATTAAAAGTTTTACACGGATGTGCTGTGCTCACCTTGGCCAGACCAGCACGATGAGCTCCTTCACTCTCCATGTAGACAATGTATTTGGCAAAGTCTTTAAATTCCTCCATAGTCGGACGAAAGGTCATGATCTTGGAGTCGGGGTTTTTAGTACAGGACGGTGGTGGCGGTGGAGGCAGCGAAGGAAGAAGAGCCTGGGGTAGCTCGGAAACAGGAGCAAGGCCACTAGCAACATCTGGGTGTGGAGGCTGAGCCTGTGTGGCAGCCGGGGCAGAAATGGGGTTCGAGGCCACGGCTGTCTCAGGTACTTCAGCCAGCACTGGCTCCTGGATGGGAATCCCATTTTGAGCTACAGGGAGTGAGGCTGGAACAGGGTGAGGATGCGGCATCGTGTCCATGACCATGTTAGATGCCATTGGGGACACTTTTAAGGGTAGCAGGTAAACCTAGAGAGGAAAATGCAGACATTCAGTATTTGTCTGTTTTCAACATGCCAATAAATATTGGTGGAAAGATAAGACTACTGGGTAAATAAATTCAATATTAATATTGCAATGAATATGAATGAGATGAATAGTCGTGAGTACCTCTGTACTCGTAGAAATGCTTCGATAACACGACACCAATACCACCGCATCAGCCTGACATACACCTTTAGGTAGGAGGCATGTCAACCACGTGGAGATTCTTAAAGAAAAACTAAACCCCCAAATTATTTTTGCAACAATGCGTTGTATGTGCAAGCAATAATCTAAACACGGGATTCTTATTAATATTGAGTTTGCAAAATAAGAATTCTGCTGTCGACCGAAATTAACATCACTACTCTCGTGCATTGCTTCCGGTATATGCGGAACGTCAGGTGACCAAACCCGGAAAACAGGTTAGCGGACTACCTGTGTATGCTGCAATAACTAGCATAACTGTGGGTTGATGACATGATGCTAACAACATTTTAGCAGGCACACCCAGCAGGCAGAGCCATAGATCACTCAGTGGATTGATCATCGCAAGTCATGTCGCGATAAGTAAGTATAGAAAAAAATTCAAGATGAGGGGCATAATGGTGAGGAGCTGAAGCCTTGAAAGGGATCAACAGCTGTTGTCTGGATTTCATGAATTAACTCTGTAATAGCATATTAATCCAGTTGGCTCTACGCAAAATAAAACTTCTTGGATATATTTTGATTATTATTTATTCTTATTTCAAGTTTCATTATCCACTGAAAATTGTTTGCATATTGTTTGTTGAAAAGTAGTGCAATAAAATACAAATGTTTCCTTAACATAATAACTGAGGAATAATTGTGATGACAATATTGATCAAAATAATAGTGATCAAACTGATCATTATCACTTTGCCCATAATCACGGAGCCCTACTGCATGTTTTTATTTTGTGTCATTTAAGAAAAGGGATGGGAAAAGGCAAATCATTGTTTTGCACTACAGTAATGTTTCATTTAAAATTTTACATTGCATTCTCATCTTTACACTGCTTGGAATTTACTTGAAAGGTTTCTGTATTTTTCCCAATAATTGCAGTTCTGCTCAAATATTTTGGAAGTATTGGAATTATTGTGTTTATAGTAGAGAAAACAAACTTCCACACCATAGCCTATACCACAATACATATCGTCTAATGTCTATGGTTAAGATTTCCCGCAATATAAATTTTAGGCCAAACTGAACATCAGAAAGGGGCAGAAATTACAACCAAGCTACACAGAAGAACATCTCTGAAGGCACAAAACCTTGATAGGTATGTGTGCATCTACTGGAAGTTGTGACTCCTCAAGCTGCACTCATCATTGCGCAATTTTATTAGCGATTGAACCACTGTTTTCCCTTTTTCACTGCGTTTGCGTATTCACCTTACCACTATACAACACTACTGATGACGACGAACACGTACTAGTTTGACCCATGACTTCAAAATTTACCTATAGACCAAGTACACGCATTACAAATCTCAGACATTTTCCAAAGTTATAATTTACAAACACCCCCTCAAACGTCAAAGGTGAGTAAAATATTTCAAATCAATACAACAATCTGTATAATATATTTTTCTGTGATTCTGCCAAATATGATGTACAATGATTGATTCGCACCACATTTTTTGGACCCACCGCTGGCCAAGTTCCTTATGTTTCTCCGACCTGCAGAATTCATGGTTCCATCAATCAGTTTGTCCAGGTCGTGAAGGAGTAAAGCAGCCGAAGAACATCAGCCTACCACCACCATGTTTGACTGTTGGTATGTTCTTTTTCTGAAATGCTATGCTACATTTATGCCACATGAATCGAGACACACACCTTTCAACAAGCTCCACTTGCATCTCATCTGTCCATATAATATTCTCCTAAAAGTCGTGAGAATGAGAATCATTCAGATGCACTTTTGTAAAAGTAAGACGAGCATTTATGGAGTTTTTTTGGTCAGCAGTGCTTTTCGCCTTGGAACTCTCCCATGGATTCCATTTTTGCCCAGTCTCTTCCTTATTGTTGTCATGTACACTGACCTTAACTGAGGCAAGGGAGGCCTGCAGCTCTTTAGAAGTTGTCTTGAGTTACTTTGTGGCTTCCTGGATGAATCATTGCCGATCTCTTGGGGTACCGTAATTTCTCGTGTATAATGTGCATTTTTTCCGCAAAAGTCAAGAGTGTGCATTACATATAGGTATAGGGGAAAATGAAAAAAAAACTTTCACATTTTATAAATGTATGGCACCATCTAGCGGTTATGAAAAAGCTGTACATTTTCATTCCAATATGCCACCGCCACCTAGAGGTTATGAAAAAGGTGTAGCCTACAATTACATTCTAATATGACAAGGGTACGAATGACTGCATATATTTACAGTTGTGCTCATAAGTTTACATACCCTGGCAGAATTTGTGAAATATTGTTTTGTTTTTTGTTTTTTTAAATACAACTGATTAATTACTTTTTCCACACAGGTCCAGGTAACTTTGAATAGTTTTTTTTTTTCATTAGAATCATCTTTATTTGCCAAGTATGTCCAAAAATCACAAGGAATTTGTCTCCGGTAGTTGGAGCCACTCTAGTACGACAACAGACAGTCAATTGACAGAGAACACTTTTGAGATATAAAGACATTGACTAAAACAGTCACTGAGCAATAAAGGGTTGCTAGTTATTTGGTAATGCCGGTACAAATTTGTTTTTTTATTTTTTTAACAATTGTGCATTAATGAATGAAATCACCATTTTAAAACAGTATTTTAAGTTCACTTGGGTTATATTTGGCTGATATTTACATTTATTTGATGATCTTAAACAAAGTGGGGAGACTATACAAAAATATAAGAATTTGAGAAGGGGGCCAATACTTTTTCAAGGCACTGAATATTGCACGGTTACCAAAAATAATATATTATGACATTACAGCCGATCACAAAATCTGCATAAAATGCAAAATATTGTCCGAGCCAGTCTAGCTGATCAAATATGTGGAAAGTCTAGTCGGTACCCACCCACTCAACTCAACTTTGGAAAATGGCTGAATGACAGCGCGACTGCATCTTCAGCAAAGCTAAAATGTGTATTTTGCATCACCTGCTAACCTCAGAGGAGTGGATGAATAAAAGGGTTCTATTTATTTTTGGAGAAATTCCTAAGCATTTCTTAACCAGAATTGGGCTGTGTTTAGTACATTTGGTGGAGGATGACTTCGTAAACATGCAGGTTACCCACCTCTCCACCAGCCGTTAAGTACATTTATGTACAAGAGAAAATCATATTCTAAAAGTAATATCTAACTACATCACATAGCCAGCACATTTGGACAACACTAGCAGGAGCTAGAACAAGCTATCGGTATCCAGTAGGGTTGTGAACGATTAGACTTTACACTGATCTGTTCGGCCTGATCGGTATCGGCCGATAATTAGCATTTTATGCTAATCGGCTTTAATGTCATAATTCGCCGATCAGATCAATGAATCGCAAAAGACATTTACTCCGCGTCGCCATCGTGTACAGTATATTTGAATCCAAAGGCTAGTTTATTTTTAGCCTTGTCACGTTTCTTTTGACGTAGTACTGTAAATATCTCACAGCCAATAAAGTTATTTATAAAAAAATAATAATAATAATAAAAAAAACATTGGCGGTGTGGGACAGACAACACGTAATGCCGAGATCAGACTACAAGACAAATTTGGTCTTTCATGATTGCATGTCAAACAACTGCAATAAAATCTTGTATTCCGATACCACCGCATCCCATCTTTTACAATCACTGGGCTTGATCTTGTCAACTCAAATGCGACCGGATACACTGGTTACCATGGCCATGACAACAACAATCGATCGAGTCGTGTGTATTATAAGAAAAAAATGGGGAAAACCGTGTGCTTGTGGTCACCGGTGCTTGAGGCATGTTCACATACTTTTAATATGATAAGGCTCGCAAGCAGGCAACAAAACGTAATGTAGCCTAGCAAGCTAGTGTTATCACTAACGGTTGTACCGGTGTTCTGTCAAATCATGCTTTAAAGTTTCAGTGTGTGTGAAGTAATTTAATTTAATTAAAGTAAGTTAGCACCCATTATTTCTGTCATGTTGTTATGCTGGTTTGACCTGACTGGTTAGAATACATGACCTGACAAGATATTTTTGAAGAAACTCAGTATACAGTACACAAGTATATACAGTAAATGAACAAGTCATTTAAATAGACACATTGCTCCATCTTTTGATCGGATTGGTGATTGTTTTTTTGTTTTTTTTTAGCTTGTTGATCGGTCCCAAAAATCCTGATCGTGGACCATCATTTTGTAGAACTGCGTTAAGTCAACTCACGGTTCTTTAACATTAACCTCTACATCAACAAATGTTAACTATCACATAGTTCCAGCACTGAATGGAATCCTATCGTATCGTACCCATACTGAATCATATCATTCTGCCCTTAAATATATGGTTTTTGAATATGTGTATTTAGATATGTATCAAATCAGCCTCATGCCAGAGATACCCAACCCTAGTATCCGGTCAAATTTATATATCTCGGCAGCTTTCATGATTACTTTTGTGACAACATCAATAAGGTAAAACTAACCTGTCTCATCTGTCCAAACCCAGCTTACATTCCCTATTAGAGGTCGAACAACCTAACGCTTGGTCAATTCTGCTTCACAACAATAGGAAGAGTCGTCATCAAAGTATCAAAAAGCGATGTCGCAATGAACACTTGGCCGCTACAAGCCAGTTGTCCCTTTGATGACTTTTCTGACACCTCCTGTTTAAAACCCGGCTATCATCATGATGAGATATAGCCTACTACCAATCAGAGCAAACCTTTTTTGCGTATCAAACCTTAAGGAAATCCAGTAACCTGTTCTGCCAGGCGTTTTGGACCAATTACGATAGCTTGAAAAGGGACATCCTGACCATTTCCAACCCAAATTATCTTGTAAAAGGACATCAAAGAATATTTGAAAAAAATAAAATACAAAAAATACATATAAATAATTGGGTGTGGCATAACACCTTTAAAATGTTGGTCAGAATATGTTTTCACCAGTTTTACAGATCATAACTTTATTAATATTTATCACAAGAAAACAATACTTATATCACTGGAATCGTCTTTAAAAGATCTTTCCGATGATGTGGCTCTCATGTAACTCAATTCATCTTTGCAATGGTACACACATACCTAGAGCAGCTGGGGACCACAAGCAGATGACCACACGCAATGCTACTCAGGTAAACTATTAGAATATTTAAACTACACATCATATTTTAGCATCCTGATACAGAAATTGTTTTTGCTGAGATTTCCCTTCCAGCTAATATATACCAACCAACGTTAGTTTTACCAAAAAATATAAGAAGCATGCAGTGAGCAATGTGAAAATAATTTCGGAGCATACATTTAGTAATGGATGTGCTTCCAATTTCCTGGTGAGTATGTGATATGGCATTTGAAGTATAGAGTATAACGTATATTATTCGTATTTTCAGGATTAGACAGTACTATTAACTCATGCCTTCTAATGGAATGATGACCCCGTTCTTTAAAACCAAAACAAATAAGGGCCTACACAGACCCTTCAAATTCTAACTGGGTTACGAACGATCATTCAGCATGATGAACATTCAGTCAGCGTTGATATAGAACTGTCGAAGTGATCAAAATATCTCAATCGGATTTTGATTAAACTGCCACTTGGACGTTGCTTAAACCAGTTGCTAACGTCGACGTTAGCAGAGGGAAACTGAAATGAGCGCTAACATTGTGTCCAGTAAAACAGATTGTCTCATTTTACGGAAGCTTCTGCTTAAGAAAACCCGTGTAATTAAAAAATAACCTATATCTCAGTGCGTTGGGAGTGTGTATCGCCAACAATGATATACGGAATTACGTTTCACAGTGTCCTTATGTTGCCGTATCCTAACAGAGGTTAGCTCCCGTTTAGCTATACCGTACGTGCATTTAAAGAAAAAAAAAAGAAAAAAACATCGCGACCACTACACATCGATTAAACGAGTAAGAAGCCCATGCACGTGAAAATGACGGTACAGTTTGTGTCATTTTTACCTCCTGCAGCGACGTGTCGCCTCTCTCCGTCGATTAAGTGTCGTTTTGTACAAATTTTGTGGCTCGATGTTCCTCTAACATTTAGCAAGCTAAAGCTATTTAGGTGTCACGCCCACCTCCAAAACCGTACTTAACGATTGGCTAAATGGCACCAATAATAGCGCGTTTATCACGAACTCAATTATACTATTGGCCCATTGCATTACAGACGGATAAAGCAGCCAATGAAAGCCGGCGATGGTTTGCCTCTTATAAACATATACGTACTGCTGATTATGCAGAGCACGTACACTGCCAGGCGATACGTGCGGGGAAAAAAGTTAACCGAATTCAGGTTGATGTGAAGTTCAAAGCAAAACAAACTACACCAAACAGGTTTTTTTATTTTTTTTTATTTATTTATTTATTGAATATCAATGTTTTGACAAAAAACGCAACATGTGCAAGCAGTTCTAAAACCATATATCGAAACTAAAAAGGACATTACAAAATTTCAGAAAATATACATTTCCTATTCTGTAAATCTTGGCCTTAACAACACAGGCCAGCTGACAGGTGGTGGATATTCAAACTGCCACTGCAATTAATGGAGAATTATCACAGAAGGCAAGCAAGTATAGGAATTACACAAGTTGATTAATGATCCCATTCAAGACCACTGTATGGGATTTTCTACATTTTCAAGACTTCCTTAATGCAGTAATTTCGTAGTTTTCAAAGAGGTGAGGTCCCTAAAGGAGGCAAATGACTGGATAACAATATATTAATAAAAAGGTGAAAAGAAAAACATGAGCTTTCCTAGACTCAACAAATACCTAAATGGGGGTTCTATATCACACTCTAAGCACTTTTCTTTGGAATTAAACTTGTTCCTAAGAATCCAAATACATAGTCTTAAACACCACTCAATGAAAATACAGTAGATGGAAATCCAAAACATAGATCTTAATTTATTCTGCATGTTAGTGCAATTCCAATTATGTGATTTTGTCAAAGCAAATTGCCATTTATATGCTGGCAGGACAACCGGTCTAGTTGGGACTTGGTTTAGAGGGTGGAAGAAAGAAAGAAAAAAAAGAAGCAATGCAAGGTAAAGAGGGGGGGGTTATAAAAAGAAAAAAAATCCTTAAGTAGAAGACGCCTAACTGATCAAATGTGCGACAGCCAGTTTATGAGCAAGAAATTACCCTTGTTATAATTGCGGGAAAGGGGACATTTGGGAAGATAGCTTAAGATGACTTAACCATCTCTTAAGGAGTGCTAAATAAAAAAATAATAAAATTAAAAAAAATACACTGTCTGACATGCCTTTCTGGGTGGAATTAACAAGTATGAGTTAACGGACCAAAATCTAGACCAAAAGCTATAAAATCACATTTTAAGGTTGCAATGCCTTAAGGATACAGGCAATAACAGTAAAAATTTCATTACCAACACATCATTGAAGAACCATCATGGAAGACAGTAGCATGAAAGTCCACAAAAACGGCAAATTTATAAATCATAAAAATATATTAAGAGAAACGGATTCTTTGTCTAACTGAAATTTGCCCTTACATTTTGCATTGTTTCCACCATGGCTGAGTCACAGGAGCCTGTGATCATCGTCCATTGCTGTAACCTGGGAAAAACTGATTTAGGATCTCTTGCAGCGGCTTGTTGACAGTCATGGAGTAGTTTTTGCCCAAGTCATGTCGGCAGGCCGGGCAGGTGTACACATCTGCTTTGAAGGAACGCTGAAGGCATTCCTGAATGTTCAAAATAAATGCATCATCATGTCAATAAGTAGTTTATATCACACCCCCCCCTTTTTTTTTTAAAGCATGACTTTTTTTATTACCTTGCAGACATTGTGTTGGCACTCAGTGGTGATGGGCCGATACACCACTTCTTGGCAGCAAACGCAGAGGAAAACCTCTTCAACTTTGTTCAGAAATTTCTGCAGGAGCAAAACAGATGTGTGAGAACATAATTACAACACTATAGTTTTTGCTAACAATTTGTTTTATTCAACGTTTCCCCCTCTCCTATTGTGAAAGTAATCCTGAATCTTGACCAGTCACTTTAACAAACCACCTTGTTGCCTTAATAACAATAGACTAGTGTTTTCCTTGGACCTGTGATTCCGCAGAAACAGACAGCAATGCTCACCGGGCCGAGTGACAGCGACTCCATGGCTTCATCCCACACTTTCTTGTTTTGTGTGTCATTCTTGATGAGTGCCTTCTGCTCTCCAGACAACTTGTAAATTTCCACCTTCACTTTCTTGGGACTCTTGGCTGGCGAGTTCTTTGGAGATGCTGTCAGAAGAACAGGAGAATTCTAAAGACACTACTAAATGAAGTGGTACAGGCAGTATTGAAATTTTCTTTTAGTCAGTTGTTTCCTACAAAGAATACAAGGACATTTAGTTTTGTAGGCTACTAATCAGTCCAATACAGTTTACTACTGCAAATGTCCCAATATAAAACTGGCCTTTGGGATGTTATCATTGCATAACATTTACATTTCTCAAAATAATGGATGTACATTTGATATCAGGAGGCCATAAATATTATGTAATATTCCAATTTCATACTTCCACTTTTACCCTGACACTGATTGAAAATGAAAATATAATTTACTTAGCACCAAAGGTGGAATTCACGAGATACTGATGTTTCATGATTGCAGTGAATGAAATGTTAAAGATCCCATGGCATCATTTTTATATTTTAATAATCTGGTACCATTTTATCCATCCATCCATCCATCCATTTTCTACCGCTTATCCAAGGTCGGGTTGCGGGGGCAGAAGCTTTAGCAGAGACGCCCAGACTTCCCTCTCCCCAGCCACTTCCTCCAGCTCTTCCGGGGGGATCCCGAGGCATTCCCAGCCCAGCCGAAGGACGTAGTCTCTCCAGCGTGTCCTGGGTCGTCCCCGGGGTCCCCTCCCGGTGGGACGTGCCCGGGACACCTCACCAGGGAGGCGTCCGGGAGGCCTCTGAATCAGATGCCCCAGCCACCGCATCTGGCTCCTCTCAATGTGGAGGAGCAGCGGCTCTACTCTGAGATCCTCCCGGATGACCAAGCTTCTCACACTCTCTCTAAGGGAGAGCCCGGACACCCTGCGGAGGAAACTCATTTCGGCCGCTTGTATCCGGGATCTCGTTCTTTCAGTCACGAGCTTTGGGTAGGAACGTAGATCGACCAGTAAATTGAGAGGTTCGCTTTTTGGCTTAGATCCTTCTTTACCACAACGGACCGATACCAAGTCCGCATAACTGCAGACACTGCACCGATCCACCTGTCGATCTCCCGTTCCATTCTTCCATCACTGGTGAACAAGACCCCAAGAAACATGAACCCCTCCACTTTTATCGAGTTAGCAATATAAATTGGGTTGGAAATGCCCAGGATGCCCTTTTTCAAGCTAGTCTTTTACACCTGGCAATTGAGACGGCCAGATTTCTCTTAAATATTTGATATGTAAATAAGCTTTGTTCTGATTGGATGACTCTTACTCTTAATTTAAATACAGAAAACAGCTTTCCTCTGCTTGGTCCTTGGCGCTATCGCAGCCCTGTGGCGAGCAGGTGATCATCGCGACGTCGCGTTTGGCTCCTCTGATGTTTTAGTATCTTTGTGGAGCATAATTAACCAAGCATTGAATTGTTGGCCGATTAATAGGAATTGTGACCTGAAAGGACGTGCGTGAGAATTAAGAGGGGCATAGTTTTAGGTTATTCTCATCATCCTTTCCCATTCATTTGAATTGAACCTGTGCATTCATCACTGGCGACAATTAATGCAATCTTAACTATTTAATCCACAGCTACATTAAAAATTATCAATATAGTTAAGTATTGTAAACAACATATGTACTGTGCAATCTTATTTGTATGGCTGAGACTCGCTTTGCTTAAAACCCGAAAATGCCATTTTATATCCAACTGAGTTCAGTGGGTGGGTGGGTGGGTGGGTACCAACCATGAAGTGGGTAGGTACTTGAATATTAATTGACAAAGCTACGTCACAAGACAGCGATTTCAAATCTACCCATCTTGCAAAACTTATCCTATTTATTGCCTTATGCATTCAATCGACAAACTGCATAGATGTCAAACTTAAACCATGGCACAGACTGATTTTGACCTCTGTCAGGGGTATTCAACTCAATTTTTGAAAGGTCCAGATCAAGAAAATATCTTGAAGCAAAGGTCCGGAAGATCATCTAGTGTTTATTTAATGTGATATATATTTAGGTAGCCTGACTAGTCGTCTACATCTGCTTGTAATCAATACCTCTGTCAAATCAATTTATTATTGTCAAGTAAACAGAACTAAACAAATACACGACTGCTGATATGTACAGTTGTGCTCATGAAGTTTACATACCCTGGCAGAATTTGTGAAATGTTTTTTATTTTTTTTATTATTTTTTTTTACTGATGACTAAACAAGGACCATCGTTATTTTCTTCAAGGTTATGTTTTATTTAATGATTGTCCTTTTCTGAAATGCCTGACAGTTTAATTTGAATCTTAATTTGAAAATAAATGTAGTGCGTTTCACCTGGTCCTTCACGTTTTCTTTAAAGAATTGTACACATCTTGCAAATTCTGCCTGGGTAATCAAACATATGAGCACAACTGTGTTCTCTCGTCAACTAAATAAAAGAAGGGCTACACATTTCAAAATAAGAGCAGGTAAATAAAAAGAAAGGTATACATGTTCAAATTAAAGTGCTTAACTTCAGAAAATAAGAGTGAGTTTCCCCTTTTCTGTTTGGCATTTTAATTGACCACAGTGAAGTTTCGAACAATTTTATGTATTTTAATTTGACAAATCTTAACAACTGAGCTGTTTAGAGGTTATGTTTTTGTTCCAAACCTTTATGTTTTGTTTCATAATGGCGTTTCTCCGTCTTTAACTCAAGTTCCACGCCGAGTCTCTTTCTCTCTCACCTGCTACATTTCTCCTCTTCTCTGTCTGGGCTGCGCGCAATCAGTGGTTACCGCTGCGCCTGAGATGCTGAACTCACATGTGATCGGTCGGTATGGTTCCTCACTACAGTAAAGCCTGTAATGCTGCGCCGCTTAAAATAGAAGCGCTCTGTATGTCTTGAATCATAACCTCTCTTTTTTTGGCTATGGCGTGGGTTCTTATGAGACTGCTTCTGGGTCCGGACCCGAACCCCAGTCCGCCAGTTAGTGACCACTGACCAATGTTATGCACAGCATAAACAGCAGAAAAAAAGGATTTTGATGGCGTGGGACCTTTAAACAATATGCATTTAAACCGACCAAATGTGGAAAGTCAGCCTACCACTGCTCTGAGATTCTCTCTTTCTCTTTGCCTTGCTGGGAGTCTCCTCTTCTTCCACTTCATTTTTGTTTTCTTTCTCCTTCTGATAACCTGCAGGATACTGTCACAAGATTGAGTGGATTCAACAGTAAGGCCAGGAAGACAGCAGTGTCATGAACCTCAAAGATTGCATGCATATTTTTTTTCTACTCAACATATTGGTAATAGAATGAGATTGAAGGGATATTTTGTGTGGTGATCATTACCTGCATGACAAGACCAAGCTTCTTGATGCGTTCCTTGCCATCTCTGCTCCATGGTGCTGGCTCATCGTCATCCCGCTTAAGGAGGTAGCGCCAAACCAAGAAGCCAGATTTTCCTTTGGCAGGCCAGTACTTCGCTATCTGAATTTAAGTTAAAGAAACATAAATATACCGGTAAGTCAATACTATTCAGTCCATGAAATAACTGCTAGATGCAGGAAGCGTTATAAATTTTAATATTACCTTGTAAATTCCGTCATATCGGTTTCCTTCCTTAGGACAGTATTTACTGTGCTTGCAACCCTTCCAGCTGCGAACCACTCTGACTGGCTTCCCATCCTTCCAGTTCTTTGCCTGAGCACCATTCTTGTCATTGACAGGAACATTGCAGTTGAGAGCAAGTGCACTGGAGAAGACCATAGCAAATTACAATAGGCTATATAAATGTTATATGTGGCTTACAGAGATTTCGACAAAGTAAGGTAGAGCATACAAGAAACATACCGGTTCATGTGGGTAAGTGTCTGATCACATGATTGCTCAGCAGTCCTCTTGTTCCCAGACAGATCTCGTCCTCCAGAACCAGTGTAAGTAAACTCATTCCCATCATCCTATAACACAAAGACAAAACATACAGAGAAAGTCCATACCTAAGTTTAGTTACACCGTAATGAAAATGGCAACATTATCTGGCTTGCTTTAAAGTATACCGTTTACAGGTATTACTATTTTTGGGCATTGCTACTGTTCAAAGAATTAAACATACCACATCATCTTCATAGCCTCCTGCCAAGACCAGAGAGTAGGCACCATCATTGCTCCTGCCGTGGATCCCAGCTACGTGTGGCCTGTGGACGCCAGCCTCACTAACCTGGAATCAAAAAAATAATAATAATACTGGCAGATACTGGAATTGAAAACCACACAAACTTTCAGCATAAAATAGCCCCTGATTCTAATATTCGCTCATGAATACTAGAATCAGGGGCAATTTTTTTTAGCGCTTATATTGCTCTCGCACACCCTTGCGCATTTCCTCATGCATCAGCTGCAGGCTTGATAGACTGACCTGAACTCTGAACTTCCACAATGAGCCAACAGGAACACCAGGGATTGGGCCATAGTGGTTTGATGGGACAATGGTACACTGCGTGGTTCGACCAACACAGGCCATTCCCTGAGGAGAGGACAGTCAACATTATGTCAAGACAAATCTTTGTACTCTACCTACCGTACCAATGCACACTATTGTCTAGAAAGTCATTTCAATAACGTAATAAGGAATGATATTTCAATTAAAACTGGGATGAGATTTATCAGTGGAGCAACAAGAGGTTGAACAACTTCATATTTTAAATAGTGATGCTGAGGTGGTGATAGTCGAGTTAAGCGTTTATATTTTTTCCAGTTGGCGACTCACTATCTGTGCAACCGTTTGCCTTCAGCGTTCAAATAGAAGCTCACACTCAATGTCATCCATGGGTGCAATTACTCAGTTACAGTGACCTCTCCTGGCGAAAAGCAAGGGTGCAGTGGATTTAAAACCTCTTTGAAAAATCTTTGACACACACACACACTCTCTGAATATCATGTTCTATTAATAAAGATTGATGAACGTGTGCAATGAGAGTTCTAGGGAAAAATGTCTCTGCCTGGGTGATCGTGAACATTGCTTTAACGATGTGATATTTTACATTATCGAGTATTCTTACGGTCTCTAAAAGAAAACTGACAGCATATAAAGAGGAGGGAACGGAGGAAGTACATTAAAGTTTAACAAGTGGGTGAATGGTCACTAAGAACCTCAATGGAACACATGTACAGTATAGTTTGTTTGTTGACTAAGAGGAAAACAACAGGTCACTCGATGTACGTGCTGGCTTCCCAAATGCAGCAAATTTAAAGCGAAATGAAGAGAATGGATGGGACTGTTTTAATCGTATATTCAAGTGGGGGATTTATTCATTTTGTATAACATTTCCTGCTTGGAATAGATGAGGGTAACCCTAACCCTATATAAATGGACATAAATATGAGCAACAAAAAGTCTTTTTTTTTTACGATCAAACCTGAGACTTACAATACAGCACTGATGCTCTACCGACTGAGCTAGCTGACAATGTGACTATTCCTGCTATAAAACAAAATCGACAAGTGCTCCTCCTACAAAACTATTTAACTTATCACCTGATAACCGAAACAGTCAGGTGATTCATTCAGGAAATGCAGCAGTTACCACTTCTAACATCACGTCACGTGATTTGAAGCAAGCTTTGAAGCACTGGTTCTATGGAATTGGAGTTCAATTTCTGAACCATGTATTGAAGCTTCAGTGCTATCAGTATCGAGTAGCAACCTTGCATGTTTCAATAATTAGAGAGACAGATTCAAGTCATAGACTCACCTTGCCCCAGTCCCTCTGGCTTGAAGAGCTGGCAGAAGCCATCTTAGCTTTTTTCTTACTCTCCTTCAGCTTCTCTCCAGCGAGCACAACTTCATTCGAGTCATTGCGGCAATTTGGACAGTACCTGGTCGAGTCAAACAGGAAATGTTACAAAGTTACAAATTCAAAAGAAAGAACACTTTGATCATACTGACCAGTCTTCATCTTCTGGGATGGTGGTGAGTGGTGGGTTCAGGCAGTATGTGTGATAGGCCAGGTCACATTCGTCACACAAAAGCTGTTTGTCAGGATCTTGCTTGATGCCGCAAATGTTACAATTACACCAGCGGCAGTTTTTATCAGGATCATCCTTGCAGCGCTTGCACTCAGGTCCACTTAATCCTGGAAGACAAAAATATTTTCTTATAATGCAGCCTAAGACCCCTATCCCGCTGGCGGAGACATCCCCGCGACTGATCAGTCACAGCGACTACCAAAAAGTTCTATTTTGGTTTCATCTGACCATATGACATTCTCTCAATCCTCTTCTGGATCATCCAAATACTCTCTAGCAAACTTCAGACAGGCCCGGACATGTACTGGCTTAAGCAGGAGGACACATCTGGCACTGCAGGATTTGAGTCCCTGGCGGCGTAGTGTGTTACTGATGGTAGCCTTTGTTACTTTGGTCCCACTTTGAATTTCAAAATACTAATGAATCTCTAGTGAATACTGGTGAATCTCACTTTTCAGTGGGCTCTCAGATCCAGCCGGTATAGGACTTTGAGAACCAGGCTCCTCAATTTTGTAAATTTCAGTCACAAACATGATCCTGCAGTCATTGAGAGAGTCCCCTGCATCTCTGCAACAAAAACAAAATGAAACAAATTATTTCAACAGTCTCATTTGTTCACAACAATACAGCACAACACAAACTTAGGAACTTGAAATATTAGCACCAAAGCTTGAGATTTCAATAAAACTATCCTGCATCTTGAGATCCATATTCCCTCATGGGAATAAAGTACATCTATGCATCTGTGCATCAATGAACACATGAAACGGTTACAAAAATATATAATTTGCAAACATAAACATCAATTTTCACAACATTGAACTCACCCTAGAATAATCTTAGCGTAAATCTCTCGCACGGTGCGCGTCTCCCTTTTCCTCTGGATTTCAGCATCATACCAATAGCCACGCTCCTTCGGATCATCTGGATTGTAGTTGACCATAACGATCATACCAGGCTCCAACTCGTGCCACTGGTGAACAGTCCGGGCCCTTGGGCGTACATCCTTAGCCAGAAACGGGATCACTCCATTCTCTGGGTAACTTTAATGGAAAATATTCACTGTTGGTCATACTAAGTAACAGGTCGTCACCACTCATAACGGTTCCCCTCAGATTAACAAATTTGTAACTCATCCACACATAAGGGTCTTTTAAGGGAGGGAGGTATAGGGTTTATTGAAAGATACAAAATGAGGCCAACTACTACTGTCGTTCAGTAGCATCAAAGGATTGAAGTGTAAATGTGTGTAATTGCTCAACACAACAAGAATGGGCTCTTTGCACATAGCACCGTGACATCATGTCCTTTGTGCAGAATACAGTTTACCCTCTCTCAGTTTGGCGAACTTTGACAGCTGTGTATTCGTAGATTTTTTTTAATTCCAAACGCAACATAATACCATGAACATTGTTGTGTTCCTATGTGCACATCGTCATCATAGTTAAATGGTAGGACTGCACGACTATGGCCAAATAATAATCATGATTATTTTGATCAATATTGTAATCACGATTATTCTTCGTGAGGAAATTTTTTTTTTATTGCATTACTTTTCAACAAACAATATGTAACAGTTTTTAGTGCAAAATTAATCTTTAGAGAAGAATAAATGATAGATAAAAAAAATGTATATTCCTCCTCCCCCAAAAAATTCTACTTTACCAGGAGACAACTGAATAAATATGCAATTAATAAAGTGCAATCACTAATTTCAAATGAATGGAAGCAAATACAGTTAATGCATAGAAGGCAATAACATTAGGCTGTAAGCACTGACTTTTCATTTGAAAATCCACGTCAATATTATGAATTGTCAAGGACCGGTATATCTCCATTATTCTGCTCGACCATTGGTCACTTGTGCACCGTCGCAAACCTCTCCATTTACTCCCGCCGTTTTTTTCATTGCGGTAAGGCCAGCTGAAAAGTTGAAGTCAAAGCAGCCGCTACAACAATCAGTAATAGTGTTTCTAAATGTAAAAATCGCCGGCAATCAGGCTCATTTAATCGCGGCAGCCAAAATCGCAATCATGATTAAAATTATTGTGCAGCCCTTTTAAACAACTTTTTAAGCAACCACGGATTTCCCAGCGATGTTTAACTCACTCATGATTATGTGTATTGGTCTGCCCTAGAACCTGCTCTCCTGGACAAAGCAGTAGATTGAAACTTCAAAATAAAAAGAATTAACTCATTAAAGAAAGAGATCAAGAAACTCAATCTTAACTCTACATTTGGATGACATTTAGATTCTACACAAGGTATGGAAAAGATACCCACAATGTCAAGCTCCTCTACAGTCACATCGTGAGTTTTTTCATGCTTATTTACGGATCTGAAGCAGATGCGAAGTGGCTGTACAGACTATGCTTGTCTGTCTTGCCTTTATTTTACACTGATAATGCCAAACAGATTTAAAAATAATAATAATAAATTAAATACACTTGCAACACAATGTTTGGCATTTTCTGCTTAAATAACCTTTTCATAACAACATTAATACAATACCACATACATATTCAAGTACTAACCGGGAGTGTTTTTTTAAGCATATTGATAACCTATATCTAACGTAACCACAAAGTTAGGAAGAATACTGACTTATTGTTCATATCTGTAGATGCAAGAAGAGGCATAGATCTTTAAGCCCTTCTGTAAATTGCTGCTCAGTGCTTTGAGGGAGGACTTACAAAGAGGATGTACATCTGTGATGGTTAGAGTTTGGGCAAGTCCTGTAAACATTGCACGTTGAATAACGCAATTTATCAAAACCGGAAAAGTATTAGCCATATATTTCGGCAACACAGGAGATTACGTGCAAAGAGCCTATTGTCACCCAGGAAAAGGGGGGTTTCTGTTTTTACAGGCTATCCAACTCAGCTTTGTAGTTCAAGGAGCGTTGATTCAAGTGTTTGAGTTAACTTTTCACATTTAAGCTTACTCGTCATATTTCACGTGGTACAGTATCTCCTCCTGTTCGTCCTCCATCTCAACCACATCCTCTTTGGGAAACTTGGGGCTCTTGGTGACATTCACAATCTGGGCCTCAAACCACGCCCCCATATTCAAGTCCCTTGCATCCACCATTTCATTAACCTTGAAAAAAGAATGAAGAAAAGATTTAATAGAAAAGTCTAAACCAGGTGATGGCATTACAAGGGATGGGTATGATAATCAATTTGTGGCTTGAAGCAATGGGAGCAAAATGGAGTGCCACACAACCAGTAAATTGTAGGCATTTTATTTTTGTGCTGTGTACGTTTAATGTTGGGAGGCTTAGTTTGGCTGCCTCTTATTTTGATACAAAACATTTCTAATTGTTAAATAATTGTAAAAACTTTTTTTTTTTTTTTTAAATAAACGATGTAAACATACACTTACCAAGTGAAGACAAAAAAAGCTTCTTAAAATTACAATTTATTTGTAATTTTGTATACGTGTATGTTTATTTTCGTTGGTCAATCAAGGACATTTAGTAAAATGCCCATTCCTAGCTCAAATTAAGAGTGCCGTATGCTTTTCTGGCACGCATAGGACAAACAAATCATCGAAATACGGTCTGCCAAAAATATACACTACTGAATGTATAAGGCTGCACAGTTAAACAATACACATGCCTTTTCCTGAAATAAAACCAGGCAGGTGTCCAACATGGAGGGTTGGACATCGAGAATCAATTAGAACCGGGACTAACATTCCGGTTCTCCCAGAATCGTTCAAATTTAAAACTTTACGTTTGCAGTTTCAATGCCTACAGTCCGCCGATCCTGAAGAAGAAAGTGGCGAAAAACAACGAAGCAGCAGGGAAAACCAATGAAGAACACACACGAAGACATGCTTGTGCCCAACGGCGGCGGCAAAAAAAGTGTTTAACTTTGTTAAAATAAATTACCAGTTGCGTCAGTGCAACACTTGGAATAAGATGATACAAATTGTATTTTCATATACAGATTGTGCAAAGGAGGCTTTCACGATGTGTAGAAGTCTGACGCGCTCCCTCCCCTCCCAGCCTCAGCCTACACCGTGCGGAACTTCTGGGAAGTCAACTCCCAGTCAATCGGTGAGTGTGAAACAATAAAATACATCAATGCGAACATTGAGGCAGCTAATAAGTTAAAAGGTGGGTTGCACTATTGCACTGATGGTTTTTAGCATGGAGCTGCTGACAGACAAAAAAAATATAAGCTTAACATTGAGCTAAAACTTCAAAAGGCCAAACTAGCAACTTTACATCACAATGAATTGGGGGAAAAAAAATTCACAAACGTTGTCTCACAGTATCACAAACACTAACCTTGTGCCCCATCGGTGGGTAGGTCAAGGAATCAACGTTTTAGAGCATTTGGTTCCATTCATTACTCCTTTTCTTGCCGTCTAATTTTACTTTCATTTTCAAAATTCACCGGTGTCGTGTGACGTTTCCTTTCGTGCCAAAATGCTGAATTCCGGTGCATACCCTTCAAAATAAAAGGCTACAAGCTTAAAACAGGAAGTCAAGTTAAAACTTGCACATACAAACCATTTGATGTGACAAAACAGTCGCAAATAACTTTTAACAAATGCTATATTTAACGTTTTGCTAAAATAAATAATGAATAAGTCAATTGGGTTAGTTCCACACACATTGCCTTTTAGTTCCTAGGTTTTATTTTGATACTGGTTATAAAGAACCCCGAGTCAATTGTTAATTTTAGTCTATGCTGCAGGCTGCTAAGAAAAATGTTTAGAATTTGGTTACCCTTTATTTAAACCATGGAAACTCTTTTGACCCAGCCCCCTAAAAGAATCAGAATCGAGAATCGTTTGGAAACGGAATTGAAATAAGGAACCGGAGAGGGGACCGGAATCCCTCAAATTCAAACGATGCCCAACCCTACCAACCTGAGATCTAAGGTATGCACCTGTTTTTTTTTTTTTTTTTTTTTTTTTTTTTTTTTTAAGTCTGTACAGACAGCAAGCATGTTCATGATGAAACAACAAATACAAGCTAACCTACCTTGTAAAACCCGAAGCCGGGATCCTGGACCTCCGGGGTGCTTGTTTGGGCAGAGGTACTAGCAGTCTGAACCTCCATCTCACCATGAGTCGAGCTCTTGTCAGACTCACCCTGGGTTGAGCCGCAGCCAGAATCAGAGTCAGAAAGCTCAGCTTCTTTGTCCTTGTTTTTGGCAACTTCAACAAGGGGTGTGTTCTGTCTAATAAGCAATTGCACTATGTCGTTAAGGCCCACGTTGTAGTCAAATATTGTGTGTCCATCCTCCATCTAAAGAAAATAATTAAGAACATGGTGACACTAATCACAACAGATAATCCAGTACAGACTCGCATTGCATGCAAGAGTCTACATCAAAACATTCCTTAACTCAAGTGTGATTTCACCTCACCTGCTTGCCACGGTAGAACAGCCTCTGTCTCTCCGGCTCCACATTGAAGAGGTCCGATATCTTCAGACGCAACTCGTCCACCTTTGTAAGTTTGGACAACGAATCCACCCGGTGGGTTTCTTTGCCATCCATTGTTCTCACTTGAATCCACATTGCAGCTGCCCTGCATTGAGATTGACTACAGATTAGATGAAAAACAATTTCCCACTTAGCGTCTCACAACACCCACTGAAATAAATCTAAAAAAATAAAAGATATTCAGTTATTTTCAACAGAATGCTACAGCATCCACCACAGCTTTATGGGTTTTTACAGTATGCAGTAGGGATGCACCGCTATTGATGCTCAGAAATGCTCACTAAAAAACAGACTTGAGCAGGAATCATTATACACATTGTTTTGTGTATAACAAGAAAGGAGCTTGGTGGAGGAAAGTTGCAGTCAAACAACGTGCTGTCCATTTCATACATTGCAAAAGAAGTGATTTACTGATATTGATCCACTTCAATGGTGTACGCAGCCTAAAATAAACTTCCCGCAGCTGAATAATAAAGTCAAAAAATACCAATTGTATCTACTGCATCCTTGCTACAATTGGCACATTAATTATCACTGTAGGGGGTGGCATCGTAACATGTAACGGCATGCCTAAAGCCTGACGTTGTAGACAGGCATATTTTGCTTGCCAAAAGTATGTAGGATACAATGTTCTTTACATTTTAGTGGACAAGGTTAATGTTGTAAGGACACAGCAACTTTTATTCATGTTCAATCAGTGACAATTTTGATGTAAAATATCAAGCACAAAGACAACATTTGTGTTAATTTATTGACGTTACATTTAACAGTTGAAATGTCCATCCATCCATTCTCGACACCGCTTATCCTATTCAGGGTCATTGAGCGCTGAAGCCTATCCCAGTTTACTTCAGGTTGAAAGACAGACGACACCCTGAACTGATTGCCAGTCAGTCGCAGGGCACATAGAGACAGACAACCATTCTGAGCAGGAACTGAACCCATGCTGCCTGGAACGAAGTCACACGAATGTACCACTATACCATCAGTGACTTAGCTGAAATGTCTTAAAGTTTAATAAGGATTCTGTTGAAAGGGGCTTCCTCCCAGAGAAGCACTTTTAAAGTTAGTGTGTTTTAACAAGTTAAAATTTTTAAAAGCATGCTGGGCGGCTAAAACCACTGAAAATCGTTTTTACCGGTATATGGTCTCTCAATATCACAGATTTCCACCTATTGCGTGTGGGTCTGGAATGTATTCCCCACCATAAATGGTATTAGCACTGAACAGAATGTTTGATATTTCCATTAGAAGTGTTATAGTGCCTTGAATGATACAGTGAGAATCTGAACTTTGTAGGTATACAGGTATTGTGGATAAGTGACCACTGTCATTAATTGGACAATGTACAGTGCAGTGATACTATTGGGGGGGAGGGCCTGTCACTTCTGCACATCACAAAGGGAGGAACAACCTCATTTAAATACAGTGCGGGAAACTGCTGCTGGCCACGCCCAATTATTTTAAAAGCAAGCACATCCGGACGCGAGGGAGCGCTAGCAGACAATGTGGCGTCGCTCTGAAAATAAAACGTACCTAAATATTACCTTCCATGCTGATGAAAACATAACAACAATAGAGTACGCGACGGTCTATGTATGGGCGCATGGTGCTGTAAAACACCTCGTAGGGTGTTTGGCGTCCACTTTGACAACCAGTCTCGCGTGGTTCGCTACATCAAAAGCAGAGGACAAGTAACAATAGAATAGCTCAATTCCACAATCAATGTTGTATTTCACGTTATCGTGCACCTGGAAGTCATTTTTGAATGCATAGTTAATGAATGGCAAAAGGGTACCTTTCTTAAAGTGACCCATTTGTTTCGCTTTCAGGGAAAGCGTGCATGTGGCGAAGCCAGTAGATTACAGCATTCCTAATCATTAGTACGTAACCGTAAGCAACTTGCGATAGCATAGCAAGATTCACCCGAATTCATTACGAAGTTTAACCTTACAAAAAAAAGTGACTAACACAAAAGTTTAAAAGGCGGTATATTAGCCAGTAGACTAATATACGTTTTCGTTCCACAGCTAGAAAAAAGCCGCAGCAAGCTCGGGAAAACTTGGCGAGTTTCACATCCGTCCGCCGTGGTAAGTCAATATAATAAATGAGCTAACCTTGCTATGCTCGGCACTGGCTTTGAATATCAAGAACGAATTGAGAAGTGTTCATCAACACGGAACAACACGTTACCTGTTTGTGCGTCCACGTGAAAAAATAGAAAATGGTGAACTTGTTCGTTTAACCCCTGTAACTTCTCAACAGCTCCAACAAGCCCAACTCAACAAGCTTGTTGGCTTCTTTCAATGAGTAATTCTTCAAGACTTTGATATCCCGCCTGATTTTACAAGTCGTTATCGCTATTGGCCTTTTTTCTCCCACTCTTTGCATTTCATTGGCTAGCAGCGCCGTCAATCGTCAGGGTAAATGGCGCTCAGTTTCAGCGCGCGAAATGACATTCTCGTGGGCGCAGCTCGCGTCTAAGCACCTATCGCGAGATCATGCCGTGCCCTGACTCTCCAGCCCTGGCGGTGGCAAATGCTTGCGCTTCTGCTTGTGGTAAACGACATTATGGCGGTTGCTTCGTGTAGTCTTTGAGGCCCTCGTCACTTGAAGTCTCGCGTCACAGCTGTGAAGCCTTTATCTCCATGTGCATTGTTTATTTTGAGAACAATTGGGCTAAAAGAAAAAAATTCTCAAGTATTAGTACTAGGCACCATCTGCAATGTAAAGTTCCATAAGGTCTGTTGGACACCTCACTTGATTAAATTAGCGTTAATCTCATATTTTGATATAATACCAGTAACTCGAGGTATATGAGTCATTTGCACTGTAATTACAAAATAACTAGGATATGCAGTAGTACACAATTTAAATAAAATATAAAACACTGAACACAAATAGCCAAACAATGTCCTTAAGTTAATCACCACAATTGAGTATTTACATAAGTGCATCCCTTGCTCGGGTTTTAATGCATTTAAAATATGTACTTTGGATAAGTACTCAAACATATTACAAAATGATAACTGTTTTGAGATGACAGGAATAAATGTTCACCATTTGAAACAACTTTAGACAGCAAAAAGTTAAAATACAAGGTTACTAACTAAAACTTAGTACACTTTATTCAAGTTTCATCTTTCATTTTACATAATAAAATATTGCAGTTGTAAATACAGACAATGATGACTAAAAAAAAAAAGCTAGAAAGCTGAATAAAATGGTTTACCTAACTTTTGGAATGCTTGTGAATATTCTCATTCATCCAGGTCATTTTATTCTTAGGACATTGAATCGATCGCAACTGGATTGTTCCGGTTGTCTAGAAGACGTTTTGCCTCATCCGACCGAGTAGGCAACATCAGTTCATGCAACAAGGCTTAGTTAGGACAGACTAGCCTGAGCCTAACTTTTGGAATCTTTTCTATTGGAAGATCTTCCATCCATTTTCTACACCGCTTGTCGTCATAGGGTCGCGGACGAGCTGAAGCTTATCCAAGCTGACTGGGCAAGTGGCACGATACACTGTTGACTGGTTGCCAGCCAATCACAGGGCACATATTGACAAACAAGCACACCCACATTCACTTTTATGAGCAATTTCGAGTATCCAATATCCCTAATAACTTGCATGTTTTTGAAATACGGGAGGAAGCCGGAGTAGCCGTAGCAAACCCATGCAAGCATGGGGAGAACATGCACGCCAATGAAGGAGGCCCTGAGCTGGGATTCGAGCTCAAGACCTCTTGACTTTAAGACACCCAGACGGCACTGGCTCCTTTTGCACTAGCAACACTAACATAGCTGGAATACCAAGTGAAAAACCACACAAGCACAGGGAGAGCTTGCAAACACCACAGAAGAAGCTCAGAGCTGAGATTCAGACCCCTGAACCTCAGAACTGAGAGGCAGACGTGCTAACCAATCAGCTAAGTGAAAATGATTACTTTGGAGCACAGCAATCTGCTTTGAGGTGCCCGATTGTAGTGCATTAAGGCAATTTACCCATCAAAATGGATAAGCACAATGTTTCTGAAGCCATCACTGTAGTAAGTATTTGAATACAGTACAGTGCTCAGCATAATTGAGTACACTACAATATTTGTAAGAAAACCTTGAATTTACATTCAGAATCCATATTTTCTGTGGCAGACTACACTATAAAATACTCCCACAAATGTGGACCATTGATTGCAAGTGAGATTTGTCAATCTTGACACACAAAACAACAAATGTTCCTAACAAATTAAATTAATATTGCAAAAACTACCCCTATTTTAGATAACAAAATCCTAGGTGAGTCTTATGATCATCAAATTATGAAAATTATTCTTTTGTTCACTGAAAAATGTATAAGAAGATTACTTTTCAAAGGAGTTATATTCATTTATGTTAAGGACTGCATGTATGCAGGGTAATGGATGTACAAATTTCTCATCTTGGGCTTCTGGTAAAAAAGGAATAAATGCACATTTAAATAACCTTTTGTCAATTTACAGGTTCTGGATTTAGGATGATTGGGAAACTTGAAGGTATAACTGGAACTCAAAAGAGGTCAAAATGCGTATCCTGTTGTAAAGTTCTCTGAATTAAGTAGTCCTTCTGCATGTTTTAGTTCCAAAGGGTAAGGTCAATTAGCCGTATGGCGTCTGTGATGAGGTGGGGCCTTGACAGAGCGGTCTGGCGGGAACAGAGCAGCACTCAGAGCTCAGGGAGGACGACAGGAAATGGACATGGCAGGCCAAGTCATCTAGAAAATCTTTTTGTATCTTTGTTATTGCTTGCGAGAGCATGTCAGGCAGCGAGTGCACGTTGAGAAGCATCAAGTCCAGTTTGTCCTCAAGGGCCAAAATCCTCTTGTCCAGCTCCTCACTTCGATGCTGCAGGTCCGACACCAGATCATACATCATGTTCTGAGTCTGGAAAGCATGGAAAATATGTGGCAACTTAACCCTTTACTGGCCAAGAAGCCACACTGGAAAACTTACAGCAGCTTTAAAGGGGACATATTATGGAAAAATGACTTTTTATTGTTTGTATACAAACACATCAGTTAAACTGCCAGAGGTGTCTTAGTGCTAGCCCCATTCATTTGCAGTCAGTGGGCAGATGTGTGAAACACTACATCAAAGTCAAAATGTAAGTGGAGTAGCACTGAGGTTTATTGGATGCACAGATTAACATTAGCTAACAGCAATAGCTTCTGATAATAAGCGGCACTTACTTGATTGCTTGGTGAAGTTGTCCACGCCGTGGGGGTGTGGGCGCATTTGTGTTTGGCGATGTGTCTGCTGCCACATACTGTACACAGGTCCGTACAGTAATCGACACAGTGTAATTCAGTGGCTGGCTACGCAAGGGAAAATAGAATCTATGCTATCTTTGTCAGTTTGCCGTCACTTGTTTAGATTCATGGGGGTAGCTAATTGCAATCAGCCCTAGCCGTCATGGTAACCAAATCCGTACTCGTGCGGGTTGAGGGCAGGCTCACTTGCATGACTGAGGGCCACCCTCTCAAACACCTTGATTTTAGCAAGACAATAAATAGGATGTGTGTAGTGTGATGTCATGCTTTATCCTCGAGGTATTTGGACCAAAGTATGTTGCAGATAAGACACCTGGGCACTGTTTTAAACTGTAAAAATTTTTTTAAAAAACATAGTATGTTCCCTTTAAATGTTTGAAGAAAGTAAAATAGTTATATTTTTGGTGTGAGTACCTTTGCAAGGTCAGCAATGGTGTTGGCCTGGTCAGTTAGTTTCCTTTGTTCCATTTTAACTTTTCGCAGTCTTCAACAGGAAAAATAACATGCATATATTTTATTCTACTTGAATTAATGTTATATATAGTGTAAAGACTTGTAAACATACAATTTCATGAATTAGTTTGGCATACACACGCACACACATTACTTGGACCTAACCTTAGAATCAATGATGTAACAAGTTTACCCACTGGTGGATAGCTTGCAGGAATTTACGCTGATGGTGGCGGACTGTTGTGCGATCAACTTTCTTCACCAGCTTGGTGTGTTTGTAAATCAGCCATGTCTCTCTCAACACATTGGCTGCTGTGTTTTTAACCTAAGGGTAAAACATGACTTGAATTTGTTGTTTTTAAGATATTCATAGGTGATTTTTGATAAAATACAGCAGACCTTTTTATAGAGCTGAGTATCCATCATGAAGTTATGTACGTGCTTCTCAGCTCTGGTGAGTTCTGACTTCCTTGCAACCACAGCGACCACCAAAGCTGTACAGCCTGCTCCCTGAGGACAGGAGCAGTGGGTAATTACACTATGACTCACTGTAGAGATGGCCATGCAAATATAGTTCCTCAGTTCATTGTGGGGAAAATAAATGATCTAATAATTGTATTTCATCCCTGCGATTGGCTGGCGACCAGGTCAGTGTGTACCCCGCCTCTCGCTATCCCAAAGATAGCTGGGATAGGCTCCAGCACGCCCGTGACCCTAATGAGGCTAAGCGGTACAGAAAATGAATGAATTGTATTTCATTTGGAATATATTTTATATGATTGAATCAGTCAGAAAGTTCTGAGTTCTATTTCAGTTATTGCTGCCTGGAGTTGTGCCATAGGGGAGGTCTATATTGATGAAGTTCAACTTCCCATAGCTGCTGTCTTTTGGTTTTTCTTTAGAGCAGAAAATTAGACTACCATAAAATGTGGTCGATTGAGCAGACCAGTATATAAGCCACACCCACTACATTTAAAAAAATAAAATAAAATTCCCCCACATATTAGCATAGCACGGGTTTATAAGTAGCATTTACTATACACCAGGGGTTACCAACCTTTCTGAAACTGACACCAACTTCTTGATGCGAAGGGCTACCAGTTTGATGCACACTACTGAAAATAGCAAAATTGCTAAAAATATTTTGAGGAAAATCAACTCATAATCATGCCATAGCTTGTCTCCACGAATGCTATGGTTTGTTCATATGCACAAAAGTGAGTTACACTGATGCAGGTGAGGTATGATTTATACAAAAAAAAAAAAAAAGCAACAAAAACAGTTAGATCCATCTCACTTGTTTAAGTGGTATTTTTTGGGAATGTTGGGAATTCTATTGAATGATCGTCATGAATATTACCATGATTCCTGTTAAGAGGCACACTCCTTTTCCACAGTAAGTGTGAGGCACCATGTCACCATAGCCAATGGACAGAAAGGTAATGGAGATCAGCCACATTGCTCCTAGAAAGGTGCTGGTCACCTCCTGTGCATCGTGATACCTTTCGGAAAATAACACCTTATAAGTACAGCACTGAATATAGTACTATGTACAATGTGTAAGGAAGTAAGTTGGAAATAGTGGTTCATTGATGATACCTCTCACATATGCGCACAGTCCATGCTGCGATGATCCAACAGGATACGCTGAACACCAGTAGAACAGTACCAGGGCAGATGGTCATCAGAGTCTTCATGACAAAACGAGTGTCAAAGCTGATCTTGTTGAGTGCCCCGATGCTACGAGACGAAGCGTCTGTGAAGAGTTTGCTGTGGAGTAGCATGACCCGGCCAATCAGGTAGAGGCGCAGAAACATGGGCACGGACAGGATGATGTCGACATCCGCATCCGCTACCAATGCAGTGTAGTTGAAGGCCAGTCGAGCGGTCCAGCTAAACACATATTGGCCCGGGATGGGATGGATGGCACACACGAGGAGCTCCAACATAATGAAGAGAACTCGCTCAAAGGTCATGGCGATCCTCCAGTCATCTGCACCATTGTCCACCATGAAGAGCTGAAGAAAAGAAGTGACACTTTTACTAATGTACTTATGTCTCCCAGGTCCCAAAGTAGCAGTAAGTAATTTATGCTGCACTGTAAAAACCTTGGTGAGTTTGGGTCGGGGGGGGGGGGGTGTTAAGTTGTTTTACTGCATAATATACTTTTTAGCGTTTTAACACAATCATTTGGGATTCAATGTAAAAATGCTATTACAACTGCAATAGGATTTTAGCTTTTAAGATTCTTTTTTTTTAAATTATTTTACACATTTATTGGCCACTTGGTGCTCAGTACAATTCATATGGCACAATTGCCTTAATGACCAATGAAAAAACACCCACTTGGGTTTTTGGAACAGTAGTTCAGACAGAATTACTCCAAAACAGCACTGCAGCAATTAAGTTAATCCATATATAGTATACCTTAATTTGACAATTGAATTCTGACTGATAAATTTAAAATAATGTCCACATTACATTGAAAGAGAGAAAAACAGCACCATTTTGCGGCACACTGCATCTAATGAAAAGTTGTCATAGTAACTTTTTAGATGTGGTTTGCTAGATCCAGCCATTCATTTTCTATAATGCTGGTCCTCAGGTGAACTGGAGCCTATCCCAGCTGACTTTGCACTAGAGGCAGGGTACAATATATATATATATATATATATATATATATATATATATATATATATATATAATTAGAAGATATGTCCACTTGTGTGTCTTTGAAAAAACAACAACCACGAGTCACTTCTCAAATCAAAAGGAATTAGCTGCAGTTAACTAATAAAATTGTATGCAGATAAACTAAGAATATACAGTATGTATGTGCATCTACTTACCTGGATTTCCCTTGCATGATACATGAGAATAAGACCAAGTAAAATAGCAGTAGAAACGCTGATAAGGCCTTTTAGTACATATGAATATATGGACTCCTGTAAAAAGAGGACAAATACATTCACACAATGAGTGTAGTTTACACTAAATGTTACATAGATTACTTTTTTTCCCCCAAAATACCTTGCTGTAAAATCCTCTCGACAACTCAGTCTCAATCACCATGACAACAATGCCAAACATCCCACAGACTAAAGCATAGTCACTCAGCTGTTTACGCTTCCCAAAAAGAGCTCTGCGCTGACCCAGTCGGAAGCTGATGTCCTTTTTGTGCGGTACGCTACCTTCCTCCCTGGTGGTGGTGTCACAATAGGCCTTACTTGAATCCTCTCTGATAACTTTGGAGAAGGCATCCTCCAGGAGAGTGCTGTGAAGAAGCTGCTGGCTTGACTGGAGTTCTGTCAAACTGGATCTCATCGTGTCATGGCTGGCCAGTGATCCCACAGCATCACCGTTGCCAAGGACACCACTTCCTGTGACTTTGGAGGGAGCAGCATGTTTTGGAGGAGAGAGTTTGGATCCACTGAGATGCTGAGCATTTATCTGCAAAAGAAAGGACAGTTTATATATATATATATATATATATATATATATATACACACACACACACACACACACACACACAGTGTGTGTGTCGAGAGAGAGAGAGCGAGAGACCCTCTCCAACACAACCAGTTCCATTTTTGGTTCGATGGTTAGCATCACACTTTTCCATCACTCGTACCCAACTCATCCAGCCAGCGCACACATAAACCTGAATTAACGTATCATGTACCTGTATTTCTAGAGCATTTTTGGTTCAAGTCTTTCAGCTTTTAGGCCATTTGGCTTTAGATTTTCAAAATACCAACCCTACAGAATATTACAATACTTTCTGATGAATATTAATAGACCTATCAACAGCTCTATATTTTTTTATTATGATCCTTAATTTTCCTCTCTGATAGTCTAGAACAGATGGGCAAACCTTTGATCTTAAGGGCCAATTTTCTTTCAAATGGACAGCTAGGCAGGTCGCTCAGTAGATGAGATGAAAACATTTTAATCAAACTAAAACATTTAAAATGATATATTTGAAGTTCTTTATAATTTATTTCTTATAATCTAGTTATGATTAATTAACCAAATATTTAATAAAATACATTGAAACGCTAAATGTAGATCTGAAATTGCTAATATTACTAATATTTTAATTTCATTATTTATGCCCATCCATTCTCTACACCGCTTTTCCTGTTCAGGGTCCCAGAGTGCTGGCGCCTATCCCAGTTAATTTGAGGCGAAAGGCAGACTACAGTTGCAGGGCACACATAACAGGGCACATATAGAGACAGAGTCACTGAGTGGGAATTGAACCTATTCCGCCTGCATCAATGTCAGGTGAATGTACCACTACACCTCATTATTTAACCAATTGATTAGTTAGAGAAATTCATCTTAAAACTTTATTTTAATTTAAGAACGGCTAACCTAATGCAACAAATATTACAGACTTACTCTTGACAATGTAAATGTGGACTAAAGAATGGAGCTGGCTAAAGCATTACATCTAATTCAGGGGTCACGAACATGGAGCGCGTGGGCACAAGTTAGCCCCAAAGGACCACATGAAGTAGCCTGCGGTCCTGTTCTAAAAATACTCGCTCACCAGTGACGGGACATTGTAATTTCTTAGGAACATCGTAGAAGTGATCATTTAAAAACATATACACTTACAGATATTTACAGAAATATAGTGTGGTACTGTATATTGATATTTATCTGTTTCTTATGCTGTTAAATCATTGTTGATAATTATTGTGAGAAGTCATTAACATGAACAGTGTCATCAGTATGAATATCATTCATTATTAATAACAACAACATATAATTAATGGTAATGTGAGCAAATTTATTTCCGAAGTATGTATCAAACTGCTGGCCCTTCCCTTTAATCAGTACCCAAGTAGCAGCTTCAAAAAGGTTGGTGACCCCTGAACTAGTTAAAAGAACAAGAATATACCGCATTTAGTTTATGCAATTGAATATAAATCGTGTACCTGACTATATCTTGTTCTTGTTGCCTCCCCTACTAGTTCTTGATGGTCAAGTGAGCTATACTGACTGGTGGAAAAGGACTGCACACTGTGGTTAGTGGCTGGTGTAGAGGACCTCTTGATGCGGGCTGTCTTGGTCACATGGTTGGATGAGAGATGGCGACACTTGAGGATGATGGGAGGATCTCTGCGGAGCTTCCAGGTTTCGCCACCGCTGACAGAGTAACGTGCGTGTTGCTTTTCACGATCTTGAAACATTTCTCTCCTGTGGGGCTCGCCACTCACGGCAGACTGAGAATGTTGGATAAGTTTCCCTTTTTTCTCAGGACATTTGTTGTCGTACAGAGGGATGTTGAAATTTGAATTGGTATCTTTGAAATGATTACAAGTTTGTTGTTGTTGTTGTTGTGAAAGAGTCTTTTGTGCTTGTTGGTTGCTGCACTGAGGCCTGAAACCACCATGTGAATGCTTATTTGCAGGTTTCAAGAAGTCCCTTTGGTTTGTTTCGTGTGGAAAAACGTGGCAATCATCAGAAAGTTGGGTGCTTGGAGAGAAAAAGTGTGAGTGAGGTGAGGATGAAAGGCTTATTTTGTGCAAGAGACAACCTTGAAATGAAGTGTGATTTGACTGCGGTTGAAAGCTAGACGCTTCTGAATGCTGCTTCTGTGCATCAGGACAGGAACAAGCACATGTGTCATTGTGGTTGGGATATCCCATACCAGTGGCTGGTCTTTGGGATGAGGATGACGCCGCTCCTTCACCGCTAACTTGGCCACAAAGAAGCATCCAGTCTTGATTCCTTAGCTGTGATATGGTAATGTTTTCAGATTGCAGCTGTGACATCTGAGCAGAAATTTTGGGGGATGGAATGACTCCATTGGAAGTTTCGTGTGGCAGTGAAGGAGCACAACAGAGACTTGTATCCTGTGTCGGTGAAGTTACTTCCATGAGTGTTTCCGAGTATTGTTCGTGTTTCCCCTCAGAATTTTTGGCCTGGTGTGACAGGCCTCTTGAGGTGCAACCATCACGGTCATCATCGCAGAACGCTTGACCTGTTGTGTCGAGGCGCCGGGTTGCATTAGTGGGTTTAACCAGAATCAACCTCATGGTATCTCTGCACAGCCAATACACAATAACAGTTGATATAAAAGAAAGGAACCATGTATTAAATTCTACTTTTAATCCATCACAACATGCAAACACAGTGTTGGTGACATGCTGGATCAATAGCTAGCTTGAGCCAGAAGAACTAAAATAATACCATGGCAAAAGTTTGATTGAAAGATTTTTTTTTTTTCTTTATTGAATCCTCTGGCTTGAAATGACACAAAAAAAGTAGCAAAAGACTGATCTTGTAGAGATACACACGCTCACTATTTTCTTCTACATTTTTATTTAGGCCTGTGTAAGACAAGATTTGGCATCGCACCAATCTAAAGCTTCCTCATAACTTCTAAAAACCTACAACCTTCTAGTTCACAAAAAAATTACAACACTGGATATGCTTGTATTCCAAAAAGTGTACACATAATTTTGTCCATGGAACCTTTGTCCAAATAATTTAAATAAATAATAATAATCTTAAAAATAGTACCTAAGTTGGAATCTTCATCATCCTTAACGCAACCCAAAAAATAAATAATAAAAATAATAATAATAATAAAATAATTTCTGGCAAAGCCACGCTTCACATCAGGCAACAAAATATGAATACACTAAACTCACTGTGACCAAAAATTCTGAACAGGACATTATAATAATTGTGGATATTAAACCTTCCCTTTCAAATTGTTCAACACAATTGCACTGTATGTGCAGTATGGTAGTTAATATTGTGCAAGAACTAGTTGACAAAAACATTTTAACAGTGGTGACATTAACTCCAACACCCGGAGACAAATTCCTTGTGTGTTTTTTGGGCATACTTGGCAAATAAAGATGATTCTGATTATCCATTACAAGTCCACATTTTAAGGAGTATTTCATTCAATTTGCTTGCTCAGCAGAGTGAAACGACCACTCAAAAGCAGTAGACTCCCTCTCTATTTTAATAACATTCTGTATGAATGTTAATACAAAAGAGCAGTGAACTGCAAATAAATTGCACTAAATCAGGTACCTACCTCTGAACAGTTTCACAGATTTTTTTAAAATAAATACCGGTATTGAATCATCAGTACAATCCCCAAAGACCAAACAGGAAAATAAAAAGATCCTTACCGTTGGTGTTATTTTGCTGCAGAGTAGTGGAGGGTTCACGATTGGAAGTGCTCCAGAATCAAAGTGTTAAGAAGAGGTGAGGGAGTGAGTGCTTCCTCCAATGCTCACTTGATCAAGGTACTTTAAAGACAGTCTCCTTTGAAAGTAATGATTAGAATTCAGTGAGAAGAAAATAAAGGGGCAGCTGGCCTGGCAAAGGGTTACCATGCAAATGCATGGGAGTGGGAGGGAATGGCGACGGGTTAAGTAAGATGTAAAGACCAGTGTGCATCTGACTGGACAGACTGTGAAAGTGTCAGATCACAAGTCCAAGCTCAAAGACATCAGGTTTTCCACTGATCGGCAGAACCACCTTGCCTTCAAAGCAAAGTGGCAAATAAAAGATCAGTTACACTCGTCATTGATGCGCCACGACTCAAAGGCCTTTAACGTAGTCTCTTATCTGCCCCGACACAAGCGTCAGGCTGGACAAAAGTGTCCATTATTAAATCAGGTTGTGAATTCATTAGACGGGTGAGACAAAGCCGTTTCACAATGAGCAAATGTTACCACGAAAGCAGTTATTTACACCCTGAGATAAATCCCAAACTACAACTGTAAAGGCACATGAAATGTTTTCATTTTGTTGGGTTGCTTCAGCACTCGCCATGGATCGTTTCACTCAAAAATACTTTCATTCATTTCAGACACCCAAATGATTGCATTACTTTCAAACTAATATAAGTTTCAGTGTTATTATGGTTTAACAACTTTAGATGTCCTTTTTGATAACCAAATTTGAACAATACAAACACTCAAATTCAAAAAATGCTATTCATTGTCAGTCATTTGGCATGAGGCAAAGCTACAAAGCCTGAAAGTCTGCAACCTCAGCAGCTTTGTGTAAATGTTGCAGTGTTGTAAAAACAAAACTCTAGTGTGACAGCAACACTGTAGCTGACCTAATACAAAACCCATTCAGAATGTTGTTTAGTAGAAATATTTTACATTATATATTTCCTTCAATGTTTGAAGGCAAGATGTTTCGCTGCCCGATTACATCTCCCACTTAATGAGCAATCCATTAATTGATTGGTAAATAAACCATTCATACAGCAGAATTAGCTCAGATGTCATTCACTTTAATCTCAGGCCAAATCACAACAACCTAATGGCCATACAGTCTGGTGGAGGAGATGACGGATGCTCAATTGGTGATATTAAAGGGTGAACGACAATAACAGATGACAACTTAAGAACAATTTGCTGGCTAAAACGGAACATAATTTTGTAAATCACGCAGGAACAAGATTACCATTTGTCCTCAACTTTACACTGAATGAAGAGATGATTACCGGATGTTCCACTTTAATAAGTTAGTGTGAAAGCATGTGAAATCCAACCTCTATTAAGTGTGTTAAAACAATGTCATGAGAATGTCATTTCACGTTAGTCTTGCATGATTAACTGAATTCTGCTTGTCGAAGCACCTTCCACCTTTCACACTGCCCATCAAAGTTGACTATTTCTCACCTTTTATACCCAGTGGAGGCATTAAAGTCAACCCGCAAGGTGTCCAGCTTCCTATTTCACATCAGAAGCGTAACAGAGGTGCAACACCGCCTGTGTGAAAGGGGATAGCGGGATGTCGGGACCAGAGAATGACACCAGAGAATCATTTCCCCCGCCCTGCTGCTTGAAAGCAATAGTCTCTGTTCGACAAGCATTTTATACATCACACCAGATCTGGGCACTGACGTCGCTATGCATCTAATTATATGTACGCGGGAAGCTGCATCAATTGTCAGTAATGTTTCGCTTAGGTGAGTTCTGAACGGAAGGCACAGGTGAATAAATACCGGCTCTACCTTTAGGCATCTGACACATCCAAATTATGGAAAGGCAGCATGAAAGGGGGTAAAGTGTGAGGGCGAAAAAAGATGTTCCCGAAAGAAACACTAAATTTTTGAATGAATTAAGTTGATTTTGCACTAAATGTTTCCAAGGTGCATAAGACAGTTTCCAATGGGGGTTAAGCGCTGATACGAAACATCAGTGCCTTCACTTTGAGTTGTACTCTGCAAATTTTTGATTGAGGGGGTTCTCGGGAGACTTCATCCACTCCTTCTTCAGCTGCTGTTTTAGCTGAGACAATCTCATGTTGGGGTTTTCCATCTTCAAGCGTGGCATGTTGGCCTCCTCATAAGAAGTGAAAGCGGCTTTCATCCGCCGCTCCGGGTGACGGTCCAGGTCCTCAGGCGCAATGCTGAAAGACAGGCGTGTTGGCAACATGAAACATGCTTTTACTTCAAGTCTTAAGCGGGGTATACACAGATAACCAGGTCAAATTTGACCCATATTCTCTCCTTATAATCAAAATCAGCAAAGGACTGATTAGCAAATGTCTGTAAAAAAAATATCCTGAAAGATGAAATTTTCGGTGTGGATTGTAATAATAATTTTTGTTCCCCCCCCCAACCGTCGATCGACTCGGAAATATTTGAGACTGACAATCGTAAATGGTAAACCTGTTCAATATTTCCGATTGCATGTGGTCATCACCAAGTTCAGCCGAGCCACGGACTTGTGTGATTGTGACGTGAAACGGAACGATAGCAAATTAAGAAGCGACCTGCCGAACAGAAAAAGAGGAATAACTACAGTGGAACCTCGATAAAACAGATCTTGATATAATGGACATCGGATAAAACAGACCGTCGGGAATGAACAATTTGTCCAAAAATAGTTTTCATTTGTCATTTAAAATGCCGTTGACAAAGTCTGTTAGTTCCAGAATTGGCCTCTGTTGTTTACTGTTGAGGCAGTTCTACACAGCGGTCATCGAATCAGTCCTGTGTTCTTCCATCACAGTCTGGTTTGGTGCTGCTACAAAAAAGGACAAACTCCGACTGCAACGGATAATCAAAACTGCTGGAAAGATTGTCGGTACCCTCCAACCCATCCTTGAGGACTTGGCACGCTGCCAGAACTAAGACAAGAGCATGCAAAATCCTCTTGGACGCTCCACATCCTGGTCACCAGCTCTTCCAGCTCCTTCCCTTAGGTAGGCGCTACCGAACAATGCAAACTAAAACTAACAAACATTCCAACAGCTTCCTCCCTCTTGCCATTAACTTCCTAAACAGTTAAATTACAATTCCCTTGCAACATGCTGCCATTTTTTTTCGTCTTGAGTTTGTTGTCACATTTCTGTCGGGCCAATTATACATTACTCGTGCACTCACTGTAGTAGTCTCGCCACACTGCACTATTTGCATATCTGTTATTGACCAATACTGGCCACTCATGTGCCCGAGTAGCATCTGCACCATTTGCAGAATAGACTGAGTAGTATCTGCAACATTTGCACAATCGACATTGTCCTAGATTATCGCACTACTAGTCACTTTAAACTGCATACATTTCTTGAAGTCTCGGCGCCCTTTGCACAAGGGTCACTGCACCGGACTATTGCTCTAGTCATTGAAACTGCTCTCATTGCTAGAGAACTCTGCATCTTTTTGCACAATTGTCAAAAATAATAATAATAATAATTGTACCGGCATTACCAAATTCCTAGCAACCTTTTATTGCTCAGTGACTGTTTTTCTCAATGTCTTTATGTCTCAAAAGTATTCTCTGTCAATTGAGTGTCTGTTGTCGTACTAGAGCGGCTCCAATTACCGGAGATGAATTCCTTGTGTGTTTTTGACATACTTAGCGAAATAAAGATGATTCTGATTCTGTGGTGCAATACAGGCAGAGAATGGGATTGATGTATTTCCAGGTCACAGATATACAACCCCAATTCCAATTAATTTGGTACATTGCGTTAAACATAAATAAAAAACAGAATACAATGATTTGCAAATCACATTGTGCATGGCTGCAACACATTCCAGAAGAGCTGGGACAGGGTCATGTTTACCACTGTGTTACATCACCTTTTCTTTTAACAACATTTAATAAACGTTTGGGAACTGAGGACACTAATTGTTGAAGCTTTGTAGGTGGAATTCTTTCCCATTCTTGCTTGATGTACAGCTTCAGCTGTTCAACAGTCCGGGATCTCCGTTATCTTATTTTACGCTTTATAATGCGGCACACATTTTCAATGGGAGATAGGTCTGGACTGCAGGCAGGCCAGTCTAGTACCCACACTCTTTTACTACGAAGCCACGCTGTTATAACACGTGCAGAATGTGGTTTGGCATTGTCTTGCTGAAATAAGCAGGCGCGTCCATGAAAAAGACGTTGCTTGGATGGCAGCATATGTTTCTCCAAAACCTGTATGTACATTTCAGCATTAATGGTGCCTTCACAGATGTGTAAGTTACCCATGCCATTACCGCTAACACAGCCCCATACCATCACAGACGCTGGTTTTTGAACTTTGCGTCCATAACGGTCCGGATGATTCTTTTCCTCTTTGGCCCGGAGGACACGACGTCCACAATTTCCAAAAACAATTTGAAATGTGGACTCGTCGGACCACAGAACACTTTTCCACTTTGCATCAGTCCATCTTAGAGGAGCTCGGCCCAGAGAAGCCGGCGGCGTTTCTGGTTGTTGTTGATAAATTGCTCTTGCTTTGCATTGTAGAGTTTCAAGTTGGACCTACGGATGTAGCACCGAACTGTATTTACTAACATTGGTTTTCTGAAGTGTTCCTGAGCCCATGTGGTGATATCCTTTAAACATTGATGTCGGCTTTTGATGCAGTGCCACCTGAGGGATCGAAGGTCACAGGCATTCAATGTTGGTTTTCGGCCTTGCAGCTTACATGCAGTGATTTTTCCAGATTCCCTGAACCTTTTGATGATATTATGGACCGTAGATGATGAAATCCCTAAATTCCTTGCAATTGTACGTTGAGGAACATTGTCCTTAAACTGTTCGACTATTTTCTCACGCACTTGTTCACAAAGAGGTGAACCTCGCCCATCTTTGCTTGTGAATGACTGAGCAATTCAGGGAAGCTCCTTTTATACCCAATTATGGCACCCACCTGTTCCCAATTAGCCTGTTCACCTGTGGGATGTTCCAAACAGGTGTTTGATGAGTATTCCTCAACTTTCTCAGTCGTTTTTGCCACCTGTCCCAGCTTTTTTGGAACGTGTTGCAGCCATAAAATTCTAAGTTAATGATTATTTGCTAAAAACAATCAAGTTTATCAGGTTGAACATTAAATGTCTTGTCTCTGTAGTGTATTCAATTAAATATTGGTTGAACATGATTTACAAATCATTGTATTCTGTTTTTATTTATGTTTAACACAACGTCCCAACTTCATTGAAATTGGGGTTGTACAATATGACTAGGGTTGGGTATCGAGAATCGAGAACAAATTGGAACCGGGACTAACGTTCTGGTTCTCCCCGAATCGTTCTAATTTAAAATTTTCTGTTCCTAGTTTTGATGCCTAGTCCGCCGGCCCCAAATAAGTGGCGAAAACCAACGAAGAAGAACACGCACGAAGACTTGCTTGTGCCCTAAGGCGGCGGCGGCGAACAAAAGTGTGTCTTAACTTTGTTAAAATTAATGACCAGTCGCCTCAGTGCAACACTTGGAATAAGATTATATTGTGCAAAGGAGGTTTTCACGATGTGTAGCGTCTGACGCGCTCCGAGCCTCAGTCTACACTGTGCGGAGCTTCAGTGAAGTCAACTCTCAGTCAATTGAGTGAGTGAAACAATAAAATACGTCTATGCCAACATTGAGACAGCTAACAATGTAAACGGTCGGTTGTACTTTTGCACTGATTGTTTTTAGCGTTTATTTTAGTCTTCAAACCAATATAAGAGCCAGTGACAGAACACAAAAAAATTAACATTTAGCTAAAACTTCACCATAGCAACTTTACATCACAATGAATTGGGACAAAATTCACAAACGTTGTCTCACAGTATCACAAACACTAACCTTGTGCCTCATCTGTGGAAAGGAATAAAAATTTTATACCATTTGGTTCCATGATCCATCCATTAAAAAAAAAAACATCACCAGTGTCGTGTGACATTTCCTTTTGTGCCAAAATGCTGAGTTCTGGTGCTTTTTATTCTCAAGCTCTTCCATTTGGAACTAGGAAGGAAACAAATTTCTCGCAGCTCATGAAAGCGACTTGGCTATGATGAGTAATGTACGTCAACAATGTCACCATGACCAAGCACACCGGCTTGGTAAGTTTGGATAAAATGTGAAACTTTAAAACATTAAAGCTTTTTTTTTTTTTAACATCCATTTACAATAACTTGGTACCGTACTGGGAATTTTAAGCCACGAAAAAAACAACAATTTTGTATTGTACAGTAATATGGGTGCATATGGCCTCAAAAAAAAAAACTTTTTTATAAAAAGCTTACAGAAGTTCCACTGTAGTTGTGTTAAGTGTTTGTACGTGTCTCATTTAAGTCATTCACGAGAATAAAAATGACACAGTGTATAACCACAATCCTATCATCTTATTAGCTAACTATTAGCCCGTTATTTATATTCTTCTTATTATTATTGTCTTCTTCTACTATTACACTTAGTATTTTTCAGCAGTCTTGATTCCTTGTGCCAACGTGCTACATCTCACGTTAGTCTTGGAACTACGCCAGACATCAGGTATGCGGGAAGAGAGACATGATTATCAGTGACGATATTATTGTGTGTGTGCCGTTCATTGTTAAGCCACACACTATAAGAGCAGTAAAAACACACAATGCTAATATTTTTCCACGTTCTGTGTGGGGACTTGTATGTTAAAAATCATTCAGTGGGTACCTGGCTTCAAGTGCGTTCAGGCTAGCACCCTTTGGTCCACTTTTATAAAACTGTAATTTGTTTCCCTGCTGAGTGCTTTTTCTGGGGGAAAGATGAGACTCAAAAATCAAGCAAATCTTGGGGCGTGTTTATGTCTGTCTATTTGTTGGAGGTAGAATAACTGAGTCTCTTTGGAACTGACGGAAGTACGGCATTGTATGTGGGAGATGTGTGGTGTCGTAAGGCACCTATTCTGTTCAGAGATGGTCTTTTCACTTGTCCAGTGGCGATCGATTCAGTGCCGTAAAAATGAAGTCACCAGGATGAATGAGAATATTCACAAGCATACTTCAACAACCTTCCTGTTTATATTCTTGCTCCCGCTACTGACCAATATGACAAGAAAGCAATGTCACATGGTTTGTTGAAAGGCATTTTGGTTTGCTAGGAGTTTTTACTTTGTGAAAATAAACCAAACCGGGGAAAAGAGACAAAATTTTACCATCTCATCAACTGTTATGTGACGGAGAAAGCAAAGTATTGGTATGAAAGAACCCTAAAAGGATGCTGCCATTAATATTTCTGTGTGTATCAAAACAACTGTTACCTGAGCACAGCAATGGCCTCTTCTACTGTTCTAGCTTCCACTGTTCCGTCCTCCTTAATAATTCTATTTACGTTTTCCTCCAGTGGAATCTCCAGATGGCTCTTGTCTGTGACATGGGATTTGTCATTTCAATATGTAAGGTTGAGGAAGATTGAATAGTTTGATCCCAAAAAATGTCTTTCCATGAACACGTATTACCTTTTGGCTTGATGTGCTGAGGTTGTGGGACATTTTGCATAACCTCCTCTATCTGGGCTCGAGTCACCTTTCCACCGCTTCCACCCTCTTTTTGGGCTTTGCCTTTTATTCTGGCATTCTCCTCATCCAGGAGTCTCTGGGATTCCTTTTTCCTCTCCAATAGCTCCACCCTCTTCTTCTCCTTATCATCCTACAAAGGCCGAAAATAGTTTCAGACTTTCACATCTTCTGATTTTTGCAGAACAGTTGAACACAAGCCATGAAATGTGGATAGAATGTTTTACACATCAGATTAGGATCAGTATCTACCTTTCTCTGCTCTTTTTTGAGTACATGTTTGTCAGTTTCCTGCCACAGGGCATCATCCTCTTCCTGCTTCTTGCGCGCATCTGCCACTGCCTGAGCCTCAGCCTTGCGGGCTCTGGCTGTAGCCGCCTTGGAGTTCTCACCCTGGAACTTCTTCGGCATCCCAGCAGCCGTTGTTCAGCTGGCATGAAATGAGACACCACCATGATCAAAAAAAAATGTATTTATTAAAAAAAAAAAAAAAACATCGATTGTAAATTGAGCAATTATAGCGTACATTTGTTTATATATTTCGTCATGTAATATAATTTCCTATATTTTGAAGTTGTTCAACGTTAGTAATAGTAACCGGTTAAAATGAGAAAAAGGTCATGGGAAGTCCCTCTTTAGATTATGATAAAACAACTACGGACTGTTTTTCTCAAATTATAGCCCAGCAAAAAGACAGACAGACTTATTGATATGATTTAAAATCATACAAAGGGCAGCAGTTCTGTTTATCAGTGTATATAGATATAAAGCTAGTGCTAGCGGATGTTAGCTGAATTAACCTGTCAAACGTGTTTATTAACTTGTCACTCTCCGTTCGAATGAATATAATGTAAGAAGAACTATTGCATCATACCAATATCAGACGAAATTCAGGTCGTAACTAGACGACAGCAATATGCTTTTTCGAAGACATCAGCCACCTCCTCTCGACGCACACTGATGACGTACTGGATACAACTGGTCCTACTTTTTTAACGTCAGTTCTCGTCACCGAAAATATAAATAACGATATCTATGCCAGTCACTAAATAATTTTATTGTTTTTAGTTCGCATGAAACTGTAAATTATTTCTCCGAAAATATTTTCTAGAATGTAAAGGCAATCGCAAAGCCTCATGCTTAACTAACTGGAAGAACGCCTTTAATTTTCATTGCATCTGATAAGAAAGGTTTATTCGTATGTTAATAACGTATTTTAATTATTTATAAGGCTAGACCAAATGTTGTGTTTACTTCTTGTGTTTGGTTTGTAGTAGACATGAGTACTGCAGCCATCTGACAAAGAACAGAAAGAGTGGGGGGCGTCATCACAACAGCAAAATGCAGCAACAAACCTAACCTGTGGTCATTACTATGACGGCGACTGTGCAAGACTTAGTGGACAATTTCAGGTCAATAATGCGAGTACATTAATGTTTGACTTGGCAACAAACACGGCGACGTCTATGTCAAAGAAAATACGTCACAAAGACTTTTTGATGTACGATGATCACACACTAATATTAAACCTCATGTCCCTCAGACCTTTCCCACTGAAAACAACAAATCAAGGTTTGTTTCTGTCTTATGTAGATAAAATATTATTGTAAAGGTATTCATGGAGGGCTATAGCTTATAAATACATCACAGTTTATCATAGCAATCGTCAGATCAGATGCAAATACACATTGTTGCCAGAAGTATTCGCTCTTGACTCACATGATTTTAGGTGTTATCTCATTCAAACTCCATATGGTGTAATATGATGTTGGTCTACCCTTCGCAGCTGTAACAGCTTCAGCTTTTGTGGTAAGGCTTTCTTACTTCAATATTGATATAGTGTTGCTGTGATGCCATGAAATGATTTCGAGTCCATGAGCAATCAAGTAGCTGGGATATGTGCCAGGTCACCCGCTCCTCTAATGACAGGTGGTATAGAAAATAGATGAAAGTAGCACTCATCAGAGGGACAGCTAAGGTTCGATGTTATGGAGACAAAAGTTAGAGAGTGCAGACTTCGATGGTTTGGACACGTCTAGAGGAGAGAGTCAGTATATTGGTAGAATGATGAGGAGGATGGAGCTGCCAGGCAAGAAGAGCGAGAGGAAGACCAAAGAGAAGGTTGATGGATGTCATGAGGGAAGACATGATGGCAGTTGGTGTTCGAGAGGAGGGTGCAGGAGATAGGCTTACATGTAAAAGGATGACGCGCTGTGGCGACCCCTAAAGGGACAAGCCGAAAGGAAAAGAAGAAGAAACTTGAGTTTAGGGAACAGAGGACCAAACTATTTATATTTTATTAAGAAAATGAACAAATGACAAGGGCTATTGTACATTGATGCTCTGTGCTCCCACAATGAATTCTGGTATTCAGAAGTCGTTGTCGCTCTCATCAAAAAGAGGGGGCCTTGTGCGTCCCTTGGAGATGCGCGTTGCCCTGGACACATGGTCCTCCAAACTGTCATCTAATTCTTTGCTCTCGTCCTCGCCTTCTTCCTCTTCATCATCATCGTCCGCCTCTATTTCACTGTCCTCTGACTAAAATAGAAAAAAAGACAGAAAATCCATAACAAAAGCTCCACTTGGTAGTCATTATTATATCTTTAAAGGAAACAAACACTAAATAACTACAGAAACTACTATTATTAGCAACGTGCCAAGATTTCCCAAAAATGAGTCTGTCAAAATGCAGAATCGAGTTGGAATTACCAGTTCAACCAGAGTACAACGCACCAAAAATGTTGAAAATCTGATAGGTTGTGAAAAAATAATTTTGTGTCGGAAAAAAAGGGCAACTTTTTGTGTGACATCACCTATTGAAAATGGGATTTAAAAAAAATAATCCTTCAAATTAGAGTAAAACAGTATTACTTGATTATTTCTCAACCTATCACCTGTAGCTTTTGGTTTCGTCTGCTAATTAGGGAACCCCTTCATCGATTGTCTGATAATTTTCAGTTAAAAATATCCACCAATGAGGTACGGGCCGAAATTCCAAGGGGTTCTCAAAGTCGATGCATCAAAATAGCTGACGTTTCAAACATCGTCACCTCTCCAAAAACCTCCACTAAAATCGTGCAAATGGAACATTATTTGTGCGTAGAGCAGTGTGGGCAGTAGAAGAGGTCATGTACTTTAATCATTGTTTTTTTTGTCAATTTATTTGTTATGGAGGATTTAGAGGCCTTTGAAGTGTTCATTCCATGTTATTTATTTTTAGAAAATTCCACAAAGATGGAGGCCACTTGTCACATTGCTACTATTATGGCTAAAGAGTTTTGTAAATACACTGGAACTAGACATGGAAATTAAACTGTATAATAATTTAAAAGGAACATCTCACATGGAAAATTTCAGGATGGATAATTTTAATACATAAAAAGAAAATCAGCCAGGCACTGGCCCTGCACAAACAAACCTGTCCTTCCAGTTGTTTTGGCCTTCGGGGAATGGCTAATGTGGGCTTTCAGTACACGTGAGTGCAAAGAGATGGATGGGTGAAATACAGGAAACAGTCTTTGTGAACAGAGATCATAGATGTATGTATGGTAATCGACTTCATGAAAACTGCGTTTACCTCATCACTGTCACCACCCTGCATGTTCCCAATAAATCTTGTTCCTCTTCCTGGAAAGAAATATATATACATCTTATTGGTAATAGTTCAGACATGTCATGTATACTCAGTGACTACCTCAATTTGCATCAGGTTTAATCCAATAACAACAATCAGATTAAAACCCGCAGAATATTCCAAATTGAATCTACGCTCAAGAGATAAATGGCTGTATTTGACATACTGAACAAATCGTTTGTCTGTTTAACAGCCATCAAGCCATTTCTCATGGGCCTTGGATTGGAGGGCCGAGACTCTTCCAAGTCACTGTCCATATCACCTTCATCCTCAAGAACGTCGGTATCAGAGTCCACATCTTTCACTGAAACAGATTTCATAAAAATTAAGTCAACGTGACACTTAACTGGCTGTCAACTCCATTGTACTTTAGTGGCTGCTTGGATGTCATTTATTTTAACATTGTTTTGAGATGTTGTTAAAGCTTTGCTTTCTGTGTGACTCACATGAGCTCCTCATTAGATCTCTATCGTCCTCCTTCAGATTTTGCTGCATCATCCTCAGAGTGTTTTCAGCTTCCTGAGAGGAAAACAAATGGACGAGTGAGAAAGGTGAGGCAGACAGACTTTTTAAATAGCAGGCATTCTAAACTATCCACCTATCTTGCTGTAGGAAAACATTAACTTGAAAAGATGACTTACATCTTCCGACAACTTGTAAGAATATATTTTTTTATGACCACAGAACTTCTGCTGTTAGAATTTGTTGTTGCTGTTATGTCCAACTTGTCTGCTTCGCCGTTGGAATAGCAGAACCTGCAGCCTTGGCAGTCTGTGGTGCAGTAACTGTGTATATAACGAAACCTGAAAACTCCCTGATGGAGTTTTTACTCTCTTTGACAGCCAACAAATGCTTCTTCCCCTTCATGTGGCTTACCAGTGCCACTTCTCCCATGTTGGTTACATCGAAAGCTTTTGAGCAAAGTCGGCATTTCGCACGTCTGTGCTCAGGGTCTTTTTTCTAACCAAAGTTGAAACCTCTCTTTAGAAAGCTACTAATTTCTAAAATGGCACTTTCCTGGCATTGCGTTCTTTGAAATCCACATTCAGAATACGCTTGAGTATGCCAGTGAACCCTCAACGCCGTGACCTGTTCCATTTTCTGTATTGCGGCGTACACCGCTCTAAGTGCGACGTTGCACTTCCGTGCCAATTTGAATTGTAATCATTTTAATTTTAATCAAATGTTACACCATTTTATTTAAGTTTTATGCATCTTAAAATATTATCCAGGCAACAGGGTGGGTGACTGGTTAGCACATCTACCTCACAGTTCTGAGGACCCGGGCTCACCCTGTGTGGAGTTTGCATGTTCTCCCCATGCCTGCATGGATTTTCTCTGGGCACTCAGGTTTTGGCCGAAAAACATGCATGGAACTGGAAAATGCATTTTCAATTTCCATAACCGTTCCAAGTTTTTCATGACTGTGCAAACCCTGAAAACCACTGTTGAGCAACAGAAGAAGAACATTCAGGCTCATCTCAATTTTGCCGGAAGACATCTTGATAAACCCCCAACACTTTTGGGAATATACTCTGTGGTCTGACAAGACAAAAGTGTAACTTTTTGGAGGGTGTGTGTGTGTCCAATTACATCTGGCGTAAAAGTAAGACAACATTTCAGAAAAAGAATATCATACCAACAGTAAAACGTGGTGGTGGTGTGATGGTGTGGGGCTGTTTTGCCATTCCGGACCTGAAAGACTTGCAGTGAAAAATGGAATCATGAATTCTGCTGTCTTAACCAAAAATTCCTGAAGGAAAATGTCTGGCCATCTGTTGACCTCAAGCTGAAACAAACTTGAGTTCTGCAGCAGGACAATGATCCAAAACACACCAGCAAGTCCATCTCTCTCTCTCTCTGTCTCTCTCTCTCTCTCTCTCTCTCTGTCCTTTTCAGCTATTAGGTCAAGCAAAGGAAGATCTGTATCCGTTTTATGCCGGAACAGTTTTACTGTGTCACATGGGACCTTTTAAGCTGCCGCTGTAGTTTGTTTGTACTCCGATGGATATTTATTGATAATTTCAGTCGGAACAAAGTTTTTAAAGGACAGACAGAAAAAAACAAAGGAGAGTGAAAAGATAACTAAATATAAGAAAACATAATACAAGCAGCGGCACGGTGGCCGACTGGTTAGAGCGTCAGCCTCACAGTTCTGAGGACCCGGGTTAAATCCCCGGCCCCGCCTGTGTGGAGTTTGCATGTTCTCCCCGTGCCTGCGTGGGTTTTCTCCGGGCACTCCGGTTTCCTCCCACATCCCAAAAACATGCATTAATTGGAGACTCTAAATTGCCCGTAGGCATGACTGTGAGTGCTAATGGTTGTTTGTTTCTATGTGCCCTGCGATTGGCTGGCAACCAGTTCAGGGTGTACCCCGCCTCCTGCCCGATGACAGCTGGGATAGGCTCCAGCACGCCCGCGACCCTAGTGAGGAGAAGTGGCTCAGAAAATGGATGGATGGATAATACAAGCACTTGCTGTAAACAAGATGAAGAAAGTAAAGCATATAACTAGTACAATGACAGATTGGATTCGAGTGTTGTATGGGTCAGTAGTGCTACACCCTGTGAGGCAAGGACAGGACAGGCAATCATTCAAGTCCACCTCTTAATGGCTGAAGAAAAACAAACTGAAGACTTTGCAGTCATGTAGTCCTGACCTGAATTCTATTGAGATGCTGTGGCATTAGCTGTTCAACAGTCCGGGGTCTCCGTTGTCGTATTTTACGCTTCATAATGCGCCACACATTTTAATGGGAGATAGGTCTGGACTGCAGGCAGGCCAGTCTAGTACCCGCACTCTTACTACGAAGCCACGCTGTTGTAACACGCGCAAAATGTGGTTTGGCCTTGTCTTGCTGAAATAAGCAGGGGCGTCCATGAAAAAGACGTTGCTTGGATGGCAGAATATGTTTCTCCAAAACCTGTATGTACCTCTCAGCATTAATGGTGCCTTCACAGATGTTTAAGTTACCCTTGCCATTGGCACTAACACAGCCCCATACCATCACAGATGCTGGCTTTTGAACTTTGCGTCCATAACAGTCCGGATGGTTCTTTTCCTCTTTGGCCCGGAGAACACGACGTCCACAATTTCCAAAAACAATTTGAAATGTGGACTCGTCGGAACACAGAACACTTTTCCACTTTGCATTAGTCCATCTTAGATGAGCTCGGGCCCCGAGAAGCCGGCGGCATTTCTGGGTGTTGTTGATAAATGGCTTTTGCTTTGCATTGTAGAGTTTCAAGTTGGACCTACGGATGTAGCACCGAACTGTATTTACTAACATTGGTTTTCTGAAGTGTTCCTGAGCCCATGTGGTGATATACTTTACACATTAATGTCGGTTTTTGATGCAGTGCCGCCTGAGGGATCGAAGGTCACGGGCATTCAATGTTGGTTTTCGGCCTTGCCGGTTACATGCAATGATTTCTCCAGATTCTCTGAACGTTTTGATGATATTTTGGACCGTAGATGATGAAATCCCTAAATTCCTTCTAATTGTACGCTGAGGAACATTGTCTTTAAACTTTCCGACTATTTTCTCACGCACTTGTTCACAAAGAGGTGAACTTCGCCCCATATTTGCTTGTGAATGACTGAGCAATTCAGGGAGGCTCCTTTTATACCCAATCATGGCACCCACCTGTTCCCAATTAGCCTGTTCACCTGTGGGATGTTCCAAACAGGTGTTTGATGAGCATTGCTCAACTTTCTCAGTCTTTTTTGCCACCTGTCCCAGCTTTTTTGGAACGTATTGCAGCCATAAAAGTCTTAAGTTAATTATTATTTGCCAAAAACAATAAAGTTGATCAGTTTGAACATTAATTATATTGTCTTTATAGTGTATTCAATTAAATATAGGTTGAACATGATTTCCAAATCATTGTATTCTGTTTTTATTGATGTTTAACAACGTCCCAACTTCATTGGAATTGGGGTTGTAGGTTTAGGGGGCAATCACTTTTTTCCCACACAGGGACATGTAGGTTTGTATTCTTTTCTCCCTTAACAATAAAAACCTTCATTTAAAAATTGGATTTTGTGTTTACTTGTGTTGTCTTTGACTAATATTGAAATTTGTTTGACACAGTAGGGATGCACCGCTATTGATACCAGATTATGTAGATACATTCCTCTTGGACCCCCCCAAAACAAACAAGAACTGGAGGCTGCAGTTAAGGCCTTTCAAATGAAGAATGCAAGTCTGGTGAAGTCAATGGGTGGATGGCTTGATGCAGTTATTGCAAGTATGGGTTATGCCACCAAATATAAAATGTTATTCACTTTAAGTTAATTTAATGTCTGTTCCAATATATTTGCTCACTTAAAAGTGGGTGGGTTTAAACAAAAGGTGCCTTGTCCTGAGTTGTTTAACACATCTAGATGTAAAGAACATCAAATGAAAGATGGAATTCTGAACTTTTGTCTCATATTCATCTTTTGATTTGAAACCAAAATGTCTTCAGTACACAACAAAACCAAAGGAATTGGCCTTGCCGTTCCACTACTTTTCAAGAGGAATGTATCTACATAATCTGGTATCAATAGCGGTGCATCCCTACTGTGTACTGTAAAAACCCATAAAGCGATTGCTTAAAAATCCACGATATAGTGATGAACTTTTGGAGGGGACTGTATCTATTGTCTACTGTACATAGATAGAGCACAGAGGGCATCATGACTGCAGCGTTAACTCTGAGGAGTACAAAAGTCTTTGGAGACTGGAACATGCTATTTTTGCAACGGTACGTTTTTTGTCAAGCCCTTTGCCTTTGGCAACAGATTTGGAACTACGAAGCACACAAATTCCCCACGGCTCATGAAAGCGACTCGTCTCTGATGAGTTCTGTACGTTAACAATGTCACAACGACCAAGCACACCGGCGTAAGTTTGAATAAAATGTGATAAATTTTAAAATTTTCAAGCTTTTTTAATATTCACTTACAATAACTTTGTACTGTACTGGGCGTTTGGGCCCATAAAAATAACCTACAAAACAATTTTTTACTTTACAGTAATATGGGTGCATGTCCCACTTCAATGTAACGGACAATCTGCTATATCGGACAACCCTCGCACCTATTAGTCCATTCTATCGAGGTTCGTCTGTACTTGGTTGGGACTCCTTTTGCATCTCAGAACAGACCGACCTTCTAAGAAGTTGTAGTTAAATTTTAGACCAACAGTCATGGACTGCTCAGAACCAGGCTATGGATAATTTAGTAACGGGCCGCACAAAAGAATAACAAAAAGGGTTTCATTCTTATTTAAAATGTTGAGTATGTGGGGTCTTTTAGTCTCTGCATCTTTCCCAACCATTCTATCAATCAGTTTAGATGGTCGTTAATATAAACTAAAAAATGTGGAAAAGGGAGAATACCAGGAATCCTAATTAAATTGAAGGTTAATCACTCAATTTGCCTGGTGCCAAAACAGTGTACTGATAAATACAGTCACCCACCTCAAAACGCTCTTGCTCCAGCTGATGGTAATCTTCCAGCTGAGACTCCAGGAAACACAGGTTTTTTAACTTTGCCACATAGATCTCATACTGCTTCTGCAAGTCTTCTTCGATCTTCTCATATTCGTCCATGAACGCTGGTCTAACACAGAGTGAAGGAGAAATGTGTAAGAATCCATGGGCACGCAAACATTTGTTAACATAAAGGATGTCTGTACGTCGAACTTTCATTTTCAGTATTACAATGGCACTGTTACATAAACCACAGAGAGAACAAATTGGGAAATTCATTATAAAACGTCACAATGAAAATGACATTTTAGCATGCAGTTGCATCAATATAGATCAACAGAATTGCTTGGTTCCTTTTTCCTAGTCATCTCTAATATGTGTATGGCCAGTACAACTGGAATTTGTGCCCATATTTGTGTTCAACACCAATTAAAAAGACTGGCATATGCATTGACGCGCACACTATTCTGTCTCATTCACTCTCATTGTGGCATAGGAGTCTGCTGTCTGATTAACTTCTAGCAACAATGTCAACTGACCGCACACTTTGCAGTGTCTGAAGTCTCTTCCGACTCCTTTCCAGTTCCTGTTTCTTCCTTTCTATCTTGGCATCCAGGCTGGCCTCATCAGAGACGATGTTGTTCAGCATTTCTTTGGTCTTCTCCACTGTTACCTTTATAACAAACAGAATAAATGTCAATTTATGACATTAACAATATTTTAGGATATGGCAGTAAAAAAGAAAACTAAAATTGCAATACTGACCAAGGCCTCCCTGATGGCTTCTCTCAGGGCCTTTTCAGTCACATCGATTTCCAGTGGTCTTGCAATGGCCGCAGTTCTCTTTTCCTAAACAAATGTGCACATTCTCAAAGACTAATATCCATCCATCCATCCATTTTCTGAGCCGCTTCTCCTCACTAGGTCGCGGGTGTGCTGGAGCCTATCCCAGCTATCATCGGGCAGGAGGCGGGTTACACCCTGAACTGGTTGTCAGCCAATCGCAGTCAAAGACAATAGGGACTCAAAATTGTTCAAAGATCCTGTGTGCTCGGTTCCACTCACCCTAAGTTCCACCTCCTTGCCCAGTAAATCATACAGAGATGCTCCTTTAGACGTGACTTCTGATGCTAGCTGCCGAGCTGCTTTGAGATCAGAAATCTAGAAGGAAGATACGGGGAGACTTAATAAAGTGACAACCACAGCAACAGAAAAGTACACACTTCTAATACAATTCCCGACTTTAGAAATGTTAAAGATGGAAATGCACAAATACAAATTACAATTACAGCTGTATCAAAAATTATCAATTTTAATATGATCTGATCAGTTTTTTTATTACTGTGGTTGTAGTTTTCAGGGGTGTGAAACTACATCCTACTGAGAGCTGTTTCTAATATACACAAAAAATATAAACTGTAAACTCAGAATTATAAAGTATTGTACTACAAATAGTTCTTAGTTTTGGTGGAAACATGGAAAATATTGCTCGAATTGAAAACACTGTTTTCAGTGCCTACGATATTGAGCACAAATGTACATTGTGATTTGATTTCCCCGTAAACACAATGATAACTGGCATTGGCAATATCATTTATCGGGAAAAAAATGACAGTACTGAGAAACATGAGAAAGTAAGTATAAAGTCAAACAACAGGAAAAAAATATGACAAGGGAGTCAAACATATTGTCAAGTTACACTCATTTATGTACAAGTTCCATACACAAAATAATTCACTGATTTGTCACATCACCGCCATCATATAATCATCTTACCCGTGATCCAATGTCAAACTTAAAATTGCTGCTGTCCTCCTCCACTCTGTCCTCCAGACCCATCTGCTTGGTCTTCATTGCACTGTATAACACTGACGTGATCTTTAACATCTCTTTCACAGCGTAGCCATCGGCCTGGTAGAGGCGCTTAGTGTTTAGCTTGATGTGTGCTTTAGTTGCCTGCGACAAGGACAGACAAGAGAAGTGAGCAGCAGGTCCTACATTGTTTATATGGTGGTAAGACAGCACATTACCATGAACTGAGCCACAGCCTTTATGAAGAATACTCTGTCTGACTCTGTGTCCACATCTGGAGGAATATCCATCTGAGGTTCATACCTACATACAATATGGGGCAGAATGACAGAATATTTCTTAAAGGGGGCATATAATGGCCGGCGCGGTGAGCGACTGGTTAGCACATCTGCCTCACAGTTCTGGGGACCGGGGTTCAAATCCCTGTGTGGAGTTTGCATGTTCTCCCCGTGCCTGGGTGGGTTTTCTCTGGGTCCTCTCACATCCCAAAAACATGCATGGTAGGTTGATTGAGGACTCTAAATTGCCCGCAGGTGTGAATGTGAGTGCGAATGGTTGGTTGTTTCTATGTGCCCTGCGATTGGCTGGCGACCGGTTCAGGGTGTACCCTGCATCCAGCCCAAAGATAGCTGGGATAGGCTCCAGCAGCTCGCGACCCTAGTGAGGATAAGTGGTAAAGAAAATGGATGGATGGGTCCACAGTCGTATGGCCCTCCGAGGGAAGTCATAACTGTGATGTGGCCCATGACAAAAATGAGTTTGACACCCCTGCCATAGGGCCTGTTCTTAAAAAATACTTTACAACTGATGGGACATTGTGATTTTCTAGGAATGTTATAGAAGTGATGATTTGAAAATATAAACAGTAGCAGAAATGTATAGAAATAAGGAGTTGAGTATTAATATTTATCTGTTTCCAAATTCCAACATGGTTAATTCATTAATAATAGTTATTTTGAAAAATAATTAACGTGATCAGTATCTTCACATAGATAAATATCATTTATGATGAATATCATTAAAGGTCTTTTGAGCAAAACTGTTATTTCAATATTGTGTATCAAACTGGTAACCCCTAACCCAATTCCGTAAACAAGAAGTAACTCTGGGGGGATGGATGGGATCGGTGGACGGATACTTTAACCGAATGATGTACCTTTTAACGAGCCATATCATGATTTCTGCCACCAGATTGAAGTTCGGTGTTCTGAAATTCTCCAAGGAAATCAAGCGAGGATAGCCCAAAGCTCTCATCATTTCTGTAAAATCTGTCGTTGGAAAGTTGTCTTGCATGAACAAAATATGAGAACATTTGCACGAATACAAAACTATACCACGTTTCAATGTGTTGTGTGCGTATGTAGCAGAAGGTGTGGACAGCTTACTTCTCAGATCTCTGAAAGACATTGTGAGTCGTGTTGTCCTCGCTTGTTTGCGTCAGATACCTGCAAAAGCACAAGTAACAATGAATTTCGGCGCTGTAATTCAAGCAGACAATATATTTTAAAAAATAAAATAAAAATAAACGGACAAAATGCTCAGCAGAGAACGCTTGGAATTCGAACGTGGTATCGTCACTTTTGTTTCCGCTTTAACTCTCGACCCACGCTAACAAGATTTTTTTAATTGAGACGATTTTGTCTCTAAATCCATTTTTATTTTTAATGCACATTACCGCTTGAATTTTGAAGCGTTTGTGCCTTGTACAGGCGAGGTTAATGGACGCTAACTGAAGGCGTATTCGATACGTATGGCACAACCTACTGTGTATAATTTAATAAATTATCTTTTCACGGTTAAAAAAGGACTAAATAGGTCATGTCTCTTGGTAACAGAGTCGCCATTGGTTACCTGCGGACGAGCCAGTCGTCCTGACGTCCTCAGAAATGTTCGACTACACGGAAGAGCCAATGCTACTCGTCCAATCATACAGTGCTCTGCTCCAGTAAAGTCCAATGGGAGACGAGGATGTTGAGACATGCGCCATTCATACACACTGACTTTGGGGTACAATATATATATATATTTTTTAATGGTTACGCACATTCTTTTTCATTGTTCTCTAGATGGTCACCGTGTTCTGATATAGCTGTTTAATAAATAAACAAGCAGGATTTTTTTCAATTTTAATAGGATGACCTTTATTTGAGTTTGGAGTTGTTAGACGAGCTCAGAAAATGAACAATCAACTCAACTTTTTTTTTTTTTTACATAGTCGAATCTTTTTGTGTTGCATTATTAGTGTTAGTAAATTGACTTCCTGTACTGCAGTTATTTCAAAAGTGTTGTGAACTCTTGAACTCTGCAGATGTAGGCTGCATCTCTGTGGTCTTATGCTTCTTTTTTTTCACAATTTGAAACAGTTCCCATGTGTCTTTTTAAATATCCGTGTCACCCTTTTTTGTCTCGTTGCCTGTTTTTAGGGGCCAGTTATGTCTCATGCATGTAAGGGGGTATATACTCCGCCTATACTGCTGGGCCAATAGCGAGTCTGGCTTTTGTTACCATGACGTCTGTGGGGCGGAGCCTGAGCCTTGCGTTGACAGTGTCTTCTACATGGAGAAGAAAATCCCATCCATCCATTCTCTCTACTGCTTATCCTTACTAGGGTCGTGGATGTGCTGGAGCAAAACGTCGGGCAAGATGTGGGGTACATGCTGAACTGGTCGCCAGCCAATCGCAGGGCACAACTGACAAACAACCCTTCACACTTAACAATTTGGAGTCTTCAATTAACCTACCATGCATGTTTTTGTAATGTGGAAGGAAACCAGATACCCAGGGAAGACCCACACAGACATGGGGAGAACATGCAAACTCCACACAGGAAGGCTGGGGACCGGATTTGAACCCACGACCTCTGAACTGTGAGGCAATTTAGAGTCTCCAATCAACCTACGTGCATGTTTTTGGGGCGTGGGAGGAATAGTTTATAACGTTGCTTTTAATTTACAAGAACATATTTCACAATTTAAAATATTCGAAAATTTTCTTCATTTCATTACTGTATCCTGCCAAACAAATCATTCAAGTAACTTGCTGTTGCAACACCTAATTGGACAAGCAACAACTTAACCTCTCTTTCTCCCAGGTTGTCTTTTTGTCTTTTTTTTTCTTGCCTGTGTTCAGGACAGTTTTGGTTGTGTTGACATGTTTCCAGAGTTCTCTATTTAGGATTTTAAGAAATTCCTTCATTCATTCATCTTCCATTCTGCTTATCCTCACTAGGGTCGCGGGTGCGCTGGAGCCTATCCCAGATATCTTCGGGCGAGAGGCGGGGTACACCCTGAACTGGTCGCCAGCCAATCACAGGCCGCATATAAGCAAACAACAATTCACACTCACATTCACACCTATGGGCAATTTAGACTCTTCTAAATGTAAGTAGTAAGAAACAATACACAAGTTTATAATTTATATAACATCAGGCTTAATTTTCTCCACAACAAATGAGGCTCTGTTTTAACTTCTTAATTTAACATGTACTTATTGATCTTTAATATTGTAACATTCGTTTAACATGTACTTATTTATCTTTAATATTGTAACTGTTATGTCTATTAATTGTGTTGCTGTTTGGGAGGTTGTGAGAGCAAAAAGTGTTCTGTTGTGCTTGGTGTTGTTAATTCCGAGGGGCTTCGATTGCGTCGCTCTGCAAATTGTGGGAGAAATGGGAGAGCCTCGAGGTGAGCTTATTCCAAAGTACTGTATATAGTTCACCCTGCTCCTCCTCTTTTATTTGTTTATATTATTTTCATTCTCTTCATTTTAATATAATTGTACTGACGGTGAATTCCCCCTGCAAAACAAATGTAAAAAAATATATTTTCACCTGATTTTTTGCACCCCCTTAAGGCCGCGGCACCCTTGGCATTTACTAACACTGCCCTATGGTCAAGGCCGGCCCTGTTGATAATGCTTCCATTCGAATTAAAATGTAATTTCTCTATGATCAGCGGAGGGTATCTCCACTTGTTAAAACCATAACTGCATCATTCATATTCTCCGTTAGGTGCCTTTAAATGCCTCTTTCTATATTTAAGAAAATTACATCAACTTGCCCTCTTGTCCAAAAATTTGATAAATGATGCGATCTGGTTAAAACATTGAAAAAAAATGTGTTGAGCTACGTCGACAAAAGTTTAAATCCAGTACATAACAATAAATTAAAACGTAATATGTATGCGTTTCAATTGGCCAAAAGGTGTGCTTTTTACCCTTTTAAATCAACGGGGCTCACCGGTGACACCGTGGTGCATGTGTACTGTAACTCCTCGCTACTTCATGTAATGTTAATCATTCAAACTGCCCCTGAAAGCTGTGAAACTAATAAATCTATTATGATGGTGCTAAAAGGGTTAACCTTGTAATTTAACCGTTCTGTTGTCTTTGTTCAAGCTAGGTGGACACAAATGGCCAGCCAGCCTTGAGCCAGCGTGTACAGCACACAGCACTTCGTCCACATGGAGGCGACACCGACCGGTGTTTACCAGAACCGAGTTTTCTTCTTTCAATTTAAGCCGCATTGCTTGCGCTGAGGCTGAGCACAATGGAGCTAAGCGGTGAACCTCCTCACAACAGCTCTGCGACAGGAAACCAATCTCCTGTCCGCGGCCTCGACAGTAAGCGACTGAAAGAGCTGGAAAATGCCGCTCTGCAGACCACTTTAATATTACGAATGGACGCGGAGTCGAGGACGGACGCCGGGAGGCCGACCGAACATGTGCCCGCTGAGGAAGCGCAGACTAACGGCTTGTCCTTGAGCCACCGCGCGGCCCCTTTGCAGCTCGGCTCGGACGCCGATGCGGAAGAAACTCAGTCGGCTGGAAATGTGGAGACGGTGCGCGTCGAAGAGGAGAGGACCTTGACGGACCATTTAAACAAACGATTGCTCTCGTCTTTCCTGGAAAAGCTAAACGAAAGAGACTTGGCGCTTCCCGGAGTGGAGCGTCTCGACTGCGCCGTAGCAGACGAGGACTCGAACAGGGCCGCAGATGAGTGGTGACTCACGGGGACTCCCAGCCACGCGGAAGTGGCTTTGGGATCCATCAAGAACAATGTGCAAAGCCTGGAAGCACACATGCAGCATCAGATTCAACTACACTTGCAACCGTTGTATTTTTCTGAACGTTCACTGCCATTGACGGCTTTTGAATTCATATATCCACGTTAACATGGAGGCCTGGCAGTGAATACGTGCTTGATTTTGTATACTTACACAATTGATTGAATATTAAAACATGGTCTGTGCTCTCAAAAACTCACTTGCTGTTAATGCTTCAAATTAAGTGGTTGTCTTACACCATTTGTTACACTATTGATAGTTTTCACATTATATGCCGTTACACTCTTGACAGTTTTCACATTATATGCTGTGTAGGTTTTCAGCCACTGGGTAACATAAGGTTCAAAGTTCAAATACTCCTAACAACATTAGTTATACATAAAACTTAAAGATAATTTGCAAAATAAAACATTGACATATCACTATGGATACTTTGTTGCTGAATAATGTAACACAAAAATGCACTGGTTAAAATGCAGCTGCACTGACCTTTTCTACATGTTTGGGATTACACTCACTTTTTATTTAACATGCATTCTTTAGTAGAACTGCCGTGTTCAATCAAAAATAAGGACAACCAGGCCATGAATTATTGTATTTAACCAGCAAGTGTCACTACATTGGGTCAGGTTACTGAGAACCTAAAACGTTAACTGGAACAAGAAGTTGATTAAAAGAAGAATTAAATTGATAGATCTTTTATTAATTTCCTGAAGGAAATGAAGTAGATGGATGAGGCAGGACAACACAAAATGAGTCTTGCAAGAAGATATAAATACAGTATGTTCTTGGGATAAAAACATTTGTTTTCATATGCACAGTGGACCTAATAGTGTTAAAAGTTTTCCATTTCTTGATCATGGTTGTCATTTTCGTGCAGCTCCGTTAAAGGCACACACTGTCTTTCTGTACACGGTGTACCCTAAAAAAGAAATAGTTCTGAAGCTAGTATAAAATAATTTGGGGGATCGATGAAATTTATCAATGCCACAAATTGCAAATATTTTCCAAAGCCTGTCAGTCTTGAGCCCTTAACCGCCATTATGTTTCTCCCATTTATGACATCCCTGATAAAATGATTAAAATACAAATGTATAAGTTAAAGTTGATTATGGTTTATTTAATTTATTGAACCTCTGATTATCTCAATCTCCTCACACAGTGACAGTAGTCATGTCAAACAAATTGTTTAATCTAACATATTCAGTATTCACATTGTACAATAAATAAGATGCCATCAGCAGAAGCCAGACATTTCTTTTTTCCTCCAGACACTTTTGTTGCTTGATTAGTGCAAACTGGGGCAGCATGGTGGGTAGTATTTAGGATGTCTGCTTCACAGTCGAGAAGTCCTGGGTGGAGTATTGTACCTGAACGAGTTCAATGAATTGAAGTTCATGAACCACCATAATCCTAACCTTAACTCATCCTAAACTGCCTTAACCCCAACCCTAGTCCTAATCCTAACCATTATAAACTTCGTTTTAAAAAAAAAATTATATAACTGGGATGGACATCTCGTTACATCTGCGTAGCCTACCCTTCTCGCGATGCAGGAGCCAATCATGTTGAAGCGGGGCGGGTCTTGCCGAGAAAGGGCATGGGACTTCTAAGAATATCTTTGAATCTCAGAGCGCTACTGGGTTTATATTCCATGAGCATTTATTTCATGTATTCAGGACCTAAACCGTTTAGTGATTTATAGACCAGTAGCAGAACTTTAAAATCTATTCTAAAAGTGACTGGAAGCCAGTGTAAAAACTTGAATTGGAATTGGAGTAATATGCTCTGACCTCTTTGTTCTGGTCAGAACCTGAGGTGCAGCATTCTGAATGAGCTGCAGCTGTTTAATGCTCTTTTTGGCGAGTCCAGTCAGAAGACCATTACAATAGTCAAGTCTACTTGAGATAAAAGCATGGATGCGCTTCTCCTGGTCTGCTTGGCACATACAAGCCTTCACTCTGGATATGTTCTTCAGATGGTAGAAGGCAGTTTTAGTCATTGATTTGATATGACTGTTGAACGTCAGGTCGGAATCTATAAGAAAACCAAGGTTTCGGACTTGGTCTTTGTTTTTTAAAGAGAGTGACTGCAGGTATTTACTAACAGCAATGCTCTTTTCTTTATTTCCCCAAACAATTATCTCAGTTTTGTTGTGGTTTGATTGAAGAAAATCTTGGCTCATCCAGTTATTTATCTGTTTCATTATAATTTCATTCACTCCTCTTCAATATTATGATTATTGTCGAACACCCACTCCAGCACCCACATTTGGCTTCTTGCCCTTAAAAGTCCTACATACAGTAGACTCACTCCTGAAAAATCATGCATGGCAAACTATTATCTTTGGCAAGAGCAAAAGTATGAGGGTGAAAGCTTTTGTTTTGATATACATTTCTTTTTTTTTGTTATGCAAAAAGGACAACCTATTTTAAACTAAAAGGAACATCTCAGGTAATATATAGTAGAAGTTATTGAAATTTAAATGCATTATGTGCAATCAGCTAGAAAAACTGATCAACTGTTCTTCGTTCCAATTGAGCTGCAGAACCCAGCCACAATTATTTTTGGGGAATATCATTGTGTATTTTGACAGATTCCCTGACAACTTGTAATTGATAAAGTTGGAAGAAAGAAATGCTACTCACAAATTGTCAGTGACGGCTGATGGAGTCTGACAGTTGGAATGTGCTTACAGTCTCAACAGCAGCGCTCCTGAATTCAAACAGGTAGGTGGTGCTATCAAGATTTACAATTTACTGTGTGCCCAAAAGTAGGCACGTACACAGATACACATACTGTAAGTCAAGCATCCTCGTCCTCCTCTTCTTAGCTCTCATGCAGTGCTGCATGCTGCATGGTATTTTGGTTTTGTTTTGTTTCAAACCGTTGCAGTCAGTCTGCAGGTCTCTTCTGACTCACAGCATCAGACAGACAGGTAATGACAGTGTTTGGTGCAAAATCAACAATATTTCTGAACATTATGGAGCCGCTCAAAGCTTGCCTTTTTATACAAAGAGCATCCATGCATAACACATAGCCTACACCAGAGGTCATTAACTGGTGGATCCCGGTCCGGGTCCGGACCCAGAAGCTGTCCCACGCGGACCTGTCTGCGTGCTTATATTTTAAACCGCTAATGTAGATGACGAAAAGTACAGATTAAATACATGCGAGATGAGACATTCCATGATATTACTCAGCCAATCAAATTTCCAGGCGGTAATCATTATGACTTTAGGTGCAGACAGAACAAGGGAGAGCGACAGAGAAAAGGGGAGATAAAGACTACTATGCTGGAGAAAGTTGAGTTATAGATGCAGGAAGGCAGAGATAGAGAGTACTATGTGGGAAAAAAATGTTGTGTAAAGACGGATAAAGGGAGAGAAAATACAGGACAAATAGAGCTCTCCCCAAAAAAAAAAAAAAAAGTTGACAGCGAATATATAGCATTTAATCCTTAATGGGGCAAACTAATTTCTGTTCATACTTCCCGCTTCAAATGCAACAAACTCAAACCTACGGAGCCCAAAGGTGAAAAAACAACAACTTTTGTCTTGCACAAATTAGTGACATCTCACAAAAACTGTTATTTGTTTTTTTATCACTTAAACAGAGCACGATGCACTCAAAGACCCTGTAAAGTGAATTCAGAAATTTGGAACTACATGTTTGAAGATAACTGCTGAAAATATGCAAAGACTGAGAACTATGTAGTGCTGTACTCAATTGTGGTGATAGCGTTCAACTGTTTCTTGTCATTTCAGTTTTCCGGATTTTTTGGGCTTGGCTAAAACGACGCCAGGTGACTTTGGAGTCCGGCATGAGTCGTCTCTCCCCCACTTGATGAGAATTTGAACACCTTTGTTCGCATCTGCGGTTATCCGGTGCAATTGCTGTAGCTAGCTACCTATGCCTACACTCAAAAAAACACATTCATTTGAGATAGCTGATTTTGCTGATGGAAATTTCACGCCTCCAATTATGTTTTTCCTGAGCGAAATTCGGGACGGTCAGTTTGGATGCTCCTCCCCAGGTGGATCCACGGGGACACCGCCCCCTCGCCCACCCCCTTTGCACACCACTGTCCTTGGCATACCTGCTGGCAATTTACTCTTTCTTGTATTTAGGTGCAACTTCAGCAAATGGAAGTATTACCTTGCTGGTCGCTGTTTTGTGTTTGTCTTGTTCCTCCCAGAGATAATATTTCGTTGTTTTTTCTGTGATTTTTTTTTCTACGCTTGTACTTGGTGGAGGTTAGAGTCGTTTTTTTTCTTCCTTTCCCTGTGGCTCCATCCACCTCTTTGTTACCTCCGTTTAGTTGTTTCGCAACGATCTTTAGTCATCGTTTTTCGCTCTCGGTATGTGTTATTTGTACTTTACGTTTGTGTGCACTTTTGGTTAAATAAATCTTTCTCGATTGCTCATCGTTTGTGGAGTCTGCTCTGTGATCCAGCCAACAATTACAGAAGTTGATTGAAAAAGAATTTGATTGATAGATGCTTTATTAATCCCGTGAGGGAAATTAAGATGTGCAGATGTCCTGCAACAAGGTATAAATTACAGTATGTTCTTTGGATAAAAACTTCTGTTTACACTTGGACAATGGACTTAATAATGTTAAAGTTTTCCATTTCTTCTGCGTGGTTTTCGTCACTTTCATGCGGCTCCGTCATAGCCACACACTGTCTCTCTGTACATGTTGTGCTCTAAAAAAGGGGAAAAAATAGTTTAGGAGCAAACAGAAAATACATTTGGGGCCCCATGAAACAACACTTTTAGCCCACACTTCAAAACCACAAACTGACAATATTATTTTCTAGGCCCACTGTCAGTCATGGACAGAGGAGGTTGGAGTAGCCAAAAATTGTATTCAAGTAAGAATCTTGTTACTTTAGAATAATATGACTCAAATAAAAGTAAAAAGTAGTACTCCAAACAATTACTTGAGTAAGTAATAAGTATTCAGTGAAAAACTACTCAAGTAATGAGTAACTGGTGATTGACTTCTGATGTCTTATTTATTTAACCAGGGCGTGAACATCAAATAGACAAAAATATAAAATGGGAATGTTCAAATTCAGAATTTGTCTATCACTTTAACTGAAACGATAATACATCTAATATTTATATATAATAAATCTGAAGGCAGACTCAGCCACAATAAATTAACTTTCATTGTTATCACTCATTAAACAGCACAATAGGTTCACCAGGCAAAGATTACATAGATAAACAAGAATAAGTTTGCAGTAGAGTTTTTGTAGGCTAAAATGAGGACATTTTTAGGCAGACAGATGTCATGGCTGTTCTTTTTCATAGTTGGTAAGGTAAACATACAGAAGATTAAATGTCAGGGAGGCCAGGGGTTTTGTGCCTCTTCTGACTATGAGTCGAATGCCATTATGTCCCCAGTTGTAACTGCCATGTTTCACATAAATTAGTCACTTCAAAAACTGCTTCTGTATGTAAGTCTCTACACTTTGTGTGATTCCATTTGATTGGTGAAATCGAGTCAAACGTTGCTCGTGGTTACGCTAGATTGGTGAAACAAAATCCAGTGACTGCAGCCGAGGCACAAGACTTTTTGATGAACCCAAAAAATAGAACAGATAAAATAAATAAAAATAAATGGATTGCAGAAGCAATAATAGATAGCAAGCAGAATGCTGCTTAATGTACCGGATAAAGGTAAAACGTTTCTTAATAAAAATACTCAAACGTAAAAAGTATGCTGCATTGAAACAGAAATGTCACTCTTTTTTTTGTTGTGGACCACATTGTAGTTATTTTCCCCCCTCAGTGAGCCGTTTTTACTAAAACCATATCAATGTACCCACAGGAAAAAAAATTACAAGACCCAAAAAAACGTCTTACTTTAAAAAAAAAAAGTTTTTTTTTCATTTTCTGCAAATATAATAACATTGTATGTTTTTTTTATTTTATTTAATGGTGCAATATGCAAGTTTTCAAAATCTGCCTGGCAGCCCTGCCCCCGTGCCATCCTCATGGGCCATTCAGATTGTAATGCACCATACCACTCAGGGGCCACTTATACACGGGATAGGGCCAATGACTGCCCGCCGGGGACCTGGCAGTCATAGTAACAGGGGGGGAGGTGGGTTCTCACTAGCCTCATGGCGGTGTTCCTGGGGCTGGACCCTCTGGCTAGATGGCTGCTTGCTATGGGGGCTCCCCTCTGTGTGTGTGTGTGAGGGGGGGGTGGTGGTTGGGCGGGACGGTGGGTCCATGCGGCCTCCTCCAGGTGGGGCCGGTGGACCACCCTGGCCGGTGGACCACCCTGGATCCCTCTGTGTGGGAGGTGTCCCTTCCACCGGGCCGCTCTCGGGTGGACTCCTGGGCCTGACCCCACCTCTCGATTGGGTGGGGTGGGGTCCTCAGCCCCCGCGGTACAGGCACAGCAATTACAGGACACTTCTGACAGTTGTTGGGCGTTCGAAACACTGTCACTTTACTTGCATGTGTCTGTAGACATACACCCCTGCGACTGGGTGTAGGGCCACTCACTCATTGCGACAAATAACTTATAACTATGCGAATTTCTTGGGTATCCCCCCGCTTACACGCTGGTCCTACAGAGGTTTATAATTTACATAGCCACTCCCACCACACTTCAGTTGTACAGCCGGATCCACGACTCCTATCCTGCATGCTTCCCCTCCTTTGCCTGTCCTGTCCAGTCCTGCCCTATCTTGTCCTGTCTTTCCTTCGTAGCACTCCTGACCCATACAACACTCTCATCCAATGTGTCATTTTACTAGTTATATAATGCTTTACTTTCCTCATCTTGTTTACAGCGAGTGCTTTGTCTTTTGTTGTGTTCTCTTCCGATATTATTTAGTTAACTTTTCATTCTCTCTCCTTTGTTTTTTTGTCGCTCCCCTTAAAAAACTGTGTTCTGTTCGACTGAACGACTGTATTTCTCAATAAATATCCATTAGAATACAAAGAAACCACAGTGGTAGCTTAAAAAGTCCAATGTGACACAGAAAAACTGTTCCGGCATCAAAGGGATACAGATCTTCCTTTCTACTTGACCTATAAAAATAAATAAATAAATAAATAAAAATCCCTCTGCATGCACTGGCTGCCTTTTTGCATTATCTTTTTGGCACAAATCTCTCACAAACCTAAAGCCCACCCACCTGAGAGGTTTGTGGCAAAAAGAAAACGCAAAAAGTCAGGCAGAGCGCGCACAAAGATTGGAAGTGAGCAAAAAGTCAGGGAGTTCACACGCACAGAGATTGGAGCTTGAGCAAAAAGTCAGGGAGCGCACACGCAAATATCGTCATCGCAAGCAAAAAATATTTTCATTGCAAGTAATAACATTACTTTTTTTTTTGTTTGAGTTAGATTATATCTCATCATGTTTTTTGCAAACTCCGACTTTAAATGACAATTTATTTTAGTTTAGTTGCATTCGGAATTATGTTGTAAGGAAGTAATTTATAGAATAAAACCAATGTTCATTTTGCTCAAATCTATACCTATAAATTGCTAAATTGAAAAAAACTGATAATTTTGCTGTGGTCTCATAATTATTTTCAGAGCTGTATATACAGCCAAGAAAAAATTGTTAAAATATTGTTTAATTTATGCAAAAAAAATTGGTTTAATAACACAAATATGCAATGTCTCAACATTATTAAACATAAGATAATTTACAATTTCAATATATACAGTACTTTAGCAAGAAATGTGAAGCCGACACTTAGCATGCCACATAAAATGATGTGGCCTGCCAGATAAAAATACCAACAAAGGTAGAAGTGTTATTTTTTATCTCATTCATTTTTTTTTTCCAGGCGTACATTTACATCGTTTTAGTCATAATGGCCCACTATGGAAAACATAACTACAACGTGGCCCACACTGAAAATTTGTTTGACATCCCTGTTTTAAATAGTTCATAGGTGTGGATGTGAGTCCGAATGGTTGTTTGTCTATATGTGGACTGTGATTGACCTGCGACCAGTCAAGGGTGTACCCATTCCTCTCGCCCAAAGTCAGCTGGGCTCACCTGTGACCCTAATGAGGACAAAGCACTACAGAAAACTGGAGATGCCATTTCAGTCTTCGAATAAACAGATGTTCATATTTATAAACGGATGCACCGAGTCATGATTGCAGCAGTATTTGTCATCTTTCAGAACAAAATGTGACATCATCACTTACCCCGCCCTGTGATTGGATGACTGCTTGCTTCTTACCCAAGTCCCACCATAATAAACCCTCTTTAAGATCAGTTCTCTTCATTGGTCCTGCGTGTTGGGAGAAATGTGCTCACGTCCACAATAATGTGACATAAAAATTCACCATAAAACTGAACATAGCCTAGCCGAAACGGGCTCCATATTTACATAGGTGGACACTTTGCCAAACCTGGAACATACAGCACTAGCTTTTGCCCAAGAACACACAAAACGTGAGCAAGTAAAGCCAGAGGTTTGTGACCGAGTAAACATTTGAGAAACAATTACATTGATTAGTCTATTTATTAATGTGCCCTGAGTGTTTTTATACCATGTGCTTACCTGCAGCATAGCTCATGAGGAGCCCAACTAGGACAACCGAGCTTGTTCCCAGGGCACCAATATAGAGATAGGAGATAGAGTACAAGTTATGCAGGCCCCTAGATATTGGAAGAGATGACAAATGTCTTTAGTTCCTTGATGCCTTGGATATTACTGATATGCACAGAATTTTTACTTGTGTGTATTTAATATATGTCATTACTGAAAAAGATAATTGCTTTTCGGGTATCACTGACCCTGGGTTGTCAGGATGAAGTGCGGTTGAGATGGAGTCTTGATGGTGTGTACCATTCAGGGTGATGTTTCGAGGTTCACACTCGGCTGTGTAACTAGGCAATACGCCCATGGTCCTTGAACTGGGCGGGTAAAGAGTGGAACCAACAGCCAGCCACAAAGAGACACAATAGCCCACTGCTGTTCCAGAGAATGCCCCCTGAAACATCAAAATAGGCAATTGAACCTTTCGAGCCATATTGCCCTGAGGTCTTACAATTTAATATGTAACAAAAACCAGGGGAAATATATAACTCTCCTCTTGAGTCTGAAATGCCATCACACATCATGCATGAAGACGGTATATGGTGTGAGACTTCAGCTCAGGATCATCAATCATTTAACTTTGAAGCTGTCAAGAACATGGTTAGGGCGACGGCGAGGAACGCAAGGCAAGAACATGGTGGACCCAATTGCAGGGAAGCAGGGAGGCAAGGCAGGAGTGCGGGAATCTCAAAATAATAATATTTAATCAATGATAAAACAACAGGCGACTATGACAAAAACAACTGGCGACTATGACATGGCAAGACATGTGACAACGACAATGAACCGACAAGGACTGAAAGAACCCAGGGAACTAAATACAAACAAATTGACGAGACAACGAGGAACACCTGGACAAGACACGAGTGGCTGGAGAGAGCTGATTGGTCGACACAAAATAGACGAGAACAGGTGGACACAACAACCTAATGAGCACACGACAAACATGGAACACAGGAAAACATGGAACAAAACTAAACACAACCCAAACCCAAAACACAGACGATGACAGTACCCCCCCTCTAAAGGAACGGATCCCAGACGTTCCCCAAACAACAACCAAAAAGTCATCAACCCAGGGTGGGCGGAAGGGGGCCTGGAGGAGGGCACAGAGTCCACCCCTCAGGTCAGTCTGGTGGGCATCCAGGCCACCCGAGGTGAGGTGCTTGGCTGAGCGGTTCAGGAGGTCGTCCAGGACGCCAAGCACCAGGGTCTTTACAGGGCCATTCAGGCGGACGGCCACGGTGCCGAACCCAATGGTAATGCAGGGGCCAGGCAATAGGGTTGGGTGGCGGCCGCTGGACGAGCGCCGCCGGAGCGTGGTCGGGTGGCGGCCGCTGGACGAGCGCCGCCGGAGCAGGGTCGGGTGGCGGCCGCTGGACGAGCGCCGCCGGAGCAGGGTCTGGTGGCGGCCGCTGGACGCGCGCCGCCGGAGCGTGGTCGGGTGGCGGCCGCTGGACGAGCGCCGCCGGAGCGTGGTCGGGTGGCGGCTGCTGGACGAGTGCCGCCGGAGCGTGGTCGGGTGGCGGCCGTTGGACGAGTGCCGCCGGAGCGTGGTCGGGTGGCGGCCGCTGGACGAGCGCCGCCGGAGCGTGGGTCGGGTGGCGGCCGCTGGACGAGCGCCGCCGGAGCAGGGTCGGGTGGCGGCCGCTGGACGAGCGCCGCCGGAGCAGGGTCGGGTGGCGGCCGCTGGACGAGCGCCGCCGGAGCAGGGTCGGGTGGCGGCCGCTGGACGAGCGCCGCCGGAGCAAGGACGGGTGGCGGCCGCTGGACGAGCACCGCTGGAGCAGGGTCAGGTGGCGGCCGCTGGACAAGCGCCGCCGGAGCAAGGACGGGTGGCGGCCGCTGGACGAGCGCCGCCGGAGCATGGACGGATGGCGGCCGCTGGACGAGCGCCGCCGGAGCAAGGACGGGTGGCGGCCGCTGGACGAGCGCCGCCGGAGCAAGGACGGGTGGCGGCCGCTGGACGAGCGCCGCCGGAGCAGGGTCGGGTGGCGGCCGCTGGACGAGCGCCGCCGGAGCAGGGTCGGGTGGCGGCCGCTGGACGAGCGCCGGCGGAGCAGGGTCGGGTGGCGGCCGCTGGACAAGCGCCGCCGGAGCAGGGTCGGGTGGCGGCCGCTGGACGAGCGCCGTTGGAGCAAGGGCGGGTGGCGGCCGCTGGACGAGCGCCGCCGGAGCAAGGGCGGGTGGCGGCCGCTGGACGAGCGCCGTTGGAGCAGGGTCAGGTGGCGGCCGCTGGACCATTGCCGCCGGAGCAAGGACGGGTGGCGGCCGCTGGAGGAGCACCGGCGGAGCAGGGTCAGGTGGCGGCCGCTGGAGGAGCACCGGCGGAGCAGGGTCAGGTGGCGGCCGCTGGACGAGCGCCGCCGGAACAAGGACGGGTGGCGGCCGCTGGACGAGCGCCGCCGGAGCAAGGACGGGTGGCGGCCGCTGGACGAGCGCCGCCGGAACATGGTCGGGTGGCGGCCGCTGGACGAGCGCCGCCGGAGCAAGGACGGGTGGCGGCCGCTGGACGAGCGCCGCCGGAGCAGGGTCGGGTGGCGGCCGCTGGACGAGCGCCGCCGGAGCAGGGTCAGGTGGCGGCCGCTGGACGAGCGCCGCCGGAGCAGGGTCGGGTGGCGGCCGCTGGACGAGCGCCGCCGGAGCAAGGACGGGTGGCGGCCGCTGGACGAGCACCGCTGGAGCAGGGTCAGGTGGCGGCCGCTGGACAAGCGCCGCCGGAGCAAGGACGGGTGGCGGCCGCTGGACGAGCGCCGCCGGAGCATGGACGGATGGCGGCCGCTGGACGAGCGCCGCCGGAGCAAGGACGGGTGGCGGCCGCTGGACGAGCGCCGCCGGAGCAAGGACGGGTGGCGGCCGCTGGACGAGCGCCGCCGGAGCAGGGTCGGGTGGCGGCCGCTGGACGAGCGCCGCCGGAGCAGGGTCGGGTGGCGGCCGCTGGACGAGCGCCGGCGGAGCAGGGTCGGGTGGCGGCCGCTGGACAAGCGCCGCCGGAGCAGGGTCGGGTGGCGGCCGCTGGACGAGCGCCGGCGGAGCAGGGTCGGGTGGCGGCCGCTGGACGAGCGCCGGCGGAGCAGGGTCGGGTGGCGGCCGCTGGACGAGCGCCGTTGGAGTAGGGTCAGGTGGCGGCCGCTGGACCAGCGCCGCCGGAGCAAGGACGGGTGGCGGCCGCTGGAGGAGCACCGGCGGAGCAGGGTCAGGTGGCGGCCGCTGGACGAGCGCCGCCGGAACAAGGACGGGTGGCGGCCGCTGGACGAGCGCCGCCGGAGCAAGGACGGGTGGCGGCCGCTGGACGAGCGCCGCCGGAGCAAGGACGGGTGGCGGCCGCTGGACGAGCGCCGCCGGTGCGGGAGCCTGGCGCAGCTGCCGAGGAGCCGGAACGGGAGCTGCAGTCGCTTCCTCAGCCTGCCGCCATTGAGGTGTGGGAGTAGAGGGTACAGGAGTGGAAGAGTGCACAAGGTCTCGGGAAGGTGAACTAGGAAAAATGGCTGGTACTGAACATGGCTTGGGGGCAGGTTTGACTAGACGTGACTTAATTGGAGCCGTGGAACAACGTGTGGGAACAGGTGAAAAATCAAGTGATTTGTGAACAGGGGGGAAAAAACGAGGGGGCAAAATTTGACCTTTACTTGGGCGCCTCCGTTGGCCACCACGCGGCGGTCCCGGGTAGATGGCCAAACGGGTGCCCAAGAAAAGGTCAGAGGGAAAGGATTTGGACTCACTGGGGTTGGAAACGGGGAGACGTGACAAAAACGGACGAGGACGGGATAAACTAGGGAAGGAACCATAAAAATCTAAATCTGTGTCAGAGTCAGAATCAGATAGGAGGTTAACTAAATCAGGGCCATCTTCACAATCAGAAAAATCTGAATCTAAAGAAACATGTGGATGTACAATAGTAGGGCATGGTGAATAACTAGGACAAGTGGGGGGACCCGAGGAAAAGGACAGAAAAGACTGAATGATAGGGCTTACTGGAGGAGGGTAGGTATGGATGGCAGGCTGAGGACGGTGGGAGGCAGTTTGGTGGCGTCCAGGGTGACGCCATGTTCTTCCCGCTGGGTCCTGTTCTGGTCGGTTCATTCTGTCAAGAACATGGTTAGGGCGACGGCGAGGAACGCAAGGCAAGAACATGGTGGACCCAATTGCAGGGAAGCAGGGAGGCAAGGCAGGAGTGCGGGAATCTCAAAATAATAATATTTAATCAATGATAAAACAACAGGCGACTATGACAAAAACAACTGGCGACTATGACAAAAACAACTGGCGACTATGACATGGCAAGACATGTGACAACGACAATGAACCGACAAGGACTGAAAGAACCCAGGGAACTAAATACAAACAAATTGACGAGACAACGAGGAACACCTGGACAAGACACGAGTGGCTGGAGAGAGCTGATTGGTCGACACAAAATAGACGAGAACAGGTGGACACAACAACCTAATGAGCACACGACAAACATGGAACACAGGAAAACATGGAACAAAACTAAACACAACCCAAACCCAAAACACAGACCATGACAGAAGCATTAACTTTTCCTTTTTGTGGCTTTTTTGCAGTACTTATTCCAAAAGAAGGGCCGGCACTCATCAAGTGGTGTTAAAAAAAGAAAGTGACAAAAGAAAAAGAAACTATACTAAAGGTTTAATGAAGTATGCAGAATCACATTCAAAAAGCAGTAAGACTCCGCAGCACCATACACATTATAACTCATTATCAAAGTTGACGCTTGAGTAACAAGAAAAACGAGGTGCACAATTCTGTATCCCTGATCAGGATATTGCACCAATCATTTCAGTCATTTATTGGTTATTTTTCCACATTTGTCTTCCCTTCTCCCAACACAACCCGACTAAAGCGGAAGAAGAATGACAAAAGAAAAAAAAATTGTTTCAGTTGTATGCCAACAACGGTTTTGAAAGAAGTCCCAAAATGTTGTCAAGTTTGTGCTAATATTTTCTGAAGCTCCTTCATATTTGACAAAAACAAAACCTCACCAGTGCATTTGAGGCAGGAATAAACATCCCCAAGATGAATACACCTAGCAATGGACCACTGATCACAGCCATGACTGTAAAGGACCCCTGAGGAGAGAACACAATGACCGTGGACAAATAGTTGAACTAAAGATGTGAAACTTGAGGCAAGTGGCTTTGGGTTTTAGCTTTACACCTCTCGCAGAAAGCACTTAGATTTTTCGGCATGATAAAAAGAAAAATGAATTTCAAAATGGGTGGGCCATCCTACGGAAAAACTGTGACAAACAAATAAAGCAAGTGACTCGCTGTGGTGACCCCTGATGGGACAAGCTGAAAGTCACAACAACAACAACAACAAATAATTACATATCAATTACATACACAAAATACATTTACCAAGCAGAAAACATAAAGACATGTATTGTTCAGTACACAACATTTATTCATTCATTCCAGCATGACTCATAAAACGCCAGTAGGTGAGAGTAACACTCTCCAAACACTTTCATCCTGTTCCTTCTCCATTACATTGTTAGGTGTCATCAAAGGGTGAGTAGTGTTATTTTATTTTAGTTTTATTATAAAGTGGCAAAATGTAAAGGGGTAGCACAGTGGCCGGCTGGTTAGCACGTCTGCCTCACAGTTCTGAGGACCCTGGTTCAAATTCAGCCTTGCCTGTGTGGAGTTTTCAGGTTCTCCCCGTGCCTGCGTGGGTTTTCTCCGGGTACTCCGGTTTCCTCCCACATCCCAAAACATGCATGGTAGGTTAATTGAGGACTCTAAATTGCCTGTAGGTGCGAACGTGAGTGTGAATGGTGGTTTGTTTATATGTGCCCTGTTATTGGCAGGCGACCACTTCAGTGTGTACCCCGCCTCTCGCCCAAAGACAGCTGGGATAGGCTCTAGCAAGCCTGCGACACTGGTGAGGATAAGCGGTACAGAAGGTGAATGAATGGATGAAAATGTAAAGGTTACTTAAAACATTGCCTGTACAGGTTAATAAAGTTAATTATTATCCATCCATCCATCCATTGTCTGAGCCGCTTCTCCTCACAAGGGTCGCGGGAGTGCTGGAGCCAATCCCAGCTACCATCGGGCAGGAGGCGGGGTACACCCTGAACTGGTTGCCAGCCAATCGCAGGGCACATATAAACAAACAACCATTTGCACTCACATTCACACCTACGGGCAATTTAGAGTTGTCACTTAACCTACCATGCATGTTTTTGGGATGTGGGAGGACCCGGAGAAAACCAACCCAGGCATGGGGAGAACATGCAAACTCCACACAGGCGGGGCCAGGGATTGAACCCCAGTCTTCAGAACTGTGAGGCAGACGCTCTAACCAGTCGTCCACCGTGCCGCCAGTTAATTATTAAATTATGAAAATTATATTTTGAAATGACTGTAGAACAACTTGGATGTCAACCAGCAACACAAAATAGACTGTGTTTGACTTTTGAGGGTTCACGCTATAAAGAAGATGCTATGCACAAAATTGGTTACCGAGTTGTTTACCTGAAGAACTCCCCAGTCCAGGAAGGAGGCTAGAACAGCTATGATTATACAAGCAACTCCATAGAGGAAGGCTTGAAAGAGAATAGAAAGAAAGAAGAGTCAATAGTGTGGCCTCACTGTATGTGACAGCATCAGCATGCTGCTGTTCTCATTTACATTGAACAACAGCCTCAGCCTTGTAGATTTTAAACAAATGTGTGACTGAAAAAATTGTGAATGAATGAATGAGTATTCATCAATCTTACTCAGTCCTTTAGAAATAAGGATCCATTTCTTCTGGCTCATGTTGCGCAGATATTGTCGAAAGAGGTCCTCCATCGTTACTGCAGCCATCGCATTAATACTCGTGGAAACTGTGCTGCAAAAAAATTTAATTGAAAGTCTTCCTTCATTTAATTCTTTTTTGTCATTACTGTATTGAACAGTATTTGTTAGTAGAATTACTCTGAACTGGTGGAGGTGGACTAGTGATTTTCAACCCAGGTGCCTTGGCACATGAGTGTGCTGTGAGGGATCACTTGGGGTCCCGTGGAAAATGTTTACAATTTCACCTAATTTATCTGAAATTTATTATTTATTAATCACAAATATGTATCTTTGAAGGAAAAAAAGGTAAAATATACATGTGTAACTGTTGCCATTTATACAACAGAAAAAGTAATGGCTTCCTGCAAGTATATCAACTTCATGTTTTATTAAACAGGCCCAGATTTCATACGTCACAATTTACTCACAATTAGTGAGTATTTTGAGACCATTATTATTATCAGTCCCCTGCCTGAGCTATCCGTCACCTTGTCGTGGTGGAGGGCCTTGTGTGTCCCATTGATCCTAGGAGCTAAGCTGTCTTGGGCGTTATTCTCCTGGTAGGGTCATCCATGACAAACAGGTCCCAGGTGAGGGGCCAAAGTACAGCTCAAATGACCCTCCCTCTGGCGAGTATGATTAATGGATTCCATTTTCCCTTGCATGGACATGGGTCACCGAGGCCCCCCTCCGGAGCCAGGCCTGGAGGTGGGGCTTGATGGTGAGCGCCTGGTGGCCAGGCCTGCACCTATGGGGCCCGGCCGGGAACATCCCGAAGAGGTTGGTCCCCCTTCCCATGGGCTCACCACCTGTGGGAGGGGCAAGGGGCTCGGGTGCAAAGTGAGCTGGGTGACTGCCGAAGGTCCGATCCCAAGCCTACAGAAACTGACTCTAGGGATGTGGAATGTCACTTCTCAGGCAGGGAAGGAGCCCAATTTGGTGTGTGTCGTTGTGACGTTCCAGCTAGATATTGTCGGCCTCGCTCCCACACATAGTTTGGACTCTTCCACTCTGGAGGTTCCCACAGCCAGAGGCACAGCGCAGGTGTGGGCATACTTATTGTCCCCAGGCTCTATGCCTGCACATTGGGGTTCAATCTGGTGGATGAGAGGGTAGCCTCCTACTGCCTTCGGGTGGGGGCATGGGTCTTGACTGTTGTTTGTGCCTATGCACCAAACAGTAGTCCTTTTTGGAGTCCTTGGAGGGGGTGCTGGAGAGCTCTCCCACGGGGCACTCCCTTGTTCTGCTGGGAGACTTCAATGTTCACGTGGGCAATGACATTGAGACCTGGATGGGCATGAGTGGGAGGAACGGCCCCCCTGATCACAACCCGAGCTGTGCAAGCGCCTTTCATTTGCAGTTTGAAGGGTATTTTGATGAAAGCATGTTAGTACGACACCTGGGAATGGTTTTACATTATGAAAACAATTAATAATACTGTCGGTCTCCTTTAATATACAATTCTCAATAAGTAATATGAGATTATGTTCAAGATTGAAATACCTCAAAGTGCCACTATATGCGCAGGCCAGGAAAAGACCCGGAAAGCCAGGATAGCTCTTGAATATATCAAGCACAAAGTATGGCATATACTGCATCATAAAAAAATGAGGAGAGAGAAAAAGTGTTAGTATTAACTAACTTGTAATGTATTTTCAAAGTGGTATGTACAATATATCAGTTTTCTTCTGTATTATTGTTTGTATATAACTAAAACTTCATAAGTAACCAATTTACAAATCCATCCATCCATTTTCTGAGCCGCTTCTCCTCACTCGGGTCGCGGGCGTGCTGGAGCCTATCCCAGCTGTCATCGGGCAGGAGGCGGGGTACACCCTGAACTGGTTGCCAGCCAATCGCAGGGCACATAGGAACAAACAACTATTCACACTCACAGTCATACCGACGGGCAATTTAGAGTCTCCAATTAATGCATGTTTTTTTTGGGATGTGGGAGGAAACCGGAGTTCCCGGAGAAAACCCACGCAGGCACGGGGAGAACATGCAAACTCCACACAGGCGGGGACGGGGATTGAACCCCGTACCTCAGAACTGTGAGGCTGACGCTCTAACCAGTCGGTCACCGTGCCGCCCAATTTACAAATATACCACTAAATAAAACATGTCTTTCCATCACTCGGGACTATCAATTTCAAAAGACAGAAAGAATAAGCAATGATGACCAAAGACATAGCACCATGCAGTGCTCAACTCACAAGATCAGGAGAAGCCAGTTTGCCAGACTTCAGTGGATCACACTTGATATAATAGGCAAACATGACGATGCCGCAGGCACCTGCACTGCCAATAATTAGGCACAAACCTACTTGGTTGACAAATATTGCCCTGCAAGAAAAAGTCATAACCCCAATTTTAATAGTGACTCGGTTTCAATATGAATTTACTTTGTGTAGGGGGAACAGAAAAAGTTCACTATCACTTTAATATTACTTATACAGTACTTGATTCTTCAGATACTTGACACACTTGAGTTTGCTTTTTTGCAACATTGCCTTGGTTAACACTGCTGTCTACCTCAACGAAAAAAAGTCTGCAAGAGGTGGGAATAGGCACAGGCATCACTGTAGGAAAAAAAAAAAAAAAAAAAAAAAAAAAAAAAAAAAAAAAAAACAGCATAGACCAGCAAGTTGCTCACAAGCATAACCAGGATATGCAGTTTTGTTGTGGTTTCGTGCAGGCTGCTGTTGCCCTGCTGGTCACCAGCAAGAGCAACACAAAAAAAACAAGAAAAACAGCATAGGTTGTGCTGTTGAGTAAGGGGTGCTGTTTGTAAAGCAACTCACACAGAAAATAACAGCTACATTTTGTCACATTTAGCTTCAAACAGTGTTTAAAAAAAAAACGTGTGAATTTTCGAGAGTCACTTTTCTGCACGAGAGGCAGGGCACACCCTGAACTGGTCGCCAGCCAATCGCAGGGCACATATAAACAAACAACCATTCGCGCACACATTCACACTTACAGGAAATTTAGAGTCTTCAATCAACCTACCATGCATGTTTTCGGGATGTTGGAGGAAACCAGAGTGCCCGAAGAAAAGCCACACAGACACGAGGAGAACATGCAAACGCCACACAGGCGTTGAACCCCAGTCCTCCGAACTGTGAGGCAGATGTGCTAACCAGTCCTCCACCATGGCGCCAATCTAAATATAATTATGAAATTTAAATATACATATTAAAACTAAATGTTAAATATAAATGTTAAATGTAAATGTTTCAATGTTGGAACTAAATATTTAGGTAATATGGGAATCCACACTGCCAAGAAATGGAAGTGCCACAATAAAAACTGTGTGTTTTCAGTGTTAAATAACGTATTAAAAAAACATCTTTTACAGGGAAATGGACTCTTGAACATAGATGATCACTACCTGAAATAACAAACCATCTAGAGAAACTTTATTTGATGAGTACTTTGAGAGTTTAGTGTCACTTTTATGAAGAAGTGCTGCTTCGCAACAGCTCTGCAATGGGTTATGGCTGGGTGCAGTTGGAAGATGCTGCTTCTCCCTTGGAAATCCTCGCTGGCTGGGACCTCAGCCTCCTTTCTCAAGCAAGGAAGCCACCTAACACAGCTACCGCCATCTGCCTCAGTGCCTCTGCCATCGGCCGCTGTCCACCTTCAGCACTGGACAACCGAAACAGAAAGCAGCCATTCGTGTGGACGTCGCGGGAACCGAGAGCGCAAGGAGGGAAGGAGGAAAGGGGGGGGGGGGACGCTTCATGCTGAAAAAGAACCACAGCGGCAGCAACAGTTCTTTTTTTCTTCCCTCACCCCCCTTGCCACTTGTTTTCCCAAATCTACCTCCAGGGCTCTTGCGGCCGGCGGGCAAGCACTCTGAGCGTGCAGGCCAGTTAGAAGCACTGGTCTCTGGCTGGTTCTCTTTTCTTCTCACTGCTCTCTTTTCTTCCCTCCCTCCCTGCGACTTTCATGCGGCACTTCTTCATAAAAGTGACACTAAACACTGAAAATAACATTTCCATAACTGGTTTCAGACAGTGATATTTCAAAGGGTCCATTTCCCTGGATAATTATTATTCTTTTCTTTTTTTTATGTTGCTATTTGACGCTACAAACACAGCTTTTATTTTGTTACAGCCGTTTCTTGACAGTGTGGACTTGCATATTAGCTAACTATTTAGTTTGACCTGAAACATTTACAGTTAGCATTTAACATGTATATTTAATATTTACATTTAGATTTACATTTAACATTTAAATATATATAAAACATTTAGTTTTAAAATTTTAATTTACATTTAATATATATATATATATATATATATATATATATATATATACATATATATGTATTATATTTAGATATATTTATATAACAGTGACATACATTAACTATACAGTTGGCGTGATGCCACGGTGGACGACTGGTTAGTCAGTTCTGTGGCCCCGCCTGTGTGGAGTTTGCATGTTCTCCCCGTGCCTGTGTGGGTTTCCTCTGCATACTCCGGTTTCCTCCCACATCCCAAAAACATGCATGGTAGGTTAATTGAAGACTAAATTGCCCGTAGTTGTGAATGGTTGTTTGTTTATATGTGCCCTGCGATTGGCTGGCAACCAGTTCAGGGTGTACCCTGCCTCCTGCCCGATGATAGCTGGGATAGGCTCCAGCACGCCCGTGACCCTAGTGAGGAGAAGCGGCTCAGAAAATGGATGGATGGATGGAACTATACAGTTGACAAATATTGTTCTAAAAGTAGAAAGTAGTCAGAAAAGTGACTGTCTAAAATGTATACCAGTTTTTTAAACACATTTTGAAGCTAAATGTGACAAAATGTTGCTGTTATTTTGGGCGTGAGCAGCTTTACAAACGGTCCCTAATAGGTGAGAACCTTGCTGGTCTATGCTCTGTTGTTGTTGTTGATTTTTTTAGCAGGGACCGGGATGACTCACCACTGGGCCTGTCTCTCAGTCCTGCAGGAGACGTAGCGTTGGACTTGAGCTTGGTTTACTCCATACATGGACAGCCACAAAAGTGAAGCCCCAACAGTCAAGCTCCAGAAGGTGTAACGTTGTCGTGGGTCAAAGTTAAAACTGTACAAAACATCCAGAGAGAGCCACTTAAAGTACAATTATTTCATTTTGTTTATACAAATGTGTAAAATACCAAATATACAACTACCGGAAGTCAACTGACCTTTAGCTAAGCCCCCCCTTGCCACTCCCCCCTCAACTCACCCACAATGTAGAATCTGTCAAAAATCAACTGACACATCTTTGCCTCCAAGCAAGCAATGTACTGCACTTGTATTATCGGTAAAATAACTGTACACTACTCTTAGCTCTTTAGAAAAATGCTAATGGAAGGCTTATACTAATTGTGTCAACTGGCTCTATCTTCATACAAAGAATACTCTTTGACTAATGAAATTGTCATCACTTACTCATTAAAATTAATCCGCGATCCATTGTTAGCAATTTCCAGCACTGCTGCAGGACCACCAACCAGAACTGTGCCGTGGATGAAAATGGCCACAAAGCCTGAAAACATCACAACAATCTGGAAAACATCTGTCCAGATCACAGCTTTTATGCCCCCCTATGACAGACCGATAATACAGGAGACACTTAGGCACACAGGGATATCTTGGGATACATGCAATGAGTGCAAACCATGTAGTGTTTCCCAACCTTTATTGAGCCAAGACACATATGTATTTTACATTTGAAAAAACTCATGGCACACCACCAAACCAAAATGTCACAGAGGGTGGAAACACACGTTAATTTACTGTACCTTCTGCTATCTCGTGGGGGAGCATTTAATTGTTCTGCCTGTCACAATACGTCCCTGGCATAACTAGATAAATTTGATCCATCCATCCATTCTCTACCACTTATCCAAGGTCAGGTCGCGGGGGGCAGTAGCTTTAGCAGGGACGCCCAGACTTCCCTCTCCCCAGCCACTTTATTCTCCGAGGCCAGCCGAGAGACGTAGTGAACCCCAATGTACAAGCGCCGAGCCGGGGGGCAATAAGTATATCCACACCTGCTCGGCGCCTCTCACCGTGGGCAACTCCAGAGAGGAAGAGAGTCCAAACCCTCTCAAGAGGACTGGTACCAGAGCCCCAGCAGTGTGTGGAGTCCGACTATATATAGTCGGAACTTCTCGACCTCACACACCAGCTCGGGCTCCTTCCCTGCCAGAGATGTGACATTCCACGTCCCTAGAGCCAGCTTCTGTAGCTGGGGATCGGATTGCCAAGGTCCCTGCTTTCAGCCACCGCTCAGCTCGCACTGCACCCGACCCCTATGGGCCCTCCTACAGGTGGTGAGCCCATGGGAAGGGGGACCCACGTTACGCTTTTGGCCTCTGGCCCCCATGGGTGCAGGCCCGCCCACCAGGCGCTCGCCTTCGAGGCCCACCTCCAGGCCTGGCTCCCGAGGGGGGCCCCGGTGACCCGCGTCCGGGCAAGGGAAACCTTTTTCATCATAGGAGTCTTTTAGCCGTGCTTTGTCTGGTCCCTCACCTAGGACCTCTTTGCCATGGGTGACCCTACTAGGGGCATGAAGCACGAGACAACTTAGGTCCTAGGATCATTGGGACACACAAACCCCTCCACTACGATAAGGTGACGGCTTCCAGGAGGGGACTAGATACATTATATGTGATAAATAAAACATTTTCTGACCACTTAAGAAAAACTAGATAATTTCCCGTGGCACACCGGTTGGGAATTACTGCATTAGTAGACATGCTTGCTGACTTTACCAGGGTTGTGTACAGGGTGCAGATGATTCCGGTAGAGAAAAGAGACATCCACTTATTGAGTCCAGTAGCTGTGAGGGAAAATATAGAGCGGAACCTTGGGTGGAACCCATTGATTGGCAATATATCGTGCAGACAAATGATTCATGTCGATTAGACAGACAAAACCCTTGCTCATAACCTTTTTTCTTTTAAAAAACAACGCGCCATTTTAAGTTGCTATTTTGTTGTGTATTGACTTACAATGTTGTTGTGTTTTTAGTTTTCATTGATGTTAACAAAATCATCTGTCTGCCCAGCAATATAATAAAAAAATGACATCACAGGACAAAATTCAACAAAAGTGTTTGTAGTCATGTGTGCAGGAGGTAATCTCACCCACCTTGGTTGAGGATCAGTGCTGGTGCATAAATGACCACCCCAGTGTACAGCAGCTGGCGAAAGCAAATAAATAAAGAAAGCATGACAGATTAAATTTTTAGGTGTCTTATTTCAACATGCAGTAGCCACTGTATTTGTATGGGAATTATCATTTTTTACCTGTCTGCAATTAAAGTTTAACCATTAGAGCCATATTCTCCCATGTGCGCAAGCAAGTAAAGGTGCGCAGCTGCATGCTTTTTCTGGCTCTGCGCACTGTGCTGTCAACGAAAATCTGTCATTTACGCACGCTTGTGCCAGCTACGCACTTTGAGTGGAGCAACCCTGAAATGTGGGAATTCTGTGTTGAATCTGGCTGTGCTCGCATTCTCCAGCAGACTTAAACGCCTTTATTCTTCCACACTCCAGAGGCTGTTTTGATTCCCTTAACTCATGTCAAACCCAGACCTGCGTCCCACATTTGGCCCACGGGCCTGGGTTTGACATATGCTGTAATTATATTTGGCCTGCGAGACCATATCAAATGTGTATTAGAGCTGGCAAGCCGGTATATAGGTGCATGCGCCAATAATACTACAAATCCTAGAACGCTTTGCTAGTGTCTTGGCGTGTCAGTCAAGCCCAGCAAGCGCCCCCTCTTTTTAAGTTGCAACCAACGGCCGGTGACGTTCCTCGTACTGACGGTGTGGGGCACACCTGGCTCATATAGGCTCACAGATTGCCCAACAGCCGTAATGTGTCCCTACCACATTACAGCAACAACTGAATATCGAAATATTGTATCACATTAAATATCGGCACCCTGCAGGGAACTCTTCCAACTACGAGGAGCTTTTCTGCTTCTGCTGCTGTGACTACTTGTTTGTCTGAAGGCACCACTCACAACAACTGCAATCAGCGTAATGGTGCGATGGTGAGGTAGCTTTTGAATCACTTTATATATCCATCCATTCATCCATCCATTTTCTGTACTGCTTATCCTCACCAGGGTCGCGGGCGGGCCTATCCCAGCTATCTTCTGGCGAGAGGCAGGGTACACCCTGAACTGGTCGCTAGCCAGTCGCAGGGCACATATAATTTAGAATGACCAATTAACCTACCATGGATGTTTTTGGGATGTGGGAGGAAACCGGAGTACCCGAAGAAAACCCACGCAGGCAAGGCCGGATTTTAACTTGGGTCCTCAGAACTGTGAGGCAGATGTGGTAACCAGTCGGTCACCGTGCCGCCATATATACAATATACTGTCTGTGTGTGTGTGTGTGTGTGTGTGTGTGAGAAATAGTTTTTCTCGCCCACCTGGGCAGTATCTCCTTCGAGCTCGAGTCCTCTCTCAGAGGGCTTGGGAGCTTAGGGTTCTGCGTAGGATCTTAGCTGCTCCCAGTATTCCGCTCTTCTGGACAGAGATGTTGTTCCTGGTCTCTGCTGGATCCTCCCAGCTTGTGGGATGTTGCTGTCACTTGGGATTGCTACATCTATCACGACTGCTGTCTTCAGATGTTTATCCACCACCATTATGTCAGGCTGGTTGGCCACCACTAGTTAGTCAGTCTGGATCTGGAAGTCCCACGAGATCTTGGCCTGGTTGTTCTTAACAATCATGGGTGATGTCTGTCATCTTGATTCTGGGACCTCCAGTCCATATTTGGTACAGATCTTCCGGTACACTATTTCTGCTCCCTGTTTATGCCGCTCCATGTATGCCTTGCCTGCCAGCATCTTGCTGTGTTGCTGCTGTGATGTGCTGCAATGTCTCTGGGCCTTCTTTGCACAGCCTGTATCAGGGGTCTCATCTGATGTAGTAGACCCCGGCCTTTATTGATCTTCTCTTTAGGGCCTGTTCTTGTGCTGCCATGATTAGTGCCACCGTGTTGTCTTTCAGTCCAGCCTTTTCCAGCCACTGGTATGTTTTCTCTATGGCAGCCACTTCTTCAATTTGTTGGTGGTACATGCCATGCAGGGGCTTGTCTTTCCATGACAGCCCATCTTGCTTCTTCTCCTTACAAGCCTTCTGTTGCCTGAGGCATTCATTTAGTAGTTCATCCCTGGAGGCCAGCTTCTAATGTAGTCTTGGAGACCTGTTGATTCCTCCTGGATAGTCCCTGTGACGCTTGCTAGTCTTCGCCCCTCCCTCTTTCTGCTTTTTGTGCAGCCTCAAGATGCTGGACTTGGGGTGAAACCCTCCGTGCATTATAAGGAGCTTTCTTGTCTTGATGTCAGTGGCTTGGCTCGAGTGGCCAGGGTATTATGCCATCGGGGTATCTGATTACTGGCAGGGCATAGATGTGGATCTTATTCTTGCCATTGAGCTAACTATTCAGGATCTGCCTCATATTTGGCTGTGGCTGTCCTTCAACCTGCCTCCTCATTGTTGCCATTTGCCTGGGGAATTCCAAGGTATTTGTAGCTGTTTTGTACATCTGTTATGCTGCAATCAGGTAGTTCTAGCCCTTAGGTTGTGATTATCCTCCCTCGTCTAGATATCATTCACCCACACTTATCTAGTCCGGATGACATTCCAATGTCATTGTTTTATATCCTTGAGAGGTGGATCAGGGAGTCAATGTCACGCTCATTCTTGCCATACAGCTTGATGTCATCCATGTAGAGGAGGTGGCTGATTGTTGTTCTACTTCTGAACCAGTACCCGGAACTACTCTTGGTCATGATCTGACTCAGGGGGTCCAGGCCTTTGCAGAATAGCAGCGGGGACAGAGAATCTCCTTGGAATATGCTACATTTGATGTTCACCTGTGAAACTGTCTTTGAGTTGGCTTCCGAAGTTGTCTTCCACACCCTCATTGAGCTATTGATGAATGTTCTTTGGATCCTGTTGCTCTTATACTGTTCCATGCACTCCAGTATCCATGTGTGTGGCATCAAGTCGTAGGGTTTCTTGTAATCAGTCCAGGCAGTGCACAGGTTCCATTGAGGTTGCCCTTGTTCCTTCTGGTTGTTTATCTTGCAACCAAGCATCTCTAGGATAACTGAAACTGCTGCGTACACCAGAGAAAAATGAAAATGAATGAATGAATATATATATGCAATATAATTATTCATTCATTTTCCATGCTCCTTATCCTCACTGGGGTCGCGGGCATGCTGGAGCCTATCCTGGCTATCTTCGGGCGAGAGGCGGGGTACACCCTGAACTGGTCGCCAGCCAATCGCAGGGCACATATAAACAAACACACACTCACCTTAACATCTATGGGCAATTTGGAGTCTTCAATTAACCTACCATGCATGTTTTTGGGATGTGGACCTGGAGAAAACCCACGCAGGGACGGGGGAGAACATGCAAACTCCACACAGGCGTGGCCAGATTTGAGTACTCAGAACTGTGGTAGATGTGCTAACCAGTCGGCCACCGTGCCATCGCAAATATAATTAGCGACACCAAAACCAATACTTTCTGCCATCAGTTGTAGCCTTACTTCCTTTTTAAAAATTAGTTCCACCCAGTTTAATTTTGTTAATTCAACTACAAAATATTAGGTTAATCTGATGCATTTTGTATGGTATTGAACTAATCATACAACAAACATCATGCCTGTTGGAAATAAGATGCTGTCAATATTTGTGCATGAGATGATATCCAGATTTGAGTCGACTGAAAGCTGCAAACACAACTTTTCAACAAAACTGGAGTACAGCGAAGAATAAGACAATGTGTGTGCTTGTCTTACTGTGGCCACAAGAAACTGGACACTCCCCAGCAGCTGCATCCCTCTGCCGAACCTCATCTTCAGATACTGTGACGGGTAGACAGGCCACACATACAACATGGCTCAAGATCTCCACACACATTCCTGATCATTCTTCACCTATTATAATCTATAGGTTTAATCATCACCAACATGCTTTCAACTTTTTGTCAGAGAGAAGGGACACACATTTACACTAGGAATAGTCTCTCTTGAAGCACTTGGGAGTTTAACATCTGACACAACTATTTGAGTATATTTCAAGATAAGACACAATTTTGTTTCATTGTCATCATATTTAATAATGATATATCATTATATGATTTGAAGATTTAAATGATTTAAATCTATTTCATTCATCCCTTTTCAATATGATTATCCCATAAGAATCCAGACCCATTTCTCCTTGAAGGAAAATTATGTGGGGTGTAACACATACGCGGCTGGCCAATAGGGGTGCTGGGGCACTGCCCGACCACTCACAAAGAAGACATGAAAAAAATACAAATCAAATAACAGAGTAAAAATATTTTTAAATATACTTATATCCATTTATAGATGACCAGGATATATAATTAATGATGAGAACATTTGTTTTGTTCATCTGTGATGTCTGTTTTTGTGACGTATTTCTAGTTGGGGGTGCAAAGATCTTTTTACCCGTAGACTCTCGATAAAAGTTGTTAAAGTGTAGTTGCTCGTCTTCAATACAAGAGACAGGAGCATTTGGGGCACAGGACTCCTGAGATGAATGGGCTATATGCACGCAGTACTTGCTTGTTCGGTGTTCAGTGGCGCATAAACTTCTGGCCAGCGCTGATGGCTGGAATTACCGAAAGTTACCATGAATGGCGTAAGAAGAATCGTGCGGCTCGGCAGCACAACTGACTAAGCTTGAAAAGGGTTTCAAATTTTATTTCTCATTGTACCTCTGCAACTTTAAAGGTAAATTTTCTAACATTGGTTGCTAGGTTACTCTAATACTGCTTGGCTTACTTGCTGTGTTTTAATGTTGTCTGCAGAGCAGGGGCGTAGTTAGGGGGGCTGGGTGTGGGTGACTTGTCCCCCCAAACTTAGCAAATCGGTCCTCTTTGCCGTCACCGACTCACAGTAAGACTAGACCCTGTTCCGATTATCGAGCTTGCCTTTTTGCCTCAGGTTTTTGGATACTGTTGCCTTTTTTGGATTGCCTGCCTGTGTACCGACCTCTGCCCGTATATTAAACCTCTCTTTTTGAAACTGTCCATTTGTTTTGGAGTTGTGCATTTTTGGGTCCTATCCTCTCTTCCGTTCATGACAGAACAAACTGGCCATAACATGGACCCATCATACTCCGACCCGGTGCGTAAAGCCCTTCAAGCGCAGGGTCAACGCCTCTCAAAGCAGGTTGAGCAGCTTGCTGCCCTCCACCATCTAGAGGGACTGTCAGAGCATCAAGACAATATGATGAGACAGGTGGCCTCACAGTTTGAAGTGCTAATGAATATGCTTCAGATGAAGGAACCAGCTGGCGCAGCACCCGATGCCGCCACTGTACCATCGTTTCCAGGTGAAGCAGTCACCATGCAGCCACCTGCCACCTCCGCTGCTGTCTGCCCTCTCGATTGGAGAGGTTCTCTGGAGATTCTGGGACTATTAAGCCGTTCATCACTCAGTGCAAACTCCACTTTGAGTTGCAGGCAGCTGCGTTCCCCACTGAGCGGGCAAAAATCGCTTTCGTCATTTCCCACCTGACTGGTCGTGCAGAGGTGTGGGCTACTGCTGAATGGAGCCGCAATTCCGCTGCGTGCCATTCGTGGTCTTTGTTCGTAAAGACTATGGAGCAAATTTTTCAGTTTTCCACACCAGATCGTGAGGCAGCTCGCTCCCTTGTCACCTTACAACAAGGCAAGCGCAGGGTGTCAGATTGCGCGATTTGAGTTTCACATTCTAGCAGCTGAGAGTCAGTGGAATAATAGGGCACTACTAGATAATTTTTTTTCAAGGACTATCCCCAAGGATCATTTGGTCCCGCTAGACCTGCCGACCGACTTGGACACTCTCATCGCTCTCGCCGTAAAGATCGACAAGAGGCTTTTGGATCGCGAGCTGGACGGAGTTTGGCGGAGGGCTGCGGAGGACGAGCCTCGGTGACCAGCCAAACCAAGGCAGATCCTCTGTTTCCGGTCTCAATCTACTGGCTAGCGTCACCACGGATGAACCCATGCAACTGGGCAGGTTCCGTCTCTCCCCTAAGGAACGTCAACGCCGGCTGAGGGAAGGGCGGTGCTTCTACTGCGGGCAGTTGGGTCATTCCATGAGCAACTGTCACGTCAAGCTTGCCGGTGCCGGTAGCAAGGGCACAGGAGAGGTGAAGAGAGGTCTGAATTTCATTAAAGAAGACCCTGCCCAGGTTCTTCCTGAAGTGACACTATGCTCTCCTGATCAAGAAATTCATACACCTGTATTAATTGACTCTGGTTCTGACGCGAACTTACTCAACTCCCTCCTCGTTAGACGTATGCACCTTAGAACCTTTCAAATAAAACGCCACCGCAACACCTATGCTGCAGATGGCAGTTTTATGGGCAAGATCACTCACCGCACCCAAACACTCACATTGACATTTCTTGATTCTCACTCGGAACGCATTAGTTTTCATGTTTTTGACGCCATGAATCATGACCTTATTTTAGGGAACCCGTGGTTGAAATTACATAACCCCCACATTGACTGGTCCTCTGGGCAGGTTATGTCATGGGGCAGCAATTGCACCCAGAACTGTTTCATGCATCCATGTGATGTTCAGGGCTATGTTTCAAATGACAATCCACAAACCCCATCTGGGGATCCTGACTTATCTCAAGTACCCTTTTTTTCAAGTCCAAGGCCAAATTCCTTCCACCCCACAGACCTTATGACTGTGGTGTTGACTTGCTGCCTGAAACCACACCCCCACGAGGGAGGTTATTCTCTCTTTCAAGGCCGGAACACAAGTCTACGGAGTATGCGGATGAATCACTGGCAGTCGGGATTATTCGCCCATCTTCATCCCCTGCGGTAGCCGTATTTTCTTTGTGGACAAGAAGGACAAGACTCTGCGACCCTGTATCGATTACTGGGGTCTCAACGACATAACGGTGAAAAACAGGTACCCTCTTCCTCTCATCTCCACCGCCTTTGAGTTCCTGGAGGGAGCCAAGGTTTTCATCAAACTCGACTTAAGAAATGCATATCATTTAGTCAGGATAAGGGAGGGGAATGAATGGAAAACAGCATTCAACACACCAACGGGACATTACGAGTATTTGTTGATGCCTTTTGGACTAACTAATGCTCCAGCTGTGTTCCAGAACTTTGTCAACGATGTCCTGCGTGACATGTTGAATGTGTGTTTTTGTATATTGGGATGATATTTTGATCTTTTCCCCGGATGAGGAGACTCACATCATTCATGTCCGCTCTGTGTTGCAGCAGTTACTGCAGAATCAACTATATGTCAAGGCTGAGAAATGTGAGTTCCACAAGGCATCCGTTTCTTTTCTGGGGTTTGTGGTGGCTCCAGGTGAAATAAAAATGGAACCTTGCAAAGTTGATGCTGTGACTAATTGGCCCACTCCCACGTCACACAAAGACGTACAAAGGTTCTTAGGGTTCGCTAATTTCTACAGAAAGTTCATTAGAAATTTCAGTTCTATAGCCACGCCTTTGCATTATCTTACCTCGCCACACAGACCTTTCGTATGGAACCCGCTTTGTCAGGCAGCTTTTCAGAAACTTAAATCGAGCTTTGCCTTCGCTCCCATCCTCACTTTGCCAGATCTCAAACAGCAGTTTGTGGTAGAAGTCGATGCGTCTGATGCCAGTATAGGAGCAGTGCTCTCCCAGAAATGTCTCATGGATGGTAAATTACATCCTTGTGCTTGTCTCTCCAAAAAAACGGACCCCACCCAAGAAAAATTATGACATTGGTGACCGTGAACTGCTGGCAGCCAAGGTGGCTTTGGTGGAGTGGAGGCACTGGCTAGAGGGGGCACATACTTCGTTTTTAGTATGGACAGATCACAAGAACCTGGAATATCTTAAGTCTGCTAAGAGATTAAATGTGAGGCAGGCTAGATGGGCTCTGTTTTTCACTAGATTCAATTTCACGTTATCCTACCGACCTGGTTCTAAAAATGGTAAGCCCAGATGCTTTATCGCGCATTTTCTGTGGAGAGAATTCTTTGTCCGACCCTAAAAACATTTTGCCCAAGTCATGTTTCGTTTCTGCTTTTGTTTGGGACATTGAGACTGCAGTAAAGGAGGCTCTGAAGAACACTCTTAGCCCTGAAAATTGCGCTGAAAACAAGCTTTATGTGGTTCCGACCTTAAGGGGAAGAGTCATCCACTGGGCCCACACTAACCGGACGGGCATTGCCAAGACTCAATCTGTGGTCGAACAGCGCTTTTGGTGGCCCAATGTTAGAAGGGATGTGACCAATTATGTCAATGCTTGCCAGGTATGTGCTGCCAACAAGTCCTCTCATAAACGTCCTTCTAGGGAGTTGCGACCCCTGCCAATACCACCACGTCCTTGGTCAGGCATCTCCGTAGACTTTGTAACGGGATTACCGGCCTCGAAAGGAAATACCACCATTCTCACAGTCGTGGACAGGTTCTCTAAAATGGTACACTTCATTGCACTCCCGAAACTCCCCTCAGCTAAAGACACTGTCGAGTTAATGGTACACCAGGTATTCAAGTTCCATGGTTTCCCCAAGAATGCTATAGCTACAGGTTTTCTCCTGAGATTCCTCTTTGGTCATTGTACATCATCCAGATCACCTGTTCCACTAACATCTTAATCACCAGGACCACTGGACTCACCAGTCTCCATGTCCTCTTTGCTGGGAATTTAATTGGGGTCTTCGGGGTCTTTGTCTATGGTATCTTTACATCCCTCAAACTCATTGTCGTCCATTATGAAGATCTCCAACGCATCCATCCTAAAAACTCAGATTTTGTGACTCATACGAGAAAAGCCTGACTGTAATTCCAGCACTGAAATGCAATCCAGAGATCATTTGATTATAAATTTAATTTAAAATGTTCTATGTTTATGTTGAATAACAGGGTATATTCAAAAGAATTAAATCTGCTAATTTATTTGAGCAGTTCATTGCCATTATTTTTTCTTATTGTGAAATAGGCCTCACATAATGTTGTATGGCTATTTTAAGGCTTAGGGCGTACGTGTATATGTCACAGTTATATTTTCTCAAGTTGTTTTAAATAAGTTTCTTCAAAAAATTAGGTCAGAACAGGTTCAGTAGAACACGGGCCATGTTATGAAACAATTTTCACCATAAAACGGTTTGCGGCTCACCTTTCTCGACCAAAAGGAAGCTTTTTGAAATGAACTGCCTCTCTGACATGTTCCAGTCATGCTGACAAATGTTTGAAAGGTTGTCAACCATACACACACTCATATAGACCCACATGACTCCCCCAGCATGTACAGTAAATGTGACCGAGGGATTTTATATTATAAAGCAAACATAAACGTGTAAAGGACTTTTGAAGCCTGTGTTACACCCATGTCACAGTGGGTCCTTATGGGATTTATTGCTGAACACTCACTCAAGAACCCAGATATGGTTCATTGCACTTATAAGTGTGTATTTAGTCACTCGTGACAGATAGTCACACATCACATATTTTTACTTCTGGCAAGGGAAAAGTATGAGGAAGAAAGGTACTGTTTTGATAATTTCTTGACTTGTTCGTTCTGCAAAAGTGACAATTTGATTTTACCCGTTAAAGTTTGTGGAAGAGTAGCACATGTGCCGAGCGGTAGAAAATTAATACTGTATATTAAATGTACAAAAACAGATTTTTAATTTATGCCATTAGTCAACACGAATTAAGGCCAAGTCGGAGGAGCAACTAATGAGATCCAGCAGAAAAGATGGATGTGTTTATAATAATAATAATACATTTAATTTGTATCACACTTTTCAAACTACTCAATAACTCTTTACAGTAGAGACAGGTAGGATATTAAAATGAATAAAAACATGACTTTAAATCATGAATTAAAATCACACAAAACTAGTTGTGATTGTTCGCCTTTGGTACTATCCAAGTTATACTGAATTTCCATTTAATTCAGAGTGAAGTTATTCACAACCTGATTGGTGCTTGTGATGCCGAGTCGAAAGAAAACCGGCAGGAACAACAAGGCAGTCAGCAGAGAGTTGATGCTTTGTCCAAGGCACATGTAAAGAAATTTGAATCCATAGCGATAAGCCTCAGCTGGAACTCCCAAAACCTGCACAGCTGACATAAAGCTGGCACAGAGGGAAAGTCCGACAGGCACCGCTGACATACTGCGACCGCCTGTGAAGAAATCATCAGTATTGGCATCCTGTGGCTGCTTCTTCAGGGCCTGATAGAGTCCTATGGCCATGGAGACCAGTAGCATCAAAGCAAAGACGGCATAGTCGGCCGTGACGAAGTTCTCTGTGGATGGCTCGCTGGTTGAATGTTCCTCCATCATTCTAAGAGAACAAAGTCTCACTGTAGAACTTTTAATTACATTTTAACATTTCCTTTCTCTTTTGCTGCTACTTTCAACAGTGCATCAGTGATATCAATTGGCAGAAGATCACACAAGTGTGCTTGTAAAAACGTTAATTATCAGCATCTACATAAGGTCAATGATATAGTTACTGTATCCTTTGGATTTTTGATACAAGGTCTACAATACGTTGCAATGAAACCTGAAGGTAGACAGATGAAGGACCTTGTCAGTATCAGAATTCAGCACCACTTTTAGCACTTTGCAAGAATTTATTCCAGTATCATTTAATCACAGAAAACAAAGTTATAAATAGATAAATTGTTTGACAGGTTATTATTCATTCTTTTAAAAAAAATGTTCCAGGTAAATTGTACAAAAGTTGTTGAAATGGAAATGCACCAAATGCAACCAGCTTGCAAAAGTGATCAAATATTCTTCATTCCTATTGAGCTGCAGAACAGAATAATCGTTTCCTTGTCATTGTGTAATGAGTGGAAAGAACTAAATAAACTGAGCGAAATAAATAAATGATGGTTTTAAAGACTCACCATTCGTGGGTGACAGGATCTGGAGTCTGTCAGTTGGAATGTGCTGATAGTCTGAGGAGCAGCTCTCCTGAAGCACGCACAGTCAAACGTAGGTATACTGTAGGTGGGTGCACACCCGTCCTGACTTTTTGCCTGTGATTGTATTTCACCCCCTGGCGATTGAACTTGTATGTTTAGTCGTGTCAATGTTTACAACTAAATGTATTCCCACAAGGGAAAGGCTGGTTAACCCATTATGAAGCCACCCTGGGGATGTTGCAATATTAATTTAGTTGCTAGTCCACACAAAACTATGCAAAACCCACAGTATCTGAACAGATCCTGTTCCTGGGTATATCAACAAGTGTAGAAAATTCTGAAATGAAATTGAACATTTGTGTGTGTGTGTGTATATATACACACACACACACACAAATGTTCAATTTTCATTTTATTTATATATATATATATATATATATATATATATAGGCACGGTGGACGACTGGTTAGAGCGTCTGCCTCACTGGTTTTGAGGTCCAATCCCCGACCGTGTGAGTTTGCATGTTCTCCCCGTGCCTGCGTGGGTTTTCTCCGGGTACTCCGGTTTCCTCCCACATCCCAAAAACATGCATTGTAGGTTAATTGAAGACTCTAAATTGCCCGTAGGTGTGAATGTGAGTGCGAATGGTTGTTTGTTTATATGTGTCTTGCGATTGGCTGGCAACCAGTTCAGGGTGTCATCTTGCCCGATGATAAGTGGGATTGGCTCCAGCACTCCCGCGACCCTTGTGTAGATAAGCGGCTCAGAAAATGGATGTGTGTGTGTGTGTGTGTGTGCACACGCACACACACGCTTGCCTCGCTTCTGCTTCCTCCTTCGCCGTTCGTGGTGCGTCCACTGTGGTTGCGATGCAGGAGTGAGGGGTCGCGGACTTGGTGCGTGAGAGTTAACTGTTGTATAAACCCGTATTTTAAGTAGGACTCCTGATATAGTGTTGTTTCGTTCGCGAACGTTTCGCTCAAAAGAACAAATCTTTGCAGTAAACGTAATGAAATTATTTAATTCTTTGAGCTCTCCCGCCGTTAGCCAGCCCGCTCGGACCGGAAGCAGTAGTGTTCGAGTCGAGTGTCAATTGAGACGCTGGTGCGGCGAAGAAGATGCGGTCAATTTTCAAAATAAAACACATTGACACGCCAATTGCAATACAAGAGCAATTATATAAATTGGTAATTCTTTTTCTGCGGCCCGGTGGTTGGGGACTACTGATGTAAAGCACATTCAGTTACTTTGTGAAATGCACTCTATAAATAAAGTTGCCTTGCCTTAAGCTACATTATATACCTTATAGCTTAGCTCAGTACATTTTTATAGGATCTTGTTAAAAACTGTTCAGTCTGATTACAGTCCCCTATACTGTATTTAAAAAAATGTAAAGAACATTTTGGTGGTACAAATGTAAGTTTTGGCTTACCATTTTTTTTCTTCTGTTTTCGGGTCACAGGGCCAGCAGTTTCAGCAGGGAAGCCCAGACTTCCCTCTCCCTTGCCACTTCGTCCGGCTCTTCCGGGGGTCCCGAGGCGTTCCCAGGCCAGCTAAGAGACGTAGTCAAGCTAGTGTGTCCTGGGTTGTCCCTGGGGCCTCCTCCGAGTGGAACATGGGCGGAACACCTCACCAGGGAGGCTTCCTGGATACATCCTAACCAGAAGCCCGAGCCACCTCATCTGGCTCCTCTCTATGCAGAGGAGCAGCGGCTCGACTCTGAGCCCCTCCCGAATGACCGAGCTTCTCACCATATCTCGAAAGCAGAGCCCGGACACCCTGTTGAGGAAACTCATTTTGTCCGCTTGTGTCATGATCTATGTCTTTGTTGACTTTGTTTTGATTAGATTTAGTTTGAGTGGTATGTCATGTTTTTCCCGTGTGTCCTTGCTTGTTAGGTTTTCGTTTCCACCTGTACTCGTCAGCCCTGTCCCTTGTGTCTACCAATCACCTTCCGCCAGCCACGCATGTCTTGTCCAGGTGCTCCTCGTTGACTCGTCACTTTGCTAGTATTTAGTTCCTTGCTTGCTTTAATTATTATTAATTATTATTATTATTAATGGGCGGCACGGTGGATGAGTCGTTAGCACATCCGCCTCACAGTTCTGTGGTCCTGGGTACAAATCGGGCCTTCCTGTATGGAGCTTGCATGTTGTGCCCGCGCCTGTGTGGGTTTTCTCTGGGTACTTTTGTTTCATCCCACATTTCAAAAACATTTATGGTTAATTGACGACTCTAAATTGTCCGTAGGTATGAATGGTTGTTTGTTTATATGGGCCCTGCAATTGGCTGGCGAACAGTTCAGGGTGTACCCAAAGTCAGCTGGGATAGGCGCCAGCGCACCTGCAACACGAATGAGGACAAGTGGTTCGGCTAATGGATGGATTATTATTCATATTATTGTTGTTTTTTTCATGGCAGCACAGTAAAGTCTTGGTTAGCACAGCCGCCTCACAGTTCTGAAGTTGGGGCTCTGACTTTTCTGTGTGGAAATTTTATGTTCACCTCTTACTTACATTGGTTTTCTCCAGGTAATCTAGCTTCCTCCCACATCCCCAAAATAATACATGTTACATCTAAATTGTCCATAGCTGTGAATGTGAGTGGGAATTTTTGTTTGTCTATATTTACCTGTTTGGGGCCAGGGACCACTCCAGGGTGTATCCTTCCTCTCACCCAAATTCAGCAGGGCTAGGTTCCAGCACACCTGCGACCCTAGTGAAGATTAAGTTTATAAAGAGGATGGATATTTTATTACAACTTGATAAGCATGTAGTCATTATTCATTAATATGCCCAGGTTAAATAGTTAAGAAATTGTAGTATGATATTATGAGAGATAATGTATTATTTTTAATTTATAATCATTTTAACCTAGTTTAACTTAATGTTATCGGTAATTTTGGAAATTGTGATCCCCCCCCCCCAATAAACGGTGGGGGGAAAAGAAAAGAAACTTGTAGGAAAACAAAAGCATACAAGCCGATCGATGCAACATAACAATAGCAATTAAGAAAAAAAACGGATGAGAAATAGTTTTAGAAATCAGAGGAACATTTACAAAAAAAAAAAATTGCCATTCAGACCACGTGGCTATTTCTGTGACAGGAAACTGCTGAGAACCTCTGTGCCAAACAGGGAAACCGCAGCAGTCGGTTGCTTCTCTTTTTCTGTAAGATCAGCTACAATTAGTTGATTTCTGCATGTGAGTGAATTTACTTTAACTAATACATGAATATAATACGAATCACAGATGATTACACTATCTATTTAAGATGATGATAAAATTAGCACATAAGGTAAGCAATACTTTTTGTAACTACTGATCGGGTCACATCTGCTCTTCTAAAACCGGAAAACCTGTCAAAGACTTCCTGTTCACACACATACAAGAGAAGAAATCCTTGAACAAATTATCAACCTGAGGACTCCTGCCATACAAACTTAAAGGTAAAGGGTGTCTTTGTTGATATTTTTTCCAAAAAGTGCTGAATTTATTCCGTTTTATTTTATGAAACCGTGGGTAGCGTGCTTATTTCAAACCCAGCTTTTATTTATTTGAGGCTTTTGTATTTTGCTTCAGAATATTTGAAATACGTACACACCAGTAATGCTTACATATTCTGTAAGTGTATTTATTAGGTTGTTAATAGATTTTTCATGTGAAAGAAATCCTATGTAGTGTTATGTATTTATAAAATATGTTGTAAAATATGAACCAGTATAACGTCTTTTTCTATTATTTATTTTCATTATCATCACACAGTGGTTGCAATTCATCCAAAGTTATTGAATTTCTTCAGATAAAAATGGAACTTCTCAAACATTCATTTCACATTTCAAATTTATGCTCTCAAGTGATGGCTGATAGACATTTCCTTCTTCATCATCTGTACCTCTTTTCTCCGTGCCACTATTGCCATGGTAATGGCAGCACTCATTTTAGGTTGGGTCAAAGCGTGACGTGATTTAATGTAACTTGATTTTCAACAGTTAGCTTTGAGTTCTGTTAAGTGTGCAATCATTACTAGACCAGTGATTCCCTACCTTGGTGGCGTAGCACCCGAGTTTCCCGAGTTGAGAGGTCATCAGAGGTGCTACAGGGAACTGCTGTATTCAATTTCACTTAATTTGGACCAAAATTACTATTTACTAATCACAAATATATCTTTGTTCATCTATCTATGCCAGCGACATATGTGACAGACATTATGGCAGAACATTTAAATGTTTTTTTCCATTTGATGGCAGAAGGTAAAATAAACCTCTGTATCCATCTGGTGCCATTCATGCAACAGAAAGTCATGGCTTCATCAGTTTTACATTTGTATGTTCATTTAAACAGGCTTCTGATTTCACACTGAGTTAGTCCATATCTGAATAAATTGTTATGAGATAATCATTATGTACACTTTCCAATTCATCCTGTGGGGCTGGTTGAACCCCCTTGCAGGCCAGTTTTGGCCCACAGACTGTGAGTTTGACACCCGTTAGTCTTCAATTAACCTAACATGAATGTTTTTGAAATGTGAGAGAAAGTGGGACAAACTGGAGAAAACCCATGCTAGCTCAGGATGAACAGGCAAACTCCACACAGGAAGGCCGGATTCAAATCCAGGACCTCAGAACTGTGAGACAGATGTGCTAACTACTACAGTATATTACCAAGCTGCCTGCTGTTTCTTCAATCATATTTAAAAAAAATTCAGACCTGAGAAGGTGAAGGGAAGTACCTGCATATCATCCAATAAAAGAGGAAAAGAAGGCAGCAAGGGCTGTCCTGTATATGAAGGAGCTTTAGAAATGTAATGCCCTCCTTCTGTGTCCACTTCTTTATACACAAAGGTCCCCCTACCTGTAGATCTTCAGTGAGCTGATATCATCCTCAAAGCATCCATGGATCTCAGCGAGGAGGAGTTTACTCCTCTCATGATCAGAGACCGTGGAGGCAGCCAGAAGTCCAGTTCGAGCACTGCTTCCAGTCTGCAAGTACACCTGTACTTCTTCCCTCCCACAAAAGATGCAACGACAATACACATATCATCTGGCCAAATGTCTGCTGAAAATGTTTGCATCCAAGCAGCCAAAAGATGCGGTAAGACAAAAATGTATTCATGTAAAAGCTTATCATGCCTTTTCCTCTCATAGCCATGGTAATGCATATGAGGATGCATGTCTTTTATTTCTCAAGGAATTTTACCAGTTTACCAAAGTCTTTTTGGTCTGGCATCTGGTGATCTCTCATTCTGGTATCCTCCATCACACATGTTCAACACAGAAGAAAACCTACAGGTCCACTTCAGAGTCAGGTTGGGATATTTAATTGTCCAATGATCTTGCCAGTGCTTCAGAAATCAAAAACAGCAACAACAACAACAAAACGTCATTGGTTGACATTCTCCCCAAAAATTGTGTATGCTAGAAATTCTTGCGAATTCATGAGCAATTTTAAGATGGGTGATAACGTACTTATACACAGTAGAATCCAGCAGGGTACAGGCTGTAGCTGCAAATGTTATCTAATCCATCCATGTTCTGTTAGCACTTGTCTGCATCAGGAACCTATTCCAGCTGACTTTAGGTAAGAGGCAGGGTACATTCTGGTGTGGTTACCTGCCAGATCTAGTGACTCATACTGAGGCGGTATAATGATTTAGACATGATACAACAGTGTTCCCATTTAAAATAACTCAGTGTAACTTGTTTTTGTTTTTCATCAATCTGTGAATAAGAATTATGTGTGATTGATGTACAGGTTTTTCTTTGGAAACTGGTATGGACAGGGATCAAGAATGTCATACCGCTACAATCTGACCAGAGACAGAATTAGTCCTGTGCTTGACTACTCTGTCATTGACTATCTCTTTGCCCAGGTAAAGAAAAACATGATCTATACTGTATATTTGCAAGAATGCTTACGCATAGGTTTTTTTTTTTTTTTTTTTAATGAACAATTTGAAACAATCCTTGAGACCAGTGGGGGTCCTAACTTGAATGGTCCCTTGTGCTAGAACCCCTTTTGCCCCAAAGGTGTAGTCAGTGAAAATGACCTCAGCCAAAAAAAAATTGATTAGCCACAATTAATTCATGATTTAATAAGCTGCCAAGTAACTTTGAATTGTTTTTTTTTTCTTTAATAAAAATAATCACCATTTAAAAACTGCATTTTATGTTGACTTCAGCTATCTTTGTCCGATGTTGACATTTGTTTGATTATCTCAAACATTAAAGTGGGGAAAACTATGCAAAAAATTGAAGAATAGATGAAGAAGAATTGAGCATGTAAATTAGCAAGTTGTTACATGTTATTAATGGGCCGTTTGTGGAACATCACGTGGCCAAACTGGAAAACAGGTTCCTTTGTGCGCAGCAATAACTACATTGATTAGAGGCTGCTGAAATATTGTTTTCATTATCGCTGGTGTTTTTGGACAAAAGTTAAACACATATTTATTTATGCATATATATATATGATATGATATGTAAAAACGAACTTAGCCTTAACATCAGATATGGTCATCTTTGGTAGCACTTGAAGACATTTTGTGTAAAACAAGAAATTGCAGTTGTTCAGAACAGTATTTCGACTGTCAACCCACAAAAAATTAGAAAACACCGCAACTTGCAATCGTCGATTGTCAAGCAATAACGAGACTTCCATTGCTGGTTAATTTGCGTTTATAAGTTGACTGACTGACCGGTATGCCTAGCGGCATGTTTGTACATAATTACTTCATTTGTAATATTTTAGTGGTTGGTATTCCTTTCATTGTGCTGTTGGTAAGTGGCACCTTGGGTGTGGGTGGTGTTCTGATTACACCCCGCCCGATTACAATAATTACAACGTTAGTGTGGTCCTAACTGTTGCCACATTATGATTGCCCATGAATGACTGAGTTCACTTTACTTGTAGTCTGCACTTGACGATTTCAAAGTCAAGCTCATGCAGCCGCAATATGAGCCAGTAATCTCTTCCATTCACAAACATTAGCAAGACAACCCATACGACACCATCAGAGAGTGTAATGTCCACATACTGTACAGAACACAATGATTTACATTTCATGATGTAAATAATAATCCAAATTACGCACTTTTTTTGTATTGATGTGAGACAAGAAATACTGGCAGATAACAAAAACTGCCATTGCTAAAGACAGTGCTTAGGACGATGTAAAAAAAAAAAAAAAAAAAAAAAAAAAAAAAAAAAAAAAAAGAAAAAAAGAAAAGAAATAACCTTACAGGATTACCTCAAGACCCATCCATCCATCCATTATCTGAGCCGCTTATCACCACAAGGGTCGCGGGAGCGCTGGAGCCTATCCCAGCTATCCTTAGGCAGGAGGCAGTGTACAACCTGAACTGGTTGCCAGCCAATCGCAGGGCACATATAAACAAACAACCATTCGCACTCACATTCACACCTACGGGCAATTTAGAGTCTTCAATCAACCTACCATGCATGTTTTTGGGATGTGGGAGGAAACCAGAGTGCCCAAAGAAAACCCACGCAGGCACAGGGAGAACATGCAAACTCCACACAGGCGGGGCCTGGGATTGAACCCCGGTCCTCAGAATTGGGAGGCAGACGCTCTAACCTGCATGTTATTCCAGTCATTGACTATCTCTTTGCCCAGGTAAAGAAAAACATGATCTATACTGTATATTTGCAAGAATGCTTACGTATAGGTTTTTTTTGTTTTTTTTTAATGAACAATTTGAAACAATCGTTGAGACCAGTGTGGGTCCTAACTAAACTAAAAAGTTTAGTTGTAACTAAGCTAACCCTGACTGTCCACCGTGAAACATGCATGAATTGAGCATGTAAATTAGCAAGTTGTTACATGTTATTAATGTGCCAAGATAGAGTATATTGAGGGTATTATCAGCCCAAAATTGCGTTGTGTCTCAAGGTTTAATCTTGAATTTGACTTGCATGTATTTTTCATTGGTATGTTACTGATTTCTTCGGTTATGTAGGTACGAAGTGACTTTGTCACAGGTGAAGCTGGAGTGGCTCCACCATTGAGCGTTCAAGAAGAATGCCTCGGCCTGGCAGTGCTGGACATGTGGAGGATGGCAAAGGAGCAGCATCGGAGTGTAAGGGAGCTCTGCAAGATTGTCAGGTATTTATTTAGACACAGGTGTCATTCCCTTAATCTGAGGAAGTGGTTTTGCAATTGGATGGTTCAGATGTAATCCCTGGATTCTCCTCCATTGTACCGTTGCGCCACTTGTATGCAAATGACTTGCTTACATGGTAGCACACGCAATCCGGATTGTGTGACTGAGATGTTTTAAAAGTTTCAGTTTTTTTGCAGCTAAAAAGGTACGAAATGGATGCATCTCTATGCAGAGGACTTCGACACAATACACACAATCCCTTCTACCTTGGGGTTAATTTTCTGTGCAGCACTTTTGACCAAATACCTTTCACTGGTTAAATTTAAAATAAGCAAGAATTGTGTCTACTCTTTCCCCTCAGCTACAAATCTTGCCTTCCAAAGCCACACCGCCACGACATCCAGAAGCGCAATCGCCTGGATCGCTATCGAATCAGACATACTCTCAAGCGTTTCCTAAAGAAGCTTGGGAACTGTTCTGTGGATGAGTGCTGCCTGAAACTGAAGTACTTGGTCGAAATGGCTGGCATTGTTCCCACCTTAGGAAGTGAAGTCTACCACATGAGCGCTGGTTCTTCCCATTCCAGTGGAACGTTCACTCATGTGAAGGTCACTGGGGAAACTGGAATTCAAACCAGCGGAAGTTGTAATCCTGATGGTTCCTTGGTGAGCTCAAGATACATTATTTTTGTTGTGACCTGTGCCTCAGCCTTGCATGAATGAAGATTTTACTTTGTTGGGGCAGCATAGTGACCAGGTGCAACCGATGTCGATTAAATAAATTCAAAGGACTTTTTTCAATGCATAAGTGCGATAGAAAATGGCTTGATGGCTGACTTCGTGAGAAGTAAAATGTAGAAATTAGCTGATTAAAAGCAATCAAAAATTATCTTCCTTTGTAGGAGTGGCAGACTTTCTGTGATTTCCAGGAGATAATTGCCATCAGTATGAAGAGGGTATTTCATGAGCAGGAAGACAGCAGGATGGTGACTGTGTTTCGTCATGACGACAGATACATGGTGAGTTTTTAGCATCTGTCATGCCGAAACATGCTTAATTAAAGAATGATACAATGTCCCTGCATTCTTCTTGATTTGTACCAAAGGAAGCCAATTTCAAGAGTCTCAAAGAAGCACTGTCATTTGTGTCACTTGTTGACGGCTACTTCAGACTGACCACCGACTCCAGCCACTACTTCTGTCAGGACACTGTGCCTGAAAGTATTCTGGAGGGTATCAGAAACCATTTTCATGGGCCAATTACGTAAGTCCTTTTCACAAATAATTAATCTACTACCACAACACCAGTATAATTTTTATGACATCTCCAATGAGGTCGGAGTTTGCTGTCGACAAGTTGAAAAAATCTGGAGTTAAAGGTGGAACATTCCTACTCCGGCAGAGTCCCAAAGATTTTGATAACTTCTTCCTCACTGTTTGTATTCAGGTAAATTTCACTTTAATGACATACTGTACCTACTTACAAACCAACCTACCAACCACAATACTGTGAACGTGTGGTCATGTTTATGTTCCTTCAGACTCCTCTTGGACTTGATTATAAAGACTGTCTCATCGTTAAGAATGAGCACTACCGTCTTCCCGGTGTCCAGAAGTCATTTTCCAGTTTAAGAGAGCTCACCAGCTTTTACCAACAACACAAACTTCTGCTGGATAATGTTCCTGCCAAGCTCGGCCATTGCTGTCCACCAAAACCCAAAGGTTACTTCCTTCTCAAACTAATATGCTGTACGAAGGATATCAAGAACAGAAAATCCAAAAACATTAACACCTCAAGACCTCAAAACTAATTTCTTATGTGCCGTCCAATTTGCGGATTTTCCATATATCACGATAAATATTTTCCATTTCTTCTGTAGAGCTCACAAATCTCATCATCATACGTAACAGCATCTCTGTTGAGGCTCAAGGGTCCCCAACACCTGAGAGGAAAAAGTTCAGTCATATTCAGTTCCACATGATCAAATATGAAGACCTAAAATGGGTATGTTGTTGAAGCAGTTGAGCGTTACAAAAACTGTCTTCTGATTGCATTTTCTCCAGGAAAGTAGCATGAGATGCTACCGCTGTTGTGATTATCTACTTTTTGTAAGACGAGTGGACTTTTATTCTGAAAAATCTTGATTGATCTCTAAACTGTATTAATGCAAGCCTCTGGGTTTTTAGGTTCTGTATTTCTGTAATCCAGTGACTTGACTATTCTTCTTTTCCTTTCGGCTTGTCCTGTCAGGGGTCGCCACAGCATGTCATCCTTTTCATGTTAGCCAATCTCCTGCATCCTCCCCTCTAACACCAACTGTCCTCATGTCGTCCCTCAGTACATCTATCAAACTTCTCTTTGGTCTTCCTCTAGCTCTCTTGCCTGGCATCCATCCTCATCATCCTCCTTCTACCAATATACTCTCTCTCTCTCTCTCTCTCTCTCTCTCTCTCTCTGGATGTGTCCAAACCATATAAGTCTTCTCTCTCTAACTTTGTTTCCAAAACATCGAACCTTGGCTGTCCCTCTGATGACCTCATTTCTAATTTTCTCCAACCTGGTCACTCCGAGAGCGAACCTCAACGTCCTCATTTCTGCGACCTCAAGCTCTGCTTCGTGTTGTCTCTTCAGTGCCACTGTCCGTACATCATGGCTGGCCTCACCACTGTCTTATAAACTTTGCCCTTCATCCTAGCAAAGACTTCTGTCACATAACGCACCTAACACCTTCCTCCACCCGTTCCAACCTGCTTGGAGCTCATTTCAAATCCTATCCAACCTGGTCACTCCTAGAGAGAACCTCAACATCTTCATTTACGTACCACCATCTCTGCTTCCTGTTGTCTCTTCGTACATCATGGCTGGCCTCACCATTGTCATATAAACTTTGCCCTTCATCCTAGCAGAGACACTTCTGTCACATCACGCACCTGACACTTTTCTCCACCTGTTTCAACCTGCTTTGACCCGTTTCTTCACTTCCTTACCACACTCACCATTGCTCCGTTGACCCCAAGTATTTAAAGTCCTCCACTCTCGCTATCTCTTCTCCCTGTAGCCTCACTCTTCCCCATCAACCCCTCTCATTCATGCACATATATTCTATCTTTGGCAAATCTTCATTCCTCTCCTTTCCACTGCATATCTCCACCTTTCTAACTCTTCCTCCACCTTCTTTTGTGTCCAACCTGGCATACATGTCATCATATGTCTCGTTTGGCCTTTGCCACCTCTACCTTCGCCCTATGTCACATCTCCATGTATTCCTCCTCAGCCATCTGTGTCCCAGTTCTTCTTAACTAACCTCTTTCCTTGTATGATTTCCTGTACTTTGAGGTTCCACCACCAAGTCTCTTTCTCCCCTTTCCTATCAGAAGATACACCAAGTCATCTCCTGCCTGTCTCTCTGATCACCTTGGCTGCCGTCATGGTCCAGTCTTCTGGAAGCTGCTGTCCACCGAGAGCCTATCTCACCTCTTCTCGAAAAGCCGCACAACACTCTTCCTTTCCCAGCTTCCACCACATGCTTCTCTGCTCTGCCTTTGTCTTCTTAATCTTCCTCCCCACCATGAGTCATCTTTCACACCACCATCCTATGCTGTCCAGCCACACTCTCCCCTATCACTTCCTTACAGTCAGTAACCTCCTTCAGATTACATTGTCAACCCGGGCCACGACCGATCCAGTATGGAATTCTTTGCATGAAGGCTCATACTTGTTTGGCAAAGTTTTAAGCCGGATGCCCTTCCTGACACAACCCTCTGCATTTATTCGGGCTTGGTACCAGCCTCCAGTTTGCACTGGCTTGTTCCCCTCATAGGGTTTGATAACTTCAGTGACATGACTTTAATTTACTTCACCCTCTTTAATTTCCCGCCCTTACTAGGGGGAGAGCCTTGGACAGGGATCTTTTACTCGAGTTTTTAAAGGCTCCAAAACAGACTTTCGTGATGGGGAGAAACATGTGACGGATGTTCTCCTCAAAGAACTTGATGGTGCTCACAAAAACCACTGGCAAGTGAGTTAACTGAAGAAAATACATAAATGATTTGTTATTTACCTCTTGATCCAGATGCATCATTATTAAACGTGTGACATCTACTTTGTATTTTCTGCCACCCAGTCATTTTTTGAAGCTGCCAGCATAATGAGTCAAATCTCACACAAACGCCTTCTCTTGGTTTATGGCATTAGTGTCCATGGAACAAAAAGTAAGTTGAAACCCAAATGCAGGTTTTCGACCTTCGCAAGATTTTACTCCATGATATCACAAAGGTTTTGCTGAATGTCTTCAAAAGGGGTTCACAATGTGATTTTATGGGGTAACCTTGCATTTATTCTTTTACATCTTCAAAAATACAAATATGTACTGATGAGTCTTGCAGCTGTTAAAGCAACCTTCCCTGCTCTTTGCAGACATAATGGTCCAAGAGTTTGTAAAGTATGGGGCCCTCGACCTTTACCTGAAGAGGGGGAGATCCATGTCAGTGAGCTGGAAACTTGACGTAGTCAAACAGCTTGCATGCGCCCTCAACTTTCTGGTGAGAAAATATTTTCGACATGGATCATTAAAAGCGTGACAGCTTTCATGAAAAGCAATGGTCTTGCAGGAAGAAAAGAACATTGTTCATGGAAATATCCGTGCAAAAAATATTCTACTGGCCAGAGAAGGTGACGTGTCTCAGCGCAGCTCTCCCTTTATCAAGCTTAGCGACCCTGGCATCAGCATTGCAGTGATAGGGAGAGATGGTAAGACATTGCTCTTGTCTCCCGGTTATATAAAAGTAGAAATATGTCACAAATGACATCATTGGTATAATATATCCTTTATTGATTCCCAGAGGGGAAATTCAGAACATAATACATTTGTATTTCATAATACAGTTGGCAACATATTATAATTTTGTATTGACACATACTGTATATGGTAATTTCAGTTATCCTGGACAGGATTCCCTGGGTGGCCCCGGAGGTGTTGGAGGCTCCAGACAAGCTGACCTTGGCGTGTGATAAATGGAGCTTTGGTGCCACTGTGTGGGAGATCTTTAACAGTGGAAATGCTCCACTGCAAGACTGGGACCTTCAACAGGTACAGTATTTACTCTTCATATCAAAGACTTAAAAAAAAAAAAAAAAAAGATTTTTTTTTTTATTATTTTTACTAATAAAAAAAAGATTATTTTTTTTAATTAGTAAAAATAATCCATCCATTTTCTGAGCCACTTCTCCTCATTAGGGTCGTGGGCGTGCTGGAGCCTATCCCAGCTATCATCGGCCAGGAGGCGGGGTACACCCTGAACTGGTTGCCAGGCAATCGCAGGGCACACGTAAACAAACGGCCATTCGCACTCACATTCACACCTACGGGCAATTTAGAGTCGTCAATTAACCTACTATGCATGTTTTTGGGATGTGGGAGGAAACCGGAGTGACCGGAGAAAAGCCACGCAGGCACGGAGAGAACATGCAAACTCCACACAGGCGAGGCCCGGTCCTCAGAACTGTGAAGCAGACGCTCTAACCAGTCGTCCACCCTGCCGCCAGTAAAAACAATAATAAATCATAACAATACCACTACTATGACTACTACTACTAATAATAATAATAAATCATCATAATACTACTATTAATAATAACAATAATAATACTAAAATAATACTAATAATAATAACAAATCATAATACTACTACTACTAATAATAATAGCAATAATAGAAAAAAAAGGTCTTATCTGTTATAAATCCATCAGTATAGATTTATTATAGAATATTCCTCCTGGTGGCATTACAGCCTTGGACTGCAGTTGCATCACACATTCGCTTTTGACTTGGCCTGCAGAAAATAATAGACACACAGTACTGTACTATAAATTTACAGTTGCAATACAAGTTCACAATCCAGTTGTATTCTTTTATTTTGTATTGCATCCCTCTACTTATGATTTGTATTATTATCTTTTTGTCTCTTTTTTTAACCTTATATATCTTATATTATGTTGGTATCCATTTTCCCGGCAAAGAAAGAATTTTACTGCACACGCTGCTCATATGACAATAAGCGCTTAGAATCTTAAATCTTCATTTGTAGAAGCAGCAGTTTTACGAGAGTTTCCGCCAGCTGGCACCCTCTCAGTGGACAGAGCTGGCTGAGCTGATCAGCCAATGTATGAACTACAAAGCGGCCTTTCGACCTTCATGTCGCAGCCTCATCCGTGAGCTCAACAGTCTCATCACATCAGGTGCTGGTGCAGTATTTATTATACTACAGGTGTAGGTCTCTACACACATTCTGACACAGTGGGCCAAACAAAACTCTTATCAACACAAACTACCATGAATGCTATTTTTCTGCTTTCCTGACAGACTATGTGATACTTCATGCCACTGAGCCTGTAACCCTCAACCCAGTGTGTCAGGCATCTAGTCCCGGCCTGCAGGACCAGACATTGTTTGAGGACAGACACCTACTGTACATCTCCCTACTGGGAAAGGTACACAGGAAATGACTTAAGTAGGCTCCATACAACATTAATATATGACTGCAGTGTGATTGAAAAGTAACTCCCTATTTTGAAATAGTTCCCATTGTTTGTGTTTTCTCTTTAATGTATGAATATTTACAACAAATGCATGTGAAAAGAAAGTTTTTAGCAAGAGGTTTTTTATTTAAAATTCAATATAGGCACCAGAGTGTGCTACCAGCTTTTCAAGAGGCAATAGTATCACCCGATTTCATCATAAACTCTTGTGGGATAGATTAGAAGACTCCTTCTATTTGCTCTTCTTTGATTTGGTACAGTAGCAAGCATTCATTTTGCATGAAAATCAACTCTTCAATATTCTCCCAAGCGCTGATAACTGTCCAGAGTTCATCTTAAATCACGCTAAGGTAACTTTCGGTATTCATGGTATCGTGAAGAATTAATAGACCCATAATCTTGTCCATAGTCATCCCACACCACGCTAAATTCTCATACATTAAAGTACAAGCAAAACAACAAACTGATTTTAAAAAATACAGATTAAATTGTCACACATTAAAGAACAACCACAAACATTAACCAAAAAATACAGTTATAAATAATTTATAAATATCTTAAAATCGGGAACTATATTTTTAAATCACCCTGTATAGGAAGGACCCTTACCATCTTTCCTTTTTAAAATTCATATTTCCCTTTAAAAAGCAATTTTATAAACCCTATGAACACAAATCATTGGTTAAAAAAAAAATAAAAACAACAACAACCACAACATCACCTGAAAATGTTTTTTATTATTTGGCTGTTTGCTCGGCAGAACCAGTGGCCTATCATTGGTTGCAGGCACCTACAGAGGTAGACTACAGAGGATCCATGGGTCCACATGATCCTTCGGTATTCTTTCGGGCCACCGTAGTTTTTTTTTTTTTTTTTTTTTTGTCTTTCGGATGGGAGTATAAAATAAATAAATTAATTAATTAAAAAGCCGCAGTGTATAGAACAGCTACGTCGTATAACTTTTACATAAACACACACAATGCCATTAGTGTCAGTACGAGAATAGCATAGCTCAGACCTCAGTGACCTTGTAGCTGTCTTACTCCTGTCACGGACAGACTTTAAATTCACACAGTAGGAGGAAGCAGGGATTTTTTTTTCTTCTTTTTAAAATTGTGCACTCCCCCAACCTTTTGCACTTGGGGTCTCCACCCACTTGCTATTTGCCCTCATCTGTTATTTTTCACAATACAGAGAGATTCAATTAATGTCCTACATTTCTGGTTTATTCAAATTCTCAAGATCATGCTAAAAGTTACCAAGATGTTTTAGAATAGTGCAAAATATTTTTTCTCAAAATTGTCAGGGATAGGAATACTTTTCAAAATGTAAAAGATCTTCTGTATTAAAATTTCAAAAAAAAACTGACTTGCAGACTTTTGCCAATTTCTTGTCATTTCCAGCTAAAATATATTCTACCCATTCACCAAATTTAAAATACATTTTAATGAAAATGTAAGGTATAAATAATTTGGCTAATGAATCATTTTGTACTTAACATTACATGCCTTATAGACATAATAAAAGACTATTGATGAAGTTAATCTGATGTCCTCCCCCCCAGGGAAACTTTGGAAGTGTCGAACTATGTCGTTACGACCCACTGGGAGATGACACAGGTGAGATGGTTGCTGTGAAGAAGCTACAGCCCAATAAGCAATCAACCCTGGAGGACTTCCGCAAGGAGATCAAAACCCTCAGCATGATGTCTTGCGACTACATCGTCAAGTACAGAGGGGTCTGCTACAGCATGGGTAATGCAAATGTATTTCAAGGGAAAACAATGTTTCATCTTTGCAGCGTTAATTGCGATTTAGCGTGGTTCAAGCAATATGTAAAGGTGATAACCTTGGATTGTGCTTTCAGGGCGGCTCAACATGAGTTTGGTGATGGAGTATTTACCACACGGAAGTCTTATTGTATATACAGAAAACAACAGACACAACATCAACACCAGGCGCTTGCTACTATTTGCTTCACAGATCTGTAAAGTAAGACATAAATATACTGTATAAGTTTACAACCAGTTTTCATCACAAGGTTTGTGTGAATGCAATGTTGACTATGACTGAGATCATTGAAGGAATGCCAAATCTTCACTTTGTGGACAGTTACATTGATAAATAACATTATGGTCTAAGTCTTCTAACTACTATTTAAGGGGAAAATAGCTGTCTGAATGTTCTGAGTCTCCCTACCAGTGTTGTAGAATAATGCTTCGAGGAGGGATTGTGCCAGGCATAGTGCATGTCTCCGAAGATGTTGCTCAACTTCCAATAACGGATATTTTATGTTGTTCTTCTTTAGATCCCAGAACTAGTTGAGACTAAAATAACAACGCCTTTACTGTTTGCAGCCAGGTAGTGCACCCGATTTTGACTGATTTGCTTCAAAACTTGATTAATCAAAATTCAGTTCTACTACAGGATACTTCATGATCCATTAATCCATTTTTATGCCCCTACTTAAAACAGATGGAACAATTTTGTTACATTGAGGATGAGTCTGACAGAAATGTCATTCCCAATAGTTTGTGTCTGTAAAACCTCATCTTGCTTGTTTTTCCGATGGCCAGGATAGTGATAGCCGTGTCAGCTGTGTAAATAGTATGACAGTGGCAGTGTGACACAATGTCAACATACACGTGCATTTAACAAAGAGGAGGAACCTAACGCAGTGAATTTCGTAGTTACATGCTAATAAGTGATATGAATTCAGTTGAACTGAGTTTTACTGCTTTGTGGGGCAGTAAAGTAAGCACTCGTGTGCCTTCAAGGGAACTGACTGAAAGGCTGGTATCGTACGATGGAGCAGGTACAAGGTCACTATCGCACATTCAGTCAAAACTGCAAAAACTAGAAAAAACACACAATTTGACACGTTCGTAAAGACTCTGACCAGAAGAAATGAAAAGCCTAGCACCTACTGGTGGTCGGGATGATGATCATTTCTTGCTGTTACACCAGCACCATTCCTACTGTGAAACACATCTACAACAAATCCACAAAATGAACACAGCATGCAAATGATCAAATCATGTCATGCCCTGTGTGGCAATATTTTGTATCTTCCAGGGCATGGCGTACCTGCAGACGTTACGTTATGTGCACCGAGACCTAGCAGCCAGAAATATCCTTGTGGCTAGTGAATCACTGGTGAAAATTGCTGATTTTGGATTGACCAAGATTGTTCCTTTGGACAAAGAGTACTACAGAGTCAAACAGCCTGGAGAAAGTCCCATCTTCTGGTGGGAATCTTCTTCTTTTTTTTTTTGTTTTAACGTGACGTGAGGCCAATTATTTTATTTTAGGTGAATACTGAAACATTTGGGTTTCACATCAAAATATGAACATGAGACAAGAGCTCAACATTTTAACTTTTATTTCCAAGTACTTATGTTGTCACTTGCTACACAACGTAGACGAAAGAAAGCCTATGGCTTTTGTTTGAATCCACCCCATTGTTCATGTGAGCAAAAGTATTGGGACATGTCACGGACCCGTGCGGTTTATCATATTACATTGATTATTCAAACAATAAATAGTGCTGAATGTCTATGCTCAATTTCAGATTTGTAGTTTGACCTGTGAAGATGACATTTATACAAGTTATAGGCGTAACCAAGATTAAATTCAAAGAGATGTCTATGGGTGGAAAAAACAAGCTTGAGAATGGAATGGAAAATGGAAAATTAGTTGGTGCCATTGCACAAACATTATCCAGAGCGGACATTACCATCGTTTGGAATGTCCAAAGGAAGAAATAAATCACTAATGTACTAAGTAGCAGAGGTTGAATACGTAGATCAAGGGAAACGGCAGCAAGTGATGACAGAAACATTGTGAGAACTGTTAGGAACGCCCCAAAACAAATGTTAGTGACATCAGGAAAAAGAAAAGAAAAAAACTCCAGATAGCAGAAGTAAAGGTTTCACAATCTACTATTTGCAGATGGCTTCACAAACAAAAGTACGGAGTCTAAACCAATAGATACAAACTACTTATTAGAGAGAAGAAATTAACACTCTAGAATTTGCCCCAAAAAATACAGCGAGAGAGCTAATGTCTCTTTAATAAGATAAATAAAATCAAAAGTCTACAGAACCGTAGACTGTTTTTCATTTAAAGAAAAAAATCGGCTCAACCGGTTCACTCTGCAGCAAGATAATGACCTAAACACACTCCCAAAACAACAAAGTGGAAGGTTTTAGACTGGCCATGTCAATCTCCAGACTTAGATCCTATAGAGCATGCATTGTACTTGTTAAAGAAGAGATTAAAAGGGAGCAACCGCGAAAACCAACAACTGAAAGATGCTGAGGCTAAAAGCCCAGAAAAGCTTCACAAACGAAGAAAGTTTATGTGATTTACAGGCATGACGCAGTTGTTGCAAGCCAATGATTTTCAAATAAATATGAAGTCTTATTTATTTGCATTCACGGTATTACAGTATTACTAATCTGTTTCAATACTTTTGCTCAGCGTTACAAACCTTATAAATTGTGTATCCGATCCAGCTACCTCAAATGTTGATCTGTTGTCTCGTTTTGAGATTTGTATGTCTAACTCAAATGTTTTCAGGATACAGCAAAAATGAAAGAATCTGCCAAACTGTTCCAATACGTTTTGGAGGGAAGTGTGGTTAATTATTCATCTGTGTTTATGCAGGTATGCCCCAGAATCCATCAATGATTTTAGATTCTCCCAAAAGTCAGATGTGTGGAGTTTTGGAGTTGTTCTTCATGAGCTCTTTTCCTACTGCGATATGAACTCCAACCCCAAAAAAGTGAACTTTACCATCCAACTTTAATAACGTGTTGTAATTGATTTCAAACCACGCATGGTTGTTTGATCATTCATGCATGTTTCAGCTATGTATACAGAGGATTGGGACCAACGTGCATGGATTATCCATTTCAATCCATCTGCTAAATATCCTCAAGGACAATTGGAGGTTGCCTCCCCCTCCAAACTGCCCGCCCAAGGTAAGTCGTGCTATACATTCAAATCATCTCATGGAATATGCAGCATCATATTAATAACCTCACATCGCCATGACCACTCAAGCTATTGAAAAAATGGCTGCAGTCAAGCAGTAGTAGTAATTTTGCCTCAATCCCTTCAATATTGTATTATGTGTAAAACAATCAATTCCACGCAATAGACCAAACGATCGATTAAGTGATTAATTGATTATGATGCCAATTTCTATGAAATGTATCTGCATGCAATGTCACTGAAAATGTTGTCACTGTCACACCAGGTGTACGGTTTGATGAGGCAGTGCTGGGTTTACAACTTTGAGGAGAGGCCATGTTTCTCCAGCCTGGAGGATCAACTAGAAATCATCATGCGAGAAGAGAGAGAAAACCTGAGAGACTGACTGGAAGAGCCTCTCGCGCTGCTTCTAAAAATGGCAAAACGGCATGCTTGCAGCTGCTCTGAGCGAGCGTTAAGATTATCTCTACATGCAGTTGCAGCAGGATCCAAACGGTTGAAAAACACAGGAAAGGAAAATGTTTCAACTGTATAATGTTGTCATTTTTTTGCATTATTTTATTCTGTGGCAGTACAGTACTGGAGAGTTTTTACATTTTGTGAGAAGTTCCTGTTACTGTGTCACTATAAAGTCATTTAACGAAGAATACATATCTCCAGATCTGAATTCTCTTGAATTGGCTGCAGGGCCCTATCGTAATAGTTTAAAAAGTTCAATTTTAATCACCTGTAAGCTTTCAATGTTGTCCTTCGAGCAATTCAGTGAGAACGCAACAGCGGTTATGTACTGTAGTATTAAAGTGCCAGGGCAGTCGAGGATGGCGTTTTTACAGTTATTACATTATAAACCACCGCAATGGATTTCAAATCAAAATGTGATTGAAGTGTAGACGTTCGGCTTTAATTTAAGACTTCACAAATCAAGGATGTTATGAAGACTACCTCTGTTTTCAGGGGCTCAAAAGTATTTGGACACCAAGCCCTAAACAATCACACTTTTTTTCTTTTTTTTTTTGCTCAGAAGTTATTCTTATATATTCTTTCTGTTTAATTAACCCACCCATGGCCCCTTTTGATCTCATTTTCCATCTCCCAAAATAGTCCTTCACTTCGGATTCCTTTTGTAACTCTACTGTAGATTGTGGGAATTTGAAATACACAGTATATAGTATAAAAGCTATATAAATATAGATAAGGCATTTGGATATTTCTATTTATTAATGAACAGACTTAAACACATTTACATACAAATATTTGTGGAGCAAAAGCAAAGGCAGATGAACAGTGCAACAGTGACTTCTCCCTGCAAAGTCCGAATGAAAGGCAATAGAAAATGGAAAAAATGTAAACTAATTTCACCCAACTACAATACAGAGCCCACTGTTTCCAATGCGAATCACAGTAAAGAACGTTCTGAACCTCATCAGCATAAATCACAGAAGATCATCATACAACCTTAGAAACCCTGAGACAATATATAAACTAACATTTTACAAAACCATACATTAAACTTAACTTAAAATAACAAACATCAGTACCAATGCATAAATATACACAGATATACTCCAACTACCGGAGACAAATTCCTTGTGTGTTTCTTGACATACTTTTTGACATAAAATAAAGATGATTTTGATTCTGATACATTGAAATATCAAAACAACTCAAGATGTAGGATGATACATGTTCAGCGCATGGACATTATTTATAACAGTTTATAACAATGACACACAAAGAAAACCTAATTGTCAGCAAAAAAGAAGGAATCCAAGCACAATCCTCTACTCTGCAGTGCCATGAATAATAATTTGGTCTAACATTATAAAACCTTCATAGTCCAGACAAGATTAGACATACAATAAGATTAAACATATTCCCGCAGTTCCTCATATTTGCACCACATCCAAGTATAACATTAACCCTAGCTGAATATTTCTCGTGTTAATGATAAATCAAAATATTTCACTGATTTTCCTGCTGTAATTTCAGGCACCTTTTGGTGTCATGGTGACAGTAATAATTAATGTGGAACTGGGAAATAGTGATTGGGTTTTCTTTGCTGTTGCATGCACTTTAAATTTTTGTGTAATTGGATGGAAACATAGATGAGTTGTTGAATGCTTTATTACACGATTCCAACTAAACCCATTCCAAACCTCAGCAACCAACATCGGATAAAGTGCTGATGAAAAGTAAAGCAAGCTGAAGACAAATGTATTTGTTCTTAATGAGTGGACGATAACGATCAGCAGTATAGAAGGGCACTAAAACTTGTACCAGAAAGACGTGTCATAAAGCGTCATGAAATAAATAAATGATAAGGTCCATCTGATGAGCTGGTGATTCACGAGAAGTTTATCAGAGCGATAATGAGAAAGTATATTAAGATTTCGTTTGTATATATATGTAAAAAAAAAAAAAAAAAAAAAAAAAAAGAATCCGCCTTCACCATATGCTAAATGCTTTTAAATGATGCACATTTGTGGCAAAATATAACATTTCAAGTATATGACTGCATTTTGTTTTATATATATATATATTAGTTTAATTTCGACTTGTACAACCTTAAGCAGAGGTGTGCAAAGTATGGCCAGTGGGCCACATAATTGCTCTGCTCTTTAATCTTGGCCACCAAGCATTTATATCGTCAAGAACCCTATAATATTTGTTACCATTTTTCCAGATAAAATTGCTTGATTAAAATGTATTTACTGATTTTTTTCCCCAGTCATTATTATAAATAAAAACGAATTAGTAAAATAAAAAATACATATACATTTTGAGAATGCAAATTATTTTTTTCATTAAAATAAACAATTTGATATTTCACATACACATTTGATCTTTTTTGTGTTTTTAACCTAAGGCTTTTCATTGAGCAATGATTAATGCTTACGTTGTTGGACAAAGATGGAATGTAAATAAGTGCTCACGTTTTTCTCGTGAAACATTTCTCATAAGAACAAGTTGACCTGATTCCTTCTAGTGACAGGGCAGCTGCTCCTCCATTTCCTGGGAAGTGGGTTTGACTGACTGCCTGGCCATGTTGTTGACAGTCATCCTCACCAGCTGAGTGCAAAGCTCTGCTCAAACCATCTACATGAAGACATGGAGGACCACCCCTTCTCTGCACGTGAATACAGTGATTTTTACCAGAAAAGTCACTGTTGAATTATTGCAAGTTTCTCCCCAGAAGGACCGCATTTGTGAGCACGCTCATGTATTCTGTGCCACATGAGGTACATCTGAGCCGGAAGGAATCGGTGGACCAGCAGGATATCTCTATAGTAGCAAGGGTCGTATCCGTCTAGATTGCTGGCAGGAATGTACAGTCCCGCTGTCTTCACCCCCATATGGGAGCTTGGGCCAATCCCTGCTTTAGCAAGACACATCCCCATGTAAACATCATCGATGGGAAGAATGGTAATGGAATGGGACATCTTGTATATGACTAAGGCTGTGTAGCCTGACAGCAGGAAACCGCCGCCCCCACAATAGGGTGGATATGAGTCCGACTCCTGCACCTGAACCGGGATGTAATACTTGCTCCAAGGTGACCTAATGGGCCCTACATTCTGGATCAGATGACCAGTGAAGAGATGTTTGCTTCCATCGTTGTCTTGAAAGCTCTGGAGGAATTCCACCATATTGTCTGTGTTGGCAAAAACGTCATCGTCACCATTTAACAGGAAGCGAGCATTTGGACAGTTTCTTTCCATCCATTCCAGGAAAAGCACTTGCTTCAAGGTGAGGTTGTAGAAGGAGTCAGCAAAATCCCACTGGAGGATGTCTTTGTACTCGCGCTGCTCTATTTGGAGGAGCTTGTTCAGCCTCATCTTCTCAAAGCCTTGATTCGTCGTACCCGAAAGGAAAACTCTTTTGATCCAAACCCCGTTGTGTAATCGTTCCTTAGCCCAGGTCTTGCGCAGCACCTCCCGGCGATCGTAGTTCACAGGCGAGCTTTTAATGACCAATAATAGGAAAACATCCCTCGACTGATCAGCTCCGCCGCATTTATGAGGAAGGTCCAGCAGCATAGGGAATCGCCGGCAGTGGCGATAGTATAGAAAGTCTTTAATACCACCAGGGAGAGCGGCAAAGCCTGACATGTTGGCTACAGACATGTTTTGGTGACAAACTTCCCTTGGCCAGGTGAAGTGTTTGGTCTTGTTGGCGGCCTCCGTAACACTACTGCGATCCTCTCTCATGCCTGCTTGGTGGTGAATGTTCTTTCGGTCAATAAAATCTATAAGGAGATGGACGATTAACACGCTAAGACTTCCAAAGAGCAACCACGTTCGGGCTCTCAAGTGTATCATCCTTGAAACTCTGCTGAGAGAAAGTGCAAGATATGATTTATTCACAAATGAAATATCATATTGGGTACAAATGCACAATTTTATACATTATAGGGGGAAATGGGGTAATGTAATGGGGTAGTGTGAGAAATTGGGTAATGTAAGACACCCCCTGTATCTAGCCAACAGAAGAAATTTGTGGTCATGTGACCACGTTATTTTTAAGCCCCTCCTATTTCACCTGAACCACAAAGAAAATCAAGAAAAAAGAAAAGAGATCAACATAAGATTGTCCGCCCTGGAAACCAGTCGTCAATGGCACCCATGGGTTTTTCTAGTCCACGTGTGTTTTTTTGTTTGTTTGGTAACACTAATGTTTTTGGGGGGGGTTTTTTTGGGGTAGTTTTTGTATTTCAACTGGTGCACATAATTCAATGACCACCGATGTGCACATACGACTTTGATTTCACTGTTAGTCCCTTTTCTTCGTGAGCTGCCAGGTTCATTCAAAACGGAACATTGTTATCAAAATATTTCACACAGCATTTGTATGGAATATCATTATTTTGTGCCATAATGTTGTTATTGGTCTGCTGTATAGTATCAAATATTATTTCAGCACCTAAACATAACATAAACATATGAATGTAAAAGTCACTACAGTAAATCTATAAATTAAATTATTTAGTCAGTTCCCCCTAACATAGGAAGTATTATTACATAAACACATGCAACACGGCTCATTTGGACAGTTAAATTTACAGGAATGAAATTCACATTGTATGCAAGTAAATGTGGTTTGTTGCCTTGTTACAAGTAAAGTTTGACCTTAGGGGTCCCCCTTGAAATTCATTCGCCACCAAAAGCTGAGAGGTTATTTTCCTTCTATAGTATATTAAAGTATAGTGAACTTGTTTTTTGTTGTTGTTCTTTTTAACTTTAACATCGACACTGTTACGTTAAAAAAAAAAAAAAAACTTAAATTTACGCCTACTAAAACCACGTCAAAATACTGGCACAAGGTAGACCGCGGGTCTCATGTGATTTTGAAGAATTTGATCGGGGCACAGGCAGACAGACACATGAGGTCCGAGGACATAAAATATTAATATATCTACAGGGATATCTACAGGGACGGGAATTACAGAGTAACTCATTTTTTTAATGTGTAAGTGGACCTAAACTTGTTTTTCACTCTTCGTGGAGTAGAATACTGAGATTTCCATCATACTGTTTTGTGTCAACTCAACATACACCCTTTTGAGCCCACGAGAAGACTAGACTCCTGCGGCTGCCTCCTCTCACCCGTACTTATACATTAGAGGTGCTGACGTGGGCTAAAGAGCAGACATGAGGTGACCTGGCGAGAATGCTTGCATGCTCTGCTGGTGCAATGGGTGTGGGGTGGAAAGTAATTACTAGTAGTCATGTCACCTTCAGCTGGATGGAATATGTTGCATATGTACAAAACGTTGCACGTGTAGAAAATCCTGTCCTCCACTGTCAATAGCCAATAAAAACACGTATGAGCAAATATAAACCCGAAGGCTGACGCACTCCTTTCTTACGTCACAATAAAACACAAGGATTGATTGAAACTACAACGGCACACGGAAACACCTGTAATTATGCTTGAGTAAAAAAATAGTGGTAGCGTGCGTGTGTGTACGTGTATGTGTGTGTGTGTGTGTGATAACGAAAGCTGTATTTAGTGTACTGCATGTGGGAAGCAAAGAGGTGCATCATATATTTACTATTCACCAATGTAGTCCTAATATAAAGGGCAAAAAATGCAATTAACTAATGAAACACAAAAATATATTCGTCGACAGTGTGGAGGCGGCTGCTGGCAGAAATTTTTCATGATCAAAATATGTTCGTAGACGGGGATGGAGAGTCCCGAGGGAATTTTTGCCCGGTCGAAATACATTAGTCGAAGGGGGGCAGTTTGTCCACCAAAATCTGTTTGTATGCCCACCCTGAGTTGGACGTCCTGAGCCTCACTTGGCAAGCACAATCACAGTGTGACTTTTGCACTGAGGGTGTTCAAAGGTTATCCAATTTTGTACTGCATAGATTTTTACACTGTGTGCGCATACCAGGCATATTAATCATGGAACATTGTGAAAGATCAATTTATAAGTTAGATAAGACAGTTGCGTCCGTGTCCACTAGTGCTAAAGCAGACACAGAAGTAGGACTGTACATTACTGTAAGTAACATTCTCACAGGTAAAACCTGTTAGATAGCGTTTCCTTCACAGATCAAATCTTTAGAAACATTGAGTAAAAACAGCATGAGCTATCACCTCCACCCTATTTTTAGTTTTCATTACATTAATTGAAATTTTCATTGAACTAAAAAATATACATAAATCTTAATATCCCATACTGAAACGTATACGGCTGGTCCGAAAAGACTGATAGCCTGATTAGACTGGTTTAGAGTTTAGACAAGTGCTTTAAGTTCTCGTACTATTTCAGTTTCACACCACAAATCCCCACCCCCCCCAAAAAATATAAGTTTTTCTTGGTTGTGCAAATGTTTCATGTTGTAAAAGTTGTGTTGAGCCTTCAAATGATAATTCCCTACTCTATTCTATTTTGAAGGTTTTGGGGGGACTTTGTACATTCATCGTGTTCTTTGATATGATACAATATTAACAAATTCATAATAAACATATCATTCAATAAATACCTTTCTGAATGTGTCAATTCAAAACTGTGCATTTACTGAAAAAGTACTTGATTTAAACATGTACATAAGTTGGACATGATTCAAATGTGGGAAAATCACACAACCTTTTTAAATGTAAAATGCACACACATGCACACACACGCTCAGCCGGAGCAGTTGCTTAACAGCGATCTGGCAGAAAATGGAGCATGTGGAAATATGATATTAGTCACCGAGTATTGTATTGTCTCGTGAAATTGAAATTTTGCATCGGCATCTACATATAAGAGAAGCTTTAGGACAAAACAAAGATGAGGAGAGACTTTTCAAAAGGAGGAAGTTAAGTTGAAGTGGAAAGAAAGAAAGAAAGAAAGAAAGAAAGAAAGAAGTAGACGACAAGTAAAAGTCGTATAACTACCACCTTTTGCCTTTACAAATCTTGGGACAATGCTCACTTTTGACTATCAGACAAATTACAGTAATTATGATACGAATTAGTAAAACCGCACTGCATTATACTGATTTACTCACGTAACCTATATTTAAGTTGAACCACAAAAAAACTGAAATGTAAAAAGAGTGAATTATCGACTTATTTTTGGAGGTCATAAATCCACCTCGAAGGGCTCCAAACGTCCAATTATGCATCATAATGCTCAATAGTCATCCTAAACTGGTATTATAAAAATTTTGCTGGGAAAAAAATGGTTACCGTTAAAAGGGCGTCACCAACCGATAATACCGAAAGCTTGTATTTTACTTCTTACTCAAGCTATCTCAATATTTTTTTCATGTCATTTTATACTTACAAGTTTCTTCGGAATTGGAGCGACTTGAAAAATTTTTTCACATATACATGCAACGAAACTTAAATGCCTCGCAGTTTTTGTTGTTGTTGTTTTTAAAGGGGGGGGGGGGGGGCTCAAAAGCGGCCGTTATTCAACTATTTTGAAAGTGGGATCAACACTTCACAGGAATATGTTAAAGAGAAATGGATGCGTGTACTTACTTTGTGAAGGAGCTTCGTCAGCCTGCACGGTTCGATTGTGCGTGTGCGCATATGGACACCCGGCCGGTGTGTCAAGGCACCAAGCTGTCACCCAATCAACGGGCGGGGCCACATGCCTGACATACATGTCTGCAGTGCGAACATATCACTATTGTAAAATGACAAAATGGGAAAGCAAGCACTGTGTGTGTGTATTTTTTGTGTGTATATATATTTTTTTATCCATCCATCCATTTTCTACCGCTTATCCGAGGTCGGGTCGCGGGGGCAGTAGCTTTAGCAGGGACGCCCAGACTTCCCTCTCCGCAGCCACTTCCTCCAGCTCTTCCGAGGGGATCCCGAGGCGTTCCCAGGCCAGCCGAAGGACGTAGTCTCTCCAGCGTGTCCTGGGTCGTCCCCGGGGTCTCCTCCTGGTGGGATGTGCCCAGAACACCTCACCGGGGAGGCGTCCGGGAGGCATCAGTATCAGATGCCCCAGCCACTTCATCTGGCTCCTCTCGATGTGAAGGAGCTTCTCACCCTATCTCTAAGGGAGAGCCCCGGACACCCTGCGGAGGAAACTCATTTCGGCCGCTTGTATCCTGGATCTTGTTCTTTCGGTCACGACCCACAGCTCGTGACCATAAGTGAGGGTAGGAACGGGGATCAACCGGTAAATCGAGAGCTTCGCCTTTCGGCTTAGCTCCTTCTTTACTACAACGGATCGATACAAAGTCTGCATCACTGCAGACGCTGCACCGATCCGCCTGTCGATCTCCCATTCCATTCTTCCCTCACTCGTGAACAAGACTCCAAGATACTTGAACTCCTCCACTTGGGGCAGGATCTCATCCCCGACCTGGCGAGGACATGCCACCCTTTTCCGACTGAGGACCATGGTCTCAGATTTGGAGGTGCTGATTCTCATCCCAGACGCAAACTGCTCCAGTGAGAGTTGGAGGTCACGGCTTGATGAAGCCAACAGAACCACATCATCAGCAAAAAGCAGAGATGCAATAGTGAGGCCACCAAACCAGACCCCCTCTACGCCTTGGCTGCGCCTAGAAATTCTGTTCATAAAAGTTATGAACAGAATCGGTGACAAAGGGCAGCCTTGGCGGAGTCCAACCCTCACCGGAAACGAGTCCGACTTACTGCCGGATATGCGGACCAAACTCTGACTCCGGTCGTACAGGGACCGAACATCCCGTATCAGGGGGTTCGGTACCCCATACTCCCGAAGCACCCCCCACACGACCCCCCGAAAAACACGGTCGAACGCCAGGACGAAAACCATACTGCTCCTCCTGAATCTGAGTTTCAACTTCCCGACGGACCCTCCTCTCCAGCACCCCTGAATAGACCTTACCAGGGAGGGTGAGGAGTGTGATCCCCCTGTAGTTGGAACACACCCTCCGGCCCCCCTTCTTAAAAAGGGGGACCACCACCCCAGTCTGCCAATCCAGAGGCACTGTCCCCTGTTGCAGAGGAGTGTTAACCAGGATAGCCCTACAACATCCAGAGCCTTGAGGAACTCTGGGCGAATCTCATCGACCCCCGGGCCTTGCCACCGAGGAACTTTTTAACCACCTCGGTGACCTCAACCCAGAGATAGAAGAGAACCCAGACTCTGCTCCCTCATGGGAAGGCGTGTCGGTGGAATTGAGGAGGTCTTCGAAGTATTCTTCCCACCGTCTCACAACGTCCCGAGTCAAGGTCAGCAGCCCCCCATCCCCACTATACACAGTGTTGATGGTGCACTGCTTCCCCCTCCTGAGACGCCGGATGGTGGACCAGAATTTCCTCGAAGCCGTCCGGAAGTCTTTCTCCATGGCCTCACCGAACTCCTCCCATGCCCGAGTTTTTGCTTCAGCGACCACCAAAGCTGCATTCCACTTGGCCAGCCGGTACCCATCAGCTGCCTCAAGAGTCCCACATGCCAAAAAGGCCCGATAGGACTCCTTCTTCAGCCTGACGGCATCCCTCACCATTGGTGTCCACCAACGGGTTCGGGGATTGCCGCCACAACAGGCACCAACCACTTTACGGCCACAGCTCCGGTGGGCCGCCTCAGCAATGGAGGCGCGGAACATGGTCCACTCGGACTCGATGTACCCCGCCTCCCCCGGAACATGAGCAAAGTTCTGTCGGAGGTGGGAGTTGAAACTCCTTCTGACAGGGGATTCCGCGAGACGTTCCCAGCAGACCCTCACAATACGTTTGGGCTTGCCACGTCGGACCGGCATCTTCCCCCACCATCGGAGCCAACTCACCACCAGATGGTGACCAGTTGACAGCTCCGCCCCTCTCTTTACCCGAGTGTCCAAGACATGCGGCCGCAAGTCCGATGACACGACCACAGAGTCGATCATCGAACTGCGACCTAGGGTGTCCTGGTGCCAAGTGCACGTGTGGACACCCTTATGCTTGAATATGGTGTTCGTTATGGACAATCCGTGATGAGCACAGACGTCCAATAACAGAACACCGATCGGGTTCTGATCGGAGGGGCCGTTCCTCCCAATCCAGGTCTCACTGTCATTGCCCACGTGAGCATTGAAGTCCCCCAGCAGAACGATGGAGTCCCCAGCGGGAGCACTCTCCAGCACCCCCTCCAAGGACTCCAAAAAGGGTGGGTACTCTGAACTGCTGTTTGGTGCATAGGCACAAACAACAGTCAGGACCCGTCCCCCCACCCGAAGGCGGAGGGGGGCTACCCTCCGTCTACCGGGGTGAACCCCAACTTATAGGCGCCGAGCCGGGGAGCAATAAGTATAACCACACCTGCTCGGCGCCTCTCACCGTGAGCAACTCCAGAGTGGAAGAGAGTCCAAACCCTCTCAAGAGGACTGGTACCAGAGCCAAAGATGTGTGTGGAGGCGAGTCCGATTATATCTAGTCGGAACTTCTCGACCTCACACACCAGCTCGGGCTCCTTCCCTGCCAGAGAGGTGACATTCCACGTCCCTAGAGCCAGCTTCTGTAGCCGGGGATCGGATCGCCAAGGTCCCCGCCTTCGGCCACCGCCCAGCTCACACTGCACCGACCCCTATGGCCCCTCCCACAGGTGGTGAGCCCATGGGAAGGGGGACGAACGTTACCTTGTCGGGCTGATATCACTCACGAGGCCACACCCCTTAAAGGCACACATGCAACACTCACGCTACAGTATGTACTGTAATTATCCTGTAGAAAACAGTTTATTTCTTTCCATTCTATTTCAATATGTTTCTATACAATACAGTGCTATTTTTCTTTATGAAAAACAACATTTTTGGGGGTGGGGGGATGGTACCCATTAATGGCATTTGAAATTATTTAAAAGAAGACACTTGATTTGTTATACTGTACGGGTCGAGTTTTGAGCTTGGTCACAGAACGGTTAAAACTTGCAACCAACCAACTTTACAAATGATGACTTGAGCCGGGCGAGGCAAAGGCCCATCCGCACACAACTCTGGAAAACAAAAAGGGACAACTTTAGTTTGTGTCATGAAGAAAGATGGCAATCTTAAAACTGCCAATTATTTTTATAGACAGCAGACATAAGCTGCAGTGGGCGAACATGTTTGAGCGGCGGTCAGATTAGGGAAACAAGTCATTGTGCGGAAACGGCAACTGAGAAGTGCCACAAGAAGAAGTTACATTGTGACGCTATTTCTCAGTTGACCTGACCACTTCCTGAGATTGTGTGCTGGGCTACAATACTGATACAGTTGAGTTGTTACGGCATGTGTTGACCAGTGATAGCATTCATTGTGACATGTTTTTGGTTGTTTTTTTTAGATGACTATGGGAATAATTGTTTGGGGGGTGGGGGCAGGTTTCAGTGTAAAAGTCATTTAAATTAACAAAACAAATGTACAGTACAGTAGATGACTCCATGTTGACACATCAAGCTGTGTACAGTGGATTTGCAACGCACATGAAAAAAAAAAAAAAATGACAAGCGACACTTATAACAAGGTACGTGACTTCCTTTTAACCGGAAAAAAATCAATTTGTCTGAACAAAATATCCATGTATCCCAGCTAATTGCGGGCAGGAGGCGGGGTACACCCCGAACTGGTCGACAGCCAATCGTAGGGCACATATAAACAAACAACCATTCTCACCTACAGGCAATTTAGAGTCTTCAGTTAACCTACCATGCATGTTTTTGGGAGGAAATCAGAGTACCTGGAGAAAACCCACGCAGGCACGGAGAGAACATGCAAACTCCACACAGGCGGGGCCGGGGATTTGAACCCTGGTCCTCAGAACTGTGAGGCAGATATGCTAACCAGTCGGACACCGTTCCACCACTGAACAAAACATATCCAAAAAAACTATTAAAAAGATGAACGTTAGCGTGTCCCAAGTAACTTCACAAACTCATTTTTAACTGCACATTTGTACACCAAATTTCTTACTGCATGCATTGATTGGAACCAATCTTTTTTTTTTCTCTCTTCTGTCACAATATAAGCATGAGTTTCAAAACAAGAGTCTGTATGTGTAAATGAACAAAAGCTTGCCTTACAGGGAAAGGTTCAAATTTAAACTATTATAAGAATTTGGAGCTTTACAGTTTTAATCACACTGCTATTATTTTTTTTAACTGTGTATACTGCATGTCGCACAAAGGGAAATTTAATGTACACACTGAGGAAAGATTAGACGTGTAGTATTGTAATTATTATTGTCAATCTATCCTGAACAGAATGATGTATGTACATTTCCATGGATTAATTTTTATAACACTTGCTGAAAAGTACTTTGTTCCCTTTCATATGTACAGGCACTGATTTATTAAAACACAAGTTTGAACTTTACTTCTCAACCATCAGTTGGATGAGGAATGTCATTGATGCTTGGGAACGACTGTCCACTTCCTCTGTGAGAAGAAAACACATGTCCATCCTGTGTCGAAGGCGCCTCCTGAGCTGCAAGCGGCGTTGGACTGAGATTATGTTGTACTCTTGGGCCTTTAGCTTGGCATAGTAATCTGAGAATTTGTTAAAAAGGAAAGAGATGGGCATTCCGTTCAGGATGATTCCGAACGAGATGCAGCCAAAGGCCACGACGCGACCCAGGATCGTCACAGGGACCACATCACCATAGCCCACAGTGGAGATGCTGACCTAAGAAACATAAAAAGGAACAGGCCGGTTATGATTCCCTTTTCGTAAAAATTATTCATTCAAAACGCTCTGCTCAAGAATCCATCCATCTATTTTCCGTACCGCTTGTCGTCACAAGGGTTGCGGGGGTGCTGGAGCCAAGCTGACCTTGGGCGAAAGGCTGAACTCTACACCCTGAACTGGTTGCCACCCAGTCACAGGGCACATGTACACAAACAACCATTTGCACTCACATTAACACCTATGGGCAATTTAAAGGCTTCAAAAAACCTACCATCCATGTTTTTGGGATGTGGGAGGAAACCGGAGTGCCCAGTGAAAACCCATGCAGGTATGCCAAGAACATGCAAATGCCACACAGGGGAGGCCAGATTTGAACCAGAGTCCTCTGAACTGTGAGGCAGATGTGCTAACCAGTCGCCCACCGTGACACCTGCTCAAGAAACCATCCACCCATTTTCTATAGCGCTTACCCATATTTGGGTTGCGGCTGAGCTGGAGCCCATCTCAGCTGACTTTGGGAGAGAGGCAGGGTAACACTATGGACAATTTAGTCTTTAATGAAGCTAACTTTCAGATTCAAATTCAGAAAACTTTATCCCCATAGGGCAATTAGCTACCAGGCATGTTTTTGGAATGTAAAAGGAAGCGGGAGTACCCGAAGAAAAGAAAAACAAAACAGGAGCAAAAGGAAGATGTACCAACCAGTAGGTCACCATGCTGCCTGCTCAAGGATCCACCAGTGGTGAGCGGTCAGGGCCAGCAAGACCTTCCCTGCTGGCCTAAACAATATCAGAACCACTTACCTACATTTACAACCAAAAGCATATATGTTCCATTGTGTTCATTTATTCCTAGCAGGCTATTTGCTGCATTTCTCTTGGCTTTACTGCTTTGAGTTATAGATGGTAAAAAAAAAAAATTGTCTTACCAGATTTCAGCTTCTATGTGCTGCCATGTCAACCTAATCTGCCCATGGGCTTGAGAATCACTGTATATCCTGAATGTTAGCAATGGGACCGTTTCTTTAGATTTCAAATTTGTTTCTGTTTACAAACTTCCTTATTGTCAGGCATCTGCAGTCATGGGGCTTGATGTCAAAAAGCATAGTGGAATTGGCCTCATAAGCTTAAAATGGGAGGATGGGGAAGTAACAGCAGTCAAAACGCTTCGTTTGGACAGTAACAGAATGTGAGGAAAACAAAAGTGACACTTGGAAATGGGTAAGGATGGGGACAGGAGTTAAAGATGTTTCTGTTTCTTGTTCTAATGGCAACACCTGTTATTGTCTTTCTGAGTGTAGGAGACGACTATTCGGGGAGACACAACAGCACCAGGTTGAGGCATGACGTCTATTCGAGTGGAGGCCATTATATGAGGCTCTGGAACAGGGGTCACTAACGTTGTTGCCCATGGGTACCTGGTAGACCCCAAGGATCCCAAGGATGGGTTCTAAAAATAGCTCACTAGTGATGGGACATTGCGATTTTTGAGGAATGTTGTCGAAGTGATCATTTGAAAATGCAAACACTGGCAGAGATTTATAGAAATAGTCCTGCATATTTATTTTTTGTCTCCTAATTATTGGGAAAAATCATTAACATCAGTGTCTTCCCATAAATGAATATGATTAATTATTAATCATAAAAGATTGTTAAAGGTACTTTGAGGAACATTTATTTCAGAAGTGTGTGTCAAACTGGTAGCCCTTTCGCATTAATCAGTATCAAAGAAGTAGATCTGTTTCGAAAAGGAGAGTGTCCCCTGATCTAAAGTGTCGAGTAAATGGCTTCAGCAATAGACACTGGCTGCTTGTCAACTTAGCGTTACGTTGTTTACATTCCCTCAATCATCATCCCAGTTCCTGCCCTTTTCCAGGCAGTTTCTATTGGCTCTTTCCTGGATGGATGTGATACATAAGGAGTTCATCTCTTCATCTGATTAACTCACAAAAGGTAGAATTTCTGTAGATGAGAACCAGTGCCTGTCTACAATGTAGTGATGTGTTGTATCTATACTTACAGCAGCCCACCACCAGGCGTATGGAATACTGCTGATAGGAGAACCCTCGGTTTCCCTCTCTGCTGAATGCAAGAGAGCAGAGAAAGTAAATATTCCCATGGCGATGAAGAGCAATATGCAAGAGGCCTGCTGGTAACATTGGCGCAGGGTGAACCCGAAGGCCCTCATGCCAGTTGAATGGCGGGCCAGCTTCAAAATGCGAAATATCCTCAGCAGTTTGACCACTTTTAGGACATGACCCAAGTTGCTGAATCTCGACAGGGTCCGTAGGTCTTCGTGTGTGTGCCCGTCCTCTGAGCCAAAAGTGGCTACCAAGATGATCTGGGCAAAATAAGGCATGACTGCCACCATGTCAACAAAGTTGAGCCCACTCTTCAAAAAGAGTTTGATGTTCGGCGTGGTGGAAAGGCGAGTTAAATACTCCAACCCAAAGAACACAATGGTGATAATCTCGACCCACTCCACGTGGGTTCTGCCCCCAAATTGATAGTTTTGAAGCTCATCCACCGTGCTGAGAGACAATGCCACAATAGAAAAGAGGACAAAGAGGTTGGAGACCACACTGAACGCTTTCGCGCAAATTGAAGAGTAGGGATTCTCCACGATGTTCCACAGGCGTTTCCGAATCTTTCCAAACAGCATGTCCTCGAATAACTCGTCGTCATACTTGATCTCGATCTCAGCCATGAGTTCCCTTTCCACCTTCAGGTTGTCTTTCATTTCATCCACCTTCTCCTCAAACATCATACAACAGCAGTGTGTGGTGTCCTTTAAACTCAAACCCCAGTATGCCATCTCCTCCTCAAAGTTGATTGGGCACATTTGCTTGATGACCCACAGCTCTCCGCTGGCATAAAAATGGCAGATGTGGTGGAAAAAAGCTGGGTCGTGGTCAAAGAAAAATTCATTGTTTTGAAAGGAGTAGTCATCACAGAGGGTGATGAGTTGGGCTCTGTCTGTACTGGCTGCAAGACCGCCGATGCGGGTGTGAGGATATTTCATGGCACACTTTTTGGGGATGTGGAAAACTTTGCCGCCAACATTAACCTTGATGTCAAGTTGCTGTTTGGGTTTCTCTTCACCTCCCGGGCACTCGGGAGTGTCCAGGTTCTCCAGAGAGCTCCAGGCTTTCACTGCGTTCTGCTGAGAAAATGGAAACATCTTCTTGTCTCTTCCATCCTTTGACAGGCAGTTGATAGTGCTGCGACGACTTTGCAAACGTTTCTGCAGCCTAGAGCAGTCTACAGCCATTGCACCTGTGGTTAAAAGCTGGAAGTCAGCGTTGGCGGCGCAGAACAAAAATAGAAGAGCATAACGGGAAACCCAACAGGAAGGTGATTGTCTTGGCACATGCTAACTTGCTGACTTTTCAAAAACAATCCATGTCGTCTCAATTGTACTGGTAAATCCAGTCAGTGGCAGAGTTTCCTGTTTCCTGATGAAAATCCGCCTGTGCAGTCACCTCGCTGAGGACACGAAGGCTTTTGATGTGTTAGTAGAACAGTCACAGAGAGTAAATGGTTGAGCCACATAATCTTATTGGTGAGTCTCCAAGTTTCCTTAAGAAGTTGTAAATATAGTGGGGGTAGGGGGATTAGCAAACCAAGTTGATTTAAGGATTTTTGAGAGATAAGACAAAGGGCCAGTTGAGGACCGGTGCTTTTGGTTGTTGCTCCCATTCAGATGCTCCCATTTTTGTCCCAAACTTAAGAATAACAAATTATTATATTAAATATTTGATAGTGAGGAGAAGCGGCTCAGAAAATGGATGGCTGGATGGATCAATATTTGTTGAAGAAAACACTCTCACAAGAGCACACTCATCCCATTTATGTAAATATTTTATTATAGCTATCCATATTTTTAATTTGTCTATTCTTCAGTGTTGTCCAGTGAGAGATATTTATAAAATGTGAGGCGTGTACTCACTTTTGTGAGGTAATCTATTGAATTTTTGTCATCTTATTCCAAGGATACTCATGAGGTCTTAAACATTAGGGTGGGTACGCATAATCTGTACTGCTAACAATAACTAGGATAGTAAACACAATTGTGTAATCATTCCACATTCAGAAGAGAAATCACACCAGAATATAGCAATGTCGCTGGTGGGAAAAAATTAGCACTTTCCATCCATCCATGTTCTATAGCACGTGTCCTCATGAGGGTTGCAGGTGACCTGGAGCCTATGCCATCTTACTTTGGGCGAGAAGCAAGGCACACCATGGGGACTGGTCAAGCACTTGAACGTCATGAAATGTTTGCCTTTTCAGATTATCTTATTGTAAACAAAACATTTTTGTAAATGTGGTTCAGACAGAGATAGTCAGTGGGATAGCCATGATTTCAAAATACCTTTTTTTTTTTCAATTTGTTGACAAAACCATGAGGACGCAGGAATAGAACAATATGGGTGGGCCCAAAAGGGAGGCACCCAACAAGATAGGGTGGCTGACCAAGGACATCTACAATCCAACAAACAACAGAAAACATGCTCTAGGGTGCCTCGAGAGAGTGGGTGGATTAAAATAGTTACAGATTATGATCAGAAACAGAACACCACGTTTTCACAGTGAACCGGATGTCACCACCAGGATGTATTTCTTTACAAGGAAGTGAAGAGGAAGAAAGACCTAAGAAAAAGACATTTTATTAGATTTATTCTTTACAGCCAATTTCATTCATGGTGCAAATAACAAAAGTGCAACAGGACATATGTAAATTAAATAAAAGCCTCTCTTTAAATAAATAACTAAACACAGCAGTTTGTACCATAATTTTTGTTATGCTTTTAAGTTTCTTGTACAGATCAGATTTTTGTTGTATGTAATTTAGACAAAAAAAAAAAGAGACAAAGAAGACAGTTACACGTGGAAAGGGATATTTCACTGGGCACCAACCTAAGACCACAGAAACTGAAAACTACATACAATTCACAAAATGCTCGTTAAAACATCTATAATACATGATGACAAATCTGAGGCAGATGGCCCTTCCTGTTAGGGGAATGAAAATAATAATAAAACATTCATTCACAATCTGTATTCTGGATCAAAGGCACCACCAAGTAATTATAATGGGGGCGTAATGGAGGATCTGTCTCCAGTTTTTCCACTTCGTTTGAGCACAGGTTTTGCAACTGACATTACATATTCAAAATCTAAAAACAAAAGGAAAAAACAAGTCGATAACTGAGACAATACTCACAATTGAGAACTTCAATGCCTGGTGTCATTTTCAAGTATCAAACCAACAATCTTATTTTAGCTCTTAATGAAAAAGCTCTGCCTGCTTTATAGCTACAGCTGAAACACTGCTGGTACGTTATAAGCAATAAACTTGATAATAAAGGAACATGAAGGTCTTGAGGTAATGTCAACTACTAGTCCAAGGATAGTGCATAACGCTTTTAGGAGTGACCAAGCTAAAACATTCAACATGTGGAGTCACAAGAGGCGAGAGTAATCGAAGCCAATGTGCGAATGACCTTCTAGCTCGTCAAACCTCTGATTGTGACCTAAAGTCAGTTGTTTTTGGAACCCACGACGAGAACTGGACCACAGCCGAGTGGTCGGCTTGTAGACACAGCAGCTCACCGCGGGTGTTGTGATAATATGTGGAGCAGGCATCCGGCCATGTGTGTCACAGCGTCTTCATTCACTGTCCAAGTCCATCTTAAGAGTTTCCTAGCCGAGGAGAGTGCATGGCTTAGTTGACAGTGAACCGCTTTAAGCAATTAAGGCCGGCACGAAGGAGTCAAGCTGTGTTTAAGGGACACTTCTTTGGAGGAAACACTGTACGCACTTTTGGGGTACAGTGGAACCTTAAATTGAGATTAGCTTCGGGATGGTGGTTGATAGATTTGTTTGCATTTCCCCACCCCAAATTATATTTTAAAAAAAGGGAAAATTATTGAATCCATTCCAGGGTGAAATATGTTTTAATTGTACAGGCTCTTTTTAAAGTTAGAGTTTAACATTTAACATTAACTGTCATACAAGAAGGAGCTAACCGCTGTTTAATATCGTGTGTAGTGACCCTTTGACACATGGCAGAAGTAGAGGGAAATGAAGGATTAAATTCTTATCATTAAGACTTTATGCATCAAACTTAACATTTTAAACTGTCACAATTGTATAAAAATAAATAACAATGATGATATTGTTAAGAGTAAGCACAGCTAATGTACTGAATTGGTGTACATTTTTTATTACTTTATTGTTATTGTTTACTTGTTTGTGTTACAACATAATAATTTTAAAAAAAAGATCCCCACGAGATTATTCCTTTTTATCATCACCGGTACCCCTCTGTTGTACTATCATAAAAACAATAGCCCACATAAAATTCCCCTATATTCATTATTATTTTATATTTTGCAACACAGTGCTATTTTTCTTCATAAAAAATTGTGGTGTTTTTGGGGGGTCTGGAATTGATTAATGGCATTTCATTTGATTTCAATAGGGGACATTGATATCTGACTTAATTCAGTTACAAACTTGGTCACAGAATGAATTCAGCTTGTAAGTCAAGGTACCACTGAAGTCCAATCAAGTCAATAAACACTTCAGTGATGCACTTACAAACATCTAGTGAGCTTATGTGAAATAGAATGGTCACTCCTTCTAGCCATAACGTGTTAATGTGCGTGTGTGTGTGTGTGTTTTGTCTTGCCTTGCCGAGACATTCATGTGGACCCTGGATGAGCGGGTCCTGGGACTCTTTGAGGGAGAAGCTTTGCGCTGTCAAATTCCTAGCGGGCCGGAACTCCTCTCTCCACCACCACACAACTGCTCCCACCAGCAGCACACTGAGGAAAACTGGTAGAAACACAAATGTTACACTACTCATGAGGAGGTTTGGGTGACACACTTGACATATATGACACCCCCCAACTCGTTCTCCTTTAAGCAGGCAAACATTCAAATAGCTTTCAAGGGAAAATAAAGATCAAAAAGCTGTCGACTGAGAGTGGACTGTGTCAAAAGCACCGCAGAGGCAGTACGGTTTCTGGTTTTCCCTCCTATATTTAGCCTCTCGTGTTCTGTTTAATCAGTCGGATGACAGCTGTATGAATGCACCATTACATTTGCTGCATGGCGAATGTTTCGGAGTGAGCTTGGCTTGCATGGCAACAGTGTTGTTACAGCTCCATTCTCAGAGCAGATCAATCAAACAGACAGCAGCAGGTCTAGCTTTAAATATTCGCCCACTATTTGAGGGATGTTGAGGGATGTTGGGGAACAAGGGAGTTCCGTTCGTACTCAGCGGTGACATAATCCGAATTTGTCAAGTCGGAATGCTTCGTAGTCTATCACTAATCTAATCTAAACACTCCAAGGCCATAAATGTAAAACAAATGAAAAACAGTAAGTACGTTGGTAACTGAGTGTGTCTTCTTGTGCCACAAGATGACATTCTTTTGCCACCCACCGTTAGGAACTTCAAAATGTCGTTTGTTGGGACAATCGTAAACTCCATGTTCATGTTTGCTGCTGTCTGTTTGGCTTTGACCCTTTCCAACAGTAGGGGAGTGTCATTGCATCCTTCCTGTCATTAAATTGTTATTTTCCTCTGAATCTTTTTGCCCCAACAAGAGGAAAATTGAAGCTACAGAAAAATAAGACAGGCTTACCAATTAGAGATAGGATTCCAGCGAATCCAGGATCAGACAAACGTGACGCAGGAATGGTGCGGGAAATAGCAGGAATGTCTTTCGATCGATTGAGCCCCATTCCAGTGCAGCGGAAGCTGGGAGTCTCCGAAAGGAGGTCAACAACACACTCGTGTGTGCACACGCTCCCGGGACTGCCGCACGCAGCGTTGCCTACGGACAAGTGGAACACACTATTAGTTTAAAAGTAGTGGCAGCTGTAGGGCCTCAGTAGATGGAAGCATAACGACATTTTATTAATTGCTCATACTGTTAGGTTGAAGCGCAGGCTGAATGATGGCAATGCCGCTTGGTGAGGTGACATTTGTCAGAAATAGTTGGAAGTCACTGCCACTGTGCTTGTTGGCTCTGCAGATGGAGTGTGTGTCTCGGTCACTCCAGTATACAAAAGCCTAAAGCAGAAGGCACAAGGTACAACAAATAATTACAAATAGTTTGTAGTGGACAGTGCCTACTTGTATTACACACAACGACAGACCCACACAAAAAAGAAAATTACTCCAAAATAGCATTATTTAGTATTTACACAAACTATTTTCCCAACAGAAACAATGCTCTCTATTAGCAGATAGAGAGACAGATCGAATAATTGTGGTTTAGTGTGTTGTCTTGTTATTAGAGTTTTGGAAATAATGTTGCAAGAAGGAACAATCCTTCCTTTATTTATTTGTTTACGTAACATTCCACTATAACCTGTTTACCTCAAAAACAGCCAGACCAAAAGGCTGATCCAGATAGCCGTTTGACTCAACCACCATTTTCCGGTGACGCCCATCTAGATTCACTCTGGAAATGCTTCTCATGCCCCTATCAAGCCAGTACAGCAAACGGCGAGGCATATCTAGGGAGATCCAAGTCATGCGGGAACTATGAGGAACTTCAAAGGTCAAGTGCAGTTGTATATCACTACAAATTACAAAGTCAACAATAAACATTTTAATGAATAAAATAAATGTATCACTCTGATTGTGTCTATCATAATTGAGCACTCTTTTTAATAATAATATATCTCATTGGATTGTGATCACATGGTGTGCAAAGCCTTTTTGGGGAACCTGCCTGTGTGAGATATTTTAAAAGGAATAAGGATCCAACGTTACATTGCACAATCTGCGTTACTTTTAATTTCCCACTCTGGATGAACAAAGTATTGATCTACCTACTTATCACAAAACTTACCCAGAGTAAGAGCGACCGGGTGATTTAATAGAGAAGTGACCACGCTCATTGTGTCCTGGCCATCCAAGCTTGCCCTCTCAATCTTTGGCGAGCTACCACACTGGGCCCAGAAGAGTAATCTGGAAAACAAAAGCGGTTCAGTTTTATACTTTAGCTAGTATTAACTATGATGTATGCTACTCACAAAAAGTTAGGGTTATGTGGCTTTTGTGTGAAATTACAGGATTAACCTCAAGTGCATTATAAACTTTACAAGTGAACTTAATTTGACCTTTTCTAAACTTTGGAATGCACATCCATCGGTAACTGTTCAATGATTTATTGCTTTTTGCGCAACTTGCTTTTCTCTAACAAGGGGCTTAACAACAAAATTCACAACAGGAGTTTCTTTTTTTTTTTTTCCACATTTCCAAGGATGTCCACTTCTATGCCCTTCTGTGACTCTTCCACTCTGTTGCAACCTGCTGGTGACACAGACACTAAGCTCATGGGCCTCTTCCTTCTTAGACCATCCTGTTTGAAGCCTTGCAGTGGTGAAGTACTGTTGATCAACTGGTCTCATGATGTCAAAATGTGAACAGCATGATGAAGAGGACTGTTAAAATACAATTTCAGAAAATGTATTGACCATTCACAGATCAAACACCTGTTGTGAATTTTGCCTTTTTGTTTAAGAGCAGAATGTTGTGCAAAAACTAATGAAACAGTTGGACATGTGATTTCAAAAGTTTTGAAAAGGTCAAGTTTACCTGTAAAGGTTATAGTGCATTTAAAGTTCCTTCTGAATCCCTAACGTTTTGTGAGTAATCCATGTCAAATATTCCATTAATCCACAGGTATCAAACTGGTGGCCCGGGGGCCAGATCTGGCCCGCCACGTAATTTTATGTGGCCCGCGAAAGCAAATCAAAATTGCTCATTGTGTTCTGGTGTAATACCATTGAGATATTTGCAAGCATTTTTTGTTACCAATCCCACTTTGAAAAGAAATGTAATAGTTCAAATACATGTTTTTATAGGCTTCTGATTTCAAAACTGGTTATTCATCAATGTGTTGTGAGTACTGTATGTAATTACAGTATATGAGGTAATCTTTCATTTATATGGGTTCACAGTTATCACGGCCGTCCGAGGGAAATCATAACTACGATGTGGCCCGTGACAAAAATGAGTTTGACACTCCTGCAGCCATGGGGTTGGACCAAATTTTATTTTGAAGTTAATAATGTCTCCCTGGATAAATACTGCATTGCGTCCTGCGTACAGACGTCATACTTTGCATATACAGTGAAAATAAAAATTCTACACAGCCCTGTTTAAATGCCAGGTGTTTATGACGTAAAAAAAATGAAAATAAAAAAAAAATGAGAAAGATAATTTCCATCTGACGTAACCTCTACTGTAACCTATATTTAAAAAATTGGGAAGAAAATTAATATTTGAGGGGGGAGTAAAAATAAACAACTGAGATCATGTGGTTGCACAAGTGTGCACACCCTCTTATAACTGGGGTGTGGCTGTGTTCAGAATTAACCAGTAACATTCATACTCATTTTAAATATATGTCAGCACACAACTGTCACCATTCAAAGTGCCTCTGATTATCACCAAATAGTTCAGATGTTCTAGGGCGGTTTGTGGGCGCAGTGGGTAAGCATACGCCCTGAAACCGGAGGGTCGCTAGCTCGTATCCCCGCCCAAGGGCATATTTTCGTTGTGTCCCTGGCCAAGACACTTAAGCCACACTGCCTACAAATGAATGTCGTTGTATGTTTGGTGGCGGTCGGGGGGCCGTAGGTGCAGAATGGCAGCCACGCTTCTATCAAGAGTGCCTCAGGGCAGCTGTGGCTACACAAGTAGCTTACCATTACCAGGTGTGACTGAAGAGTGAATAAATAATGCATGAAATTGTAAAGCGCCTTTGAGTGCCTAGAAAAGCGCTATACAAATGTATTTTCAGTAAAAGCCTGAAGGCATTGTACTAAAACTGACTGGTATTTTGAACTGTTCATAATTCCTTTCACATTGACAAAGGCCCTAGTTCCAGCTAAAGAAAAACAGTACTAAAGTATGACGCTTGGTGTGGGGCAGTGTCGTATTTATGCCAAACATACCTTTTTAGATTACGACCAAAAAGTTCAACCTTAGTTTCACCATATCGTAACACATTTTACCACATGCGTGTGAAAAGTTTCCAAAGTACATCTTTCGACATATGGTCAAAGATAACAGATTGTTGTCACAGATCATAAACAGCCACCAGATGCTGGAAATTCCAGCAGCTACTTTCATGTTGCTGTCGGGCTTTTGACAGCCTCCTAGACCAGTTTCAGAGGGATTGCCAGTTCTTGGTAAACTTACGGTTGTTCCATACTTTCTCCACTTGATGATGACTATCTTCACTGGATTCCATGGCATATTCAATAACTTTCTGCTGACTGATACCTTTGAACAATGAGATCCCCCGGATGCTGGAATAATATGCACTTTATTTGGATTGAATCAGAGGCAGTTTAAATGGTGGCAGGTGTGTACTGACTCCCATTTAACATGACTGAACATGATTGGTTAACGCTCACCCACAACACCAGTTATACGAGGTATTCACACTTGTGAAACTACATCCTGTTTTAAAACCCTTCACCCCTCCAATTGAGTTGTACAAGTTATAGGTCACTTTGTTGGTGGAAAATGTTTTGAACAATTTCTAGGTCTATTTTTTTTTAACAAAAAAAAAATTGCCATTTGAAAAGGGAGAGAGTGGCATCCCCCTCCCTGGGTCCCCTGCGGGATGGGGTTTCCGTCTTGGCACCCCCTTGCGAATGGAAGGGGCCGGGCCCACCCTTCCTTAATGTGCCGGCTCAGCAACTCCGTACACCAGTTGACTAAGACGCATGTGATATGGTGTTCATTCACTGATAAGTTCCATCGACACGCTATAGGCTTTAATTGCTTGTGCTGCAATAACACAGGTTATAGTATGGGATCAAGTCACAGGTTCTTACAGGTGCTAAGACACTATAAAAGCATCCCACCGCACCACTCATAACACCCACAGGATTAGTCCATTAAAAAAAAAAAAAAAAAAACATTAAAATCATAACAACTAGCATTCCTACCCATGTAGTGGGTCCACCGTGAGTGCACAAGGTGTGTCCAGTCCTGTGATGAGTTGGCGCTGTGTGGAGCCATCAAGTAGACTGACATTAATGGAATCACTCTTCAAACTGGTCCAGTAGAGAAGATGATGGATCCAGTCTACACTCAAGCCTGAGACAGGACTGGGAACCTTCAGTACCAACGTGGCATCCTGGGCCTCTCCACTTAAGTGAACCCTGAAATTAATATCAAATCAAATTTAATGTATGAAAAAGCAATAAGTAATGATAATCAACAAATTGATTTGCTGCGAGATGGAGAAGATGTAGGACGAATGAAACTCAGGCTTCTTACTCTGTTTCGGGAATGTTGAGATTCTGTTTTGACCAATGTTTTGATTTTGTATTGTACTCCTTTTCTAACATACTCGAAATAAACCTACAAACTTGACCAAGCAATAATTACATTTAGGTTGAATGACTTCAATACCAAACCAACTTTCTTTGGGTAGCTAAAGTTAAATGTTGTAGCCTTTTTGACAGCCGTCTTTATTTTGTAATTGTCAACCACTTTTTACCTAAGTTTCTCTCTACAATAAAGTAAACGAACAGACTGACCGTCAATACATTTCATTTATTTTTCTCAAAAACATCTCTAACTCAGGAATGCGTGGACAATTTTAATTCATATTTCACGTGTTTACTGAGGCACCTTAGAGACAATATTACATCCTAAATACTTAAAAAAAAGTTGGTTTGGCAAAATATGACCCCTTTAAAGACATGCTTTAAGTGTTTACAATAAACTCAAAACTAAGACAATAAAGGTAAGCATCATCTCTGTGCTTTAGTAACGAATAAGGCGTCTTCTCCAACAGTGTAAAAAATGGATGTTAAGTTCACTGAAGACTGAGTGTGAACTCAGTGTAACTTAAGTGTTGTGTAATATGTATATTCAATAGTTTGAATTGGTGCTAATCATTTTAGTTCGAAATGTTAACTAGGCTCCAGAAAAGATTTTGAACAACTTTTCGACCCGCACTATCAGGGTTGTGAATTATTGCATCGCACACAAAGAGCTTCTTTGATTATTTGTAACCATTGCAAATTTACACTACGCAGAACATAGTGCTGTGCTGGGTGTTTCTGTTTGTCCAAGTTGTCCAAACGTTATCTGGCTGTTCCAGTGGCAAGCACACCGGGCTTGAGTTTTTTTCTATAAAATAAATACAGTCATGCCACAGCGGGCAAGCCTTAACCCAGCCCACGTCACGCACTTGTGTTTTAAGGTGTACGTGCTGAGTAAAATTCCATCAGCTGGCCATTCCTGGTGAATATAAATAATTGCAAAGATTATTTATTATTATTATGACAGCAACTAGTCAATGACGACTTTCATCACATTAGTGGCAACTTAAAACGTCATGCTATTTCAAATGTACACAGATATGTACAGTATTTTCTATACATTTTACACTTGCAATTGTCTTTTTTTGTTCAACTCCATGAACATGCTTAAAAGGTTTGTTTTAATATGTTTAAGTGTCTTTCAATACCTTTAAACATGTTTAGAGAGTGTGAGAGGGCTAAAACAATTTATTTAAATGTGATTTATATGGTCTCTCTAGATGGCAGCTTTTCACTCAGCATTGTATAAAAGGGCCAAAGACATCTGGGCTTGTACTGTATATTTGCTTTGCACTATAGCCACTACCGGATATACACCGGAAAAAGGATTAAGAGAACTCCCAGTGTGTTTACAATTGGATCTGACTTGTTGTCCTTGTGCAGGAGTTTCCTTTAACCACCAACACACACTGTCAGACAACGTTTAGGTGTCCAGTGCAGGCAGAGTCTCTACTCTGTTACCTGTAAACAGACCCCTGTCCTTGCTGGGCCAGGTACAGTGTGTTGTTAAATTCAAAGGCTGCCACAGGCCCAGGTCCTGGTACATGTACTGCCAACATCCTGGATGCTGCGCCACCAAGGCCCATCTCAACGATTCCATTAGACGTGGACACAAGCAGCTGGGCATCAACCCCTGGAGGGACACACAGTACATTAAGGAACATGAATAAATAAGAAACAAATAATCTCTCCATCTGTAAAAGCTGACAGTATTAACATTAGTATTACTAACATTCCGGTAGTCGTGGACTGATGGGCTAGCATATTGTTTGGACCCAGTCAGGAGTGAATTAAAATTTTAAGGCTGAAGTCCATGGAAGCAGGGAAGTCGACTGTTATCGTTAGCCGCTAGCTAGGCGCAAAACTGGTTTCGCTTACATATGTTTTCACTCTCTCTTTGGTTTCATTGATTTAAAAAAATAATAATAATAATTGTGGGCACAGTGAACGACTGGTTAGCACAACTGCCTCATAGATTTGAGGACCCTGGTTAAAATCCAGCCTCGCTTGTGTGGAGTTGGCATGTTCTGCCCGTGCCTGCGCACTCCGGTTTCCGTCCACATCCCGAAAACATGCACAGTAGGTGAATTGAAGATTTTAAATTGCCCGTAGGTGTGAATGTGAGTGTGAATGGTTGTTGGTCTATGCATGCACTGCGATTGGCTGGCGACCAGTTCAGGGTGTACCGCTCTCACCCAGAGTCAGCTGGGATAGGCTCCAGCACGCCTGTGACACTAGTGAGGATAAGCGGTATGGAAAATGGACGGAAAAAATATTTTTCTTGGACCAGCGTATGGCAAAAAAGTTTTGTTTGACCTTTCAAGCTCCACTGCATTTATTTGTAGATGCAATGTCAACTGATTCGTCTCGTGACGCTTGAGCTTCGAAATCCTAAAAACTCATACACAAACAAGCCACAACTCCAGATAATAGACCTGGACGGCATGGTGGACTAGTAGTTAGGCCAGACGCCTCACAGTTCTGAGGTTGCTGGTTCGATTCCTGGCTCTGGCCTAGGCCTGTCAAAATACAATTATTACTATATCGACTTATCGTTCAATAAATAAAATGGACATGAATGTTTTTACAGACTCAATAAATTGTCATTGTTGTGGTGAGCCGGCAGCTAGTTGGACAGCTGTGTCATTAGCAGCTACCGGGGTCGTGGAACACCGGGGACCTGTGTTGGCTTTGTCCAATATTCCACAGCCATGTGCAGAGACACTTAAGGGAAAGTGACTTGTTTATTACGTCGCTAGCCCGGAAGCTAACGAGCTAGTGAGCTAAGAAGCTAAACAGCTCGCTCCATCGCAGCGACGTTAGTTAAAAACTCAGCACCTCGCTCCGAGTTCTCGTGTGTGTTAGTCCCTAATCATACACACACCGGAAAGTTAACCGCCCAACCACACAGTCCTGCAGCTTGAGGGCTGATTTTTCATGATTTCAGAGCTATTAAAAAAAAAAACACGATATTATTGTTTATGTGATAGTTTTTTAGAAAATATACAATCCCCAAAAAATGTGTTATTGTGACAGGCCAGAGTCTGGCCTTCCTGTATGGAGTGTGCATGTTCTCTCTGCGTCTAAGTGGGGTTTCTTCGGGTGCTCTGGCTTCCTCCCACATTCCAAAAACACGTATGTCAGGTTCAGTAAAGGTTCTAAAATCGCTCTTAGTTGTGAATGCGAGTTTGAATGTTTGTTTGTGTATAGGTGCCCTGCAAGTGGTTGGTGAACAGTGCAGGGTGTACACCACCTCTTGCCTAAAGTCAGCTGGAATAGGCTCACCTCTTCCCTAATGAGGACAAGCAGTATAGAAAATGGATCGATGGATAATACAGATTTCTTACAAAGTTATGAGCACAGTCCCATAACAAGCTCAGAACAAAACAAAGCAAGTGTTTTTTCCAAGAGAATGACTTAACTGAACGTTAATGTCTTTGTTAATATGTATTTGTGCAGGTCAGCTTTACAAGACTCAAAAGGTGGAGCCACCTTTTCCACAATTCAAGTGTACTTGAACAAACCTACTACATGTAAATGACTGACTAAATGTGCAATGCAAACATGATGCCAATGGATAAATCTTGTTCAAACGCCATTACTCTTGTGTTTCTGTTCTGTTTAAGACCAACTGCACTTCAATTACCTAATAAGTTACACCACAGTAAATCTGGTGTAGAAGGTCATACCAATGAGGCCAAATGACTTAATGAATGACTTTTACAAATCTAGAAATAGGGACAGCTCTCTCCTTTTACTACCGTTTATCCTGTCCAGGGTTATGGGTGTGCTGGAGCCTATCCCGGCGAGAGGCGGGCTACACCCTGAACTAGTTGCCAGTGAATCACAGGGTACATACACTGCATACACAAACAACCAATCACACCTATGGACAATGTAGCGTATTCGCTTAGCCAAACAAGCAGGTTTTTAGAATGTGGGAGAACGTAAGATAGAGAACATAATCAGAAAGGGCCGGGCCAAGATTCGAACCCAGAAACTGCGAGGCAAATGTGTGAAACCCATGCAACACCATGCCGGCAATTCCTTTTTCTTTATGCTGTATATCAACTGGCACCATAAAATGTTATGTATTCAGCAAGTGTCACAAGGTCAGGATCCATCTCAGCAGTGTTGATGCAACCCAAAATTTTAAAAATCAGTACAATTTTGGATTTGAATTCTTACATTTTTTTTTTTCAGATCCAGAGTTATTTCCCATGAGTTGTTATGTTGAACTTCTAGTGATTTGGAACATTTCTATTTAGAGGTCTGTGCACTTTTGTTGCCAGCAGTTTAGACAATGGCAGTGCGGTGGGTTATTTTGAGGAAACAGTAAATTTACATTGTTAAGCAAATAGTACGCTGACTAATTTATATTGTAATAACCTGTCATTTATTAAGTGTTGTCTGATTAAAGAATATAATACAATGTTTACAAAAATGTGAGAGGTGTACTTAGTTTGTGTGATACTGTAACTATGACTTAACATCCCAAAAGAGTCTGACAGGAGGACAGGGCAATGGGGTCAATATGTGCTGCTCACCTTTGGCCTTGCAGTCTGTGCTCACAGGGGTCATGTGATAGCCCTCGAGGCAGTCACAGACGAGGGTCCCATTAGTGTAAATGCACAGCTGATCGCAAACGTCGCTCTCCAGGCACAGGTCCACCTCTGTGTGATGAAACAGAAACGTGTAAGGATGGATGTATGGTGGACCACCACCTCCCCCTACTGTGCCTCTGAACAAAAAGTGCTTAGGAGGGTTACTGTCAGCCGGACAGACTCATAATATTATATAATAATACAGTGAACCCCCCGCTATATCGTCGTTCAATGTTCATGACCCCACTATAATGGTGATTTTTAAGTAATCCATTTTTATGGGGTTTTAGAGTAGACGGAAAAGTCCGAATTTCGAGTCGTGTGCCTTCAGAAGTAGTAGCAAGCTGTATGAAATATGATGGGCAGCACTGAAAGTCTACTGAGAGAGATGCAGCGTAATTAAGAGGGAGAAGAGGAGGACGCGCCGTTAGCGTAATACCAAGTTTTGCCATTGTAATTCGGCACCCGCGGATTCACCCATTTGCAGATATTTTTTTATTTTCTTTAAAAAAAAAAAAAAGAAAAATTCTCCTTTTTGGGGGAGGGAATTAACCCTGAAAAGGCTTTTTGGCAGTTTATCCCTGCTTCTTCAAGAATTTTGAGGGTTAAAAATATATCAAATAAAAAAATTCCTCATTGCAACTATAGTGTGTCAATTATTCACAAATTTTCACTATTCACGATCTTGCCCTAACCCTGTCCTCTGCGAATAGTGGGCATCAACTGTATTTGTAGGTGTTGCTGCTCCATGTGTGTTCAAGTAGTAGTAGTTTGAATGTTTATAATTACGTCTATAGCGTTTCACAATGTATGTTAACATTAAGCTAATTTTCTTAACTTATGTGTCAGTTTTAAAGTATTATTCAACTGGGAGTGAGAAGCCGTTTTAAGCAAGCACGCTTTGCCTCTTACTTGGAGAGTAAGCAAGAGAGTGAGAACAGGCGCTTAAAAATACTTGTTTGTTTGAAGTGTGTTTTAATAAGCTTAAAACCTCTAAATATTAATGTCCATTTACAAGAAACATTTTACAGTTACTTTTAGTTGGAGCCCCGTGATGATGAAATACTACTATATTTCCAATTTGCCAGCATAATACACTACATTGGCGAATATATCGTCACACCTGCCATTACACGCACAAGAAGTGAACATGGAAGAAAATAGGCCCATGTATAGTTTTTAGTAACTTGTGACTAACTCACCTTCACAGTGACTATTCCCGACAAGCCTCATGTGGTCAGGACAGTCACAGTGGAAGCCCATCCCTGTGTCCACACAATGATGAGAACAGCCGCCATTATTGACGAGGCACTCGTTCTGCTCTGCAATGACAAACGTTACATCATCGGCACTTTCAGGAAGTACTGCACTGGCAGAATGGAGCCTGAAGCAGATTTAAAAGATAAACAAAAAAAAAACACTGTTCTGAACACAAGCAGGATGCGTCAAATTTTATTGCCACGATAAAAGTGAAATGAAAATTAAATTTGACCTCTGCGCTGATAGTATGATTAGTGTACAATGTAAGGGAATCAAATATGACAAAATAGTATGGAGTTTACATTGACAACAGTCACAGAAAAAAAAAAAAAAATTAGCGCACTCTTGTTTCTTAAGTGTTGTTCATTTTTAATGCCTGGTACAATGACGACATGATGATGATGACAACAAAAATAGCTCATAACAGTTTAATTTAAGAGCTGACATCTAACCATTTTCTTGATAGTAACCAAAATCACTGGGAATACAATTAAGCATTTCAAATAGGACAAATGGAATCAGCTATATTTTGTTGTGTTCATTGTATTCTTCAGGTAATATAGCTTATCTGGTAACAGGCATTAAAATAAACAAAGTAAGAAACAAAAAAATGGTATAGTATTTTTTTTCTGTGAGTGTATGTAATAATTGATAGGGTGCACAAATGGAAATCCAAATACTTCATTTCTCTCTCTAAAAAAAATGTTTAAAAAAATAATTTTAAAAGTGCCCGGTGACGACATAATCAAAAGTGTTACTTTTTATATTACATTTACTTTGATTTATCTGCCAATAGTTACTTTTTTGCTCACGACAACCAGATCTTAATATTCTTTTGATATTCAAATATGCTATCTATGCTCAGGCAACAGATATTTAACATTAACCAACTACAGTGCTTGGGAACATGAGGCAAGTCAATAATCAAGATACGTGATTCAGTCACGGTGTATGTCATCAGTGTAGGCCAATTTTCAGCCTTTGAGTAAAGACTAGTAAAACAGACGAAACACACTATATTCTTAACTATCCATTACTTCGAGCGCAACGCACGCGCGGTTTTGAAAATGTGCTGCAGTTCACCTCTAAGTGTCGCTACTGCGGTTATTGGCTAGGACACCACAGGGCGGAGTTTCCTCTGCATCTTTTTGGGCCATTTCCGGTAGCCGTTTTTACTTTCCTTTCAGTAACAAGGAACAAAGCAACAACAATGGCGACCGTGGAACAGCGTCTGCTAGAACAAATGGACCTAGATGACCAGATGATACGTTTAATAAAGCTGCAAAAACTATCGAGAAGGCGGCAGCGTAGATGGTATGTAGATCCAAGGGGCACCGTCATCACAGCATGTGACTACAACGGACCAATCACGAGAGATGATCTCCGCGCCGTTCAACGTGCAGCAACAATTTTTGACGTGCGCGCGTCAAGCTACGCAGAGGGCCCGCGCGGGGCAATTCGTCGGTCACGTGACGCAATGCGGGCGTCGTCGGCGACCCTGATGAGGACAATTTAGCCCGACAGAAGATGCGTGTGTGGGTTATACTGTGCTTTAATGAACAAAACAGAGGGAACGAACAAGGAAATTATTAGTAGCATTCAGTACTGCTGTTTCTCCCAATGACTAAAAGAACAGAATGATGACAAAATACCACACGTTCACATGGTTTTGTTTACCTAATTATGTAGCACATGGAAAGGCAAACATTTTTTGAAACAGCTCTCAGTATGATATAGATTTGAATGATTACATCTCCAACGGCGTCCATCAAAAATGGACCCCAGAGTGTGACTGCGCCGGCCTCTGCAGGCTGCCTTGAAATGCTTGTCACTGTTCAAATGGTCAAAGACCTTTTTAAAGTCTCTCCTTTCTTCTGCTCTGGAGCCCGACCAATGCCGATACCAATAATGTGGGCCAAAAACAAAAACAAAAAAAGCAGATATTCGACTTATTGGCCACTAAGCAATATAAGAAATAACAACAGTGACTTATACACAGCATATATAATGTACAATGAACACAAATACCCAAAATACAATTCAAGACAACGAAACAGAACACTATTAAAAATAAATAAATAAACATGATCTTAGCAATATGAATTACTCATTTTTACTAGCTACTGATAAAACATGCATTACCTTACTGACTTAAAACAGGCGACTGAAGTCGATTTTTTTTGTAACAATGTGGCTGCTTTCATAATATGTAACATGCAGTTACAACTAAATACATTAGTTTGAACCCTTTAAAAATTATTTTAATGAAGACTAACTTGTAAATTTATGACCCCCAATAAATTCTGCCTGGCAGCATAAGTGGGACGCTTTATAGTAGACTTACAGTATATTAAAAGTGGACATGGGAGTTATGTGACAGACTGTTCAGCAATTTATTGTGGTCATACTGTCCATAAAAGGACGTGTCATGGAACTTGTTCAGACACTCAACATAATTTATTTTTACTAGTTTTTACTTGGACCGGTTTTAATATTCTATTGTCTAATTATATTGTGATACTTCCAAGTTGTAAGTGAAGGCATCATTAATAAATTAATAATTTTCTTGTTCGTGCCTTGAACGTAACCTGAATCGAACCGCCGCAGCTGAGGCAAAGTGAAGAGCTATTGTAAACCTGTTACAAATGTTTTAGCTTTAAAAAATAAAGCTACTGTCAAAAGGCAACTCCTGCAACGATTTGTACCTTGTTGCTACAACAGTTATGCTGCATATATATTTGTTTGTTTGTTTCAAAAACACACAACTTACACAACTTTAAATTGTTGCATAACCTGATAAGACGACATATTGACATGATCTAACAGGATGCTTCTGTGAGGACGTTATTAGCCGAGATTTAAACCCTGAACCTCAGAAGTGTGAGGTACAGTGGGTACGGAAAGTGCTTAGGGTCATTGTCTTGTTGGAAGGTGAACCTTCGGCCCGGTCTGAGGTCTTGAGCACTCTGGAGGAGGTTTTCGTCCAGGATATCCCTTTACCTGCCTCTTCAGGCAGTTCCTTTGAGCTCATGATTCTCATTTGCTCTGACATGCACTGTGAGCTGTAAGGTCTTATATAGACAGGTGTGTGGCTTTCCTAATCAAGTCCAATCAGTATAATCAAACACAGCTGGACTCCAATAAAAGGTATAGAACCATCTCAAGGATGATCAAAAGAAATGGACAGCACCTGAGTTAAATATGAGTGCCACAGGAAAGGGTCTGAATACTTATGGCTCTGTGATATTTCACTTTTTCTATTTTAATAAATCTGAAAAAAATTCAACAATTCATTTTTTTTCTGTCAATATGGTGTGCTGTGTGTACATTAATGAGGAGAAAATGAACTTAAATGATTTAAGCAAATGGATGCAATATAACAAAGAGTGAAAAATTGAAGGGGGTCCGAATACTTTCCGTACCCACTCTAGATGTGTTCACCACTTGTCTGCCATGTTATTGAACAAGGTTCAAAATTCAGAATGTCAGAAAGGGCTTCTTTTTTGTCTTAAAATGGGCAGATGTGGTCGTGTTATCATTTTAAAGGAGACAATTAAAATTACTGTGTGCAGCATTGACAGTTCCCTTAGGGAACTTTTTATTCAAGTTGCCAACAAGAGTTGATGGAGTTGACTATACAGTATGTGACTAATTGTCCTAATGCAATTGATATATGCCTAAAAAAAGAACATAGTTAGAGGTCTTCTCTTACCACAGTTGTCCTCGTCGCTTGCATCCGAGCAATCAGCTGTGTTGTCACACCTCCAAGTGTGGAGGATGCACTGCCCGTCGCCACAGTCAAACTCGGACGCCTGACAAGAGGGAGCGCTCTGCGGGTGGGCTCGCCTCAAACCGCATAACTCCTGGATCTCATCCCGCCCGTCTTTGCAGTCCACACGTCCGTCACACAGCCTGAGTGTGCTCAGGCAGCCGTCGGACAACCCGCAGGAGAAGAGGCCGGCGGTGCAGCTCGGACAGGAGTCCTCGTCGCTGCCGTCGCTGCAGTCCTTCACGCCGTTACACGACAAGCGTGCGGGAAGGCATCGTCTGCTGCTAAGGCATGAGAACTCATCCTTCTTACACTTCAGCTGACCTGCAGGAAATCCCGGGCAATACAGCTCAAATCAATAAGCTTAGATCCTTGAATGAAAACCTCAAAGAGCATCACAAGTCACCATTAACTTAACTAAAAATATCAACCATTTTAACATTTTATATTAAAAACGTAGTGGGGCAACAGAAAAAAATATTTAACACGCCTACGGGCTGATGTGCTTTATTAAGTCAATTATAATTGCTCTTCTAACAGCAATGTTAAAAAAAAAAACACCATGACAACAAATATCAAGCGTGACTTTGTCCATCCATTTTCTGTAGCACTTGTTCTCATTAGGGACATGGATAAACTGAGTCAGAATGGATTCATTTTATATGAATATTGAATGCATTTAAAATACAAACTGTAAAGAAAGAAAAGGCTGCACGGTGAACAAGTGGTTAACACATCTGCTTCACAGTATTGAGGTTCCATGTCCTGAATCTTTCTGTGTGGAGTTCGTGTGTTTTCCCCATGCTTGCATAGGTTTTCTCTGGATACTCCGGGATCCTCTCCCATTGCAATCACGTGCATGTTAGGTTACATTCATTAAAGACAATGAATTGTCCATAGGTGTGGATGTAAGTGTAAATGATTGATTGTCTATATGTGCCCTGTGAGTGGCTGGCGACCAGTCAAGGTTATAGCTCAAAATCAGCTGAGATAGGCTGGAATTGGATGGATGGCTGGCTGGCTGGCTGGAAAGGAAGTGCGTTTGTGGATCAGTGGGCACGCGCATTTATTTTTTAGACAAATGTAACGCAGATTCAAGTTGGGGGGAAAAAATTTTTAAAAAATGTAAAAAAATAATAATCATACGTTTCTCCCTCCATCCGCTAGGCAGCACTGTTGCTGTCTCCTTTGAGAGCACAAGAGAGAGAGAGAGAGAGGTTTGAGAGCGAGCCACTGTGATTATTTAAACACTGTAATAATAAGCTGTTTTTTGTATCTTGCCGACAGCTGTGGAAGGTGATTTCTTTATATTTGACTTGCTAATGACGGGGCTGCTGTTTGTCCACCTTGTTCAGCCATGGTCAATTTATTGGGGATTTCAGCAGAATCAGACCAGACTGTTGGATTCCTATAAATATGACTTGGTGATCCACAAACGCACTTTCAAAAATTCACAAGCAAAATTGAACAGTTACAAATGATGAGTCATGATAAATGCATACACAAATCAAAAAACATGTAAATCACGGATGTATTTGGGAATTTGAAAAACGTGCAAATAATTTGTGGATTTGAAAAATACATGTGAATCGTAATTATATTTGTGAATTTGAAAAACACGTGCAAATAATTTGGAGACATCTCTCCCCCCATAGAGGTACTCAGTAAGGTTTGTTTATCTGGTAACATCAGCCCAACAGACCTTCTGTGTGTCATTGCTGCCACATTTAAATTAATTGGCCCATAAAGCGAACTGTATCAGATGTGCAGGTGAGTACATTGGCCTTAAAAAAAACCTGCAATGCACTGAATCCACAATAAATGACTTTTGATACATAAAATTGTAATTAGCACAATGACAGATAATTGTGAAAAAATTCACTGATGTGTCAAACATCTGCAGTGTTGCACCAACTACTGGCGAAGAGGACTGACTTGATGGCACTTTTTTTTTTTTTTTTGCGTAAAGTACCAGAGGCTGTATCCGCAGCGTTCACGAGTACTCAATACTTCTAAATAAGGACAGTATCTGCCCGATACGATACCTGGTATCGGTACTCGCCCATTCCTACTCCTAACGGTGAGGCAGAATTGGTGCCAGTAGATTTAAGTTTATGGGTTCAACAAGTACCTTTGGAATTCATTTAAGAGGATTATTAAGCATTTTCCCACACAGAAACAGCACATTTGAGATTTTGCACTCTAAACTCAGTCATTTTGTGTCTCTGGTCTCACCGGGCCCAGCATTATAACACTCACCACAGTGCTGTTCATCTGATCCGTCATCACAGTCGTTGTGTCTGTCACAAAGCTTTTCACTTGTGATACATGAGCCATCGTTGCACCTGAACTCCAATTGCTCACGGCAGGCAGGGAGAGTGTAACCTGCAGCACCCAAACAAACACTTTTTTTTTTTTTTAACTGTACATGATCGCATGAGATTACCACCCAAGACAGTTTGTTTACTTCATGGATATTGATTATCTTGTAGGAGCACAACAATGAATATGTGGTTAGGACTAAACTGTTCAAGCAAGAGAGACAATGAGATATATAAAAAATGAATTCCAATCCTATTTGCTCATTTTGCATCTGGGGCTGCTAGACAGGACTCATTTTAGCACTTTAACCTTTTCTAATCGATGTGAAGTTGTACTCATAAACTTAACAGATTTTGTGAGATATTTCCAATTTAGGGGAAAATATGTCTGATGACCGAAGGAGGAAAATCTCATTTTCTTTATTGCCATTTTTTTATTTTTTTTGGGTCACAATTGCGTTTTCTTAAATACCTTGCAGTTTAATTTGATACCCATTTTTTAAAATAAACAAATGCGTTTGCCTCATCACACATTACACATTCTTCCAGGGTATGTAAACCTGTATAACGCTAAATGCAAGTCACAGTATTGCTTTAAGTTTCACCTCCATGTTATCATAACATGAGCGTGTTATGAAAAGCATTACTTAACAGTTCTGCATTTTTTTTCTAGTCGTTTACAAGGTTATCGATAAATGGTACATGCAAAACGTAACACCACGACCCCTTGTGACGTCAGTAATGCTTTCATCTACAATTTGCACGTGCACATTTATACGTTCTGCATTAAAGCAAAATGGACCTTAATGCGTGCCAATGTCCTGGCGGTTAACAAAACCCGAGAAAATGATTAAATCCAAACCACGCTTGCAGAAGTTAAAATGACAAATTCATTCAAACTGATGGTCTCGTGTCAATTTTTAGTTCTTCAAAACCAAACAAAAACGAACAAACATAATGCACGGATAGGTTAGTGCGCAGTGTGCCTAAACCGTCAAAGAATTTACCTGAAATGTGATGCTGGGTGATGCAAGATATCAAGATAAATAAATGTCCAAGGTGTCCCATGCTCCTTCATGTCCTCCAGTCTCGGCAGCCGGCGCGAAAATATGACGTCAGAGGCGCTGCACTGACCTCTTTTGGGGGGAAAAGTTTGACAACAAACTTGTCTGAAGATGTTCACGCACCCGGAAATTACTTTAAAAATGTTTTTTGTAACTTGAAACAAACAAAATATGATTCTAGGTTATAGCCACAAATGTACACTCAAAAAGTTGCAGTAACGTGTGCTCCTCGACTTCAATTTGCTCCTCCAGTTAAGTCACTGCGGTCAAGCCAGCCTCCACTCGGAAAGTAGCAGTCAAGCCAGCCGCCCCTAATTTTGTTCATGCAAGGCATTACGGTAATAGGTCGCCAACTCGCGGCGAAAGCCACCTTCAAAATAAAAGCTTCCTAATAATACGGACGTCAGTGTTCTTCGGTTAAGGAATGCAACCAGCAAAGTTAATTTGAATCTTGAGATACATTACATACATACATACATACATTAAAAAAATTACTTTATTTGATATCTTAGGAAAAATAAATGGCAATGGACTGCACTTATATAGCACTTTATCTACCTCATCACAGTGGCCAAAACGCTTTACAAAGACTCATATTCACACACACATTCATAAACCAATGGGCGACTGCTGCCATGCAAGGCGCTGCCATGCCCACTGGGAGCAAATTAGGGTTCAGTGTCTTGCCCAAGGAAACTTCGACATGCGTACAGTCGTAGCAGGGATTTGAACCTGTTCTATCTACTGAGTCAAAGCCACCCCAACATAATCCCATTGGTATCGCAAGACAAGTCCAGATCTGTGTGACAGACCACCAAGGACTCCTCAAAAAGAGGTTTGATGAAGATCTGATATTGTATTTCAAAATAAAAATCTGAAAACTGCATAAGTTGCTTTCATTACCCCTGACTGAAAAAAATCTGTTAAATCTTTTTAATGAGATATCACAACACCAGTCCAGTTCTGGGAGACACTACACCCCCCCAGGTCTCCAACAAAAGAGGTCCCATCAAAATCTGATGTGGCATTTCAAAATAAAAGTCCACTGAAATTGGTATATTTCATTGTCATGATCACGGACTTCAAAAATTCTTAAAAAAAACCTCCTAGTTATCACAACACCAGATCAGTCCTGGGGGACACTACACCACCCCAGGTCTCCAACAAAAGAGGTCCCATCAAAATCTGATGTGGCATTTCAAAATAAAAGACTCTTGAAATTGGTATATTTCATTGTCATGATCACGAATTTCAAAAATTATTTAAATAAAATCTCCTAGTTATCACAACACCAGACCAGTTCTGGGGGACACTACACCACCCCAGGTCTCCAACAAAAGAGGTCCCATCAAAATCTGATGTGGCATTTCAAAATAAAAGACTCTTGAAATTGGTATATTTCATTGTCATGATCACGGATTTCAAAAATTCTTTAAAAAAAACCCTCCAAGTTATCACAACACCAGACCAGTTCTGGGGGACACTACACCCCTCCAGGTCTCCAACAAAAGAGGTCCCATCAAAATCTGATGT